>NC_080692.1:21230715-21530715 GCF_030445035.2 Dasypus novemcinctus | reverse complement strand
GATTAAAGAAGATAAGAGAAATACTGCAAGTAAACGCAATGTGTGGCTACTGATTAATCCTGAATAGAAGGGAAAGGACTGAGGGAGGAAGGGAGGGAGGGAGGAAGGATTATTATTGGGAAAATTGGGGGAATTTTAATAAGAACTGTAAAACAGATAATGGTATTATTTTAGTGTTAAATTTCCTGAAGATGATAATTGTATTTTACTATGTAGAAGAAGGCCCTTGTTCTGAGGAGATATTTGCAGAAATGTTTAGGAATGAAGTGTCACAATAACTGCAGGTAACTCTCAAATGGTTCATAAAAAATATGTAGAGAGAAATAAAGTAAAAATGTGACACTAAGTGTAAGCAATTAGGTGGAAGTAATAATACAATTAGTGAAGCTGGATGATCATTGTATATTCTTGCAATTTTTGCAGGTTTGAAATTTTTTGCAAAGTAAAAATCTTGGGGAAAAGATACTACATGCAAAGTTCTTGGCTCCATAGGTAGTAAATACGATATGCTGGTGATGATAATATCTTGATTTGATTGAAACTATTAAAATCCAAACGTTGTCCCTTCATCCCTATGTCTGATTTGCCAAGTGAGATGGCGCACGCCGCTAGCGTATTCTGGTTTCAGTCTTCCAACCTATAAAGCAGGAAGGATATGAGAGCCAAATGTGGAATACCAAAGAGGAAAAGGATGATAAAGATTATACATATAATGAGGCAATCAAATCCTTCTCAGGGGCAGGGAAAAATCAATCCAAGGTGCTGCAATCACGATAGTGACTCCCTCTGATGATTCATGTGAACTATCCCTTGATTAAATTTTCTCTTTTTGCATCCTCTTTCATACTCTGATGAAACTATTGTCTCTCTGTACTTTTTAAATGTCTTTTGAAACTTAAAAGGCAAAAAAGTAGAGCCTGTTAAAGCAGGTTTGAACATAAGGCAGGCCCTCCTGGGTGGTTAATGCAGTTCTTCATACATGGATTGCACACCTTCCTCTGTGTCAGGCACTTGGGGTACAAAGAAAGCAATAAGTCTCTTTCCTGGTTTTGCTTGAGGGGCCCTTAACCTATTGGAGGAAGCAAAGACATATTCAAGAAACTAGACAAGCCATAGGAACCCTTTGCTGAACACTGTGTGGGGCAGAAAACATTGGGGGTCACAGTAAGTAGGTGTTCAATAAGTCATTGTTGAAAGTATGAATAACTGAGTAGGTGGATAGACGGATGATGGAGGGATGGATAGATGGATAATGGATGGATGGATGGACGGACAGATGGAGAATGGGTTAGTGGATGGATGGATAGATGGATGAAGCATGGGTAGATGGATGGATGGATGGAAGGAGAGGGGGTGGATGGATGAATGATGGAGAGATGAACAGGCAGATCAGAGAATGGAGAGGACGATACTGGAACAAAGTGAGAGAATGATTAAGCCCACGTGAGAACTAGAGGAGGTCAGGAAAGGTCACTAGTTTATTGATACTTGAAATTGACCTTGAAGGACCAGGAGAATTTCATCTGGAATGAAAGTTATCTTAGTAAAGAAATAGCATGATGTAAGGAATAATTTTTGATTTTTCAATAAAATCTGTCTCACTGAGAGGAAGAAGTCAGAGGAATACAATGCTAGTGATGTGATCATCTAGGTAAAGTTATTCTGAATCAAGAGAAGATTATCACACCTTCTGAAAGAGGAACAACACAATTTAGTTCCATGAACATTCCTGAGCATGGACTATGTTGTGGACATTGCTCTGTTCTGAGCTACAAAAGTAAAAGTTGGAGAACATCAGGAAAGCAACCTGGAAATACCTGAAGCTAACTCATCAGTGAACATCTTTTCTGAACATAATGTGGTACTTAAAACATAGTAGGGTATTTTAGGCAGGCATTCAATCAATCACCGTTGAATAAAGAAGAGCTGGCTGGATGGATGGCGGGTGGGAGGGTGGGTGGGTGGATGGATGGATGGACAAGCAGGTAGACAAAAGAATGGGGAGGTTAGCCATGAAGAACTCAACTCGGGCAAAGGAGAAATGCCAGGGAATTGTCTCCTTAGGAATGGCTCTACACCAGAGCTGCCAGTGGCTAGTTTTTGGTTCCTGGGAGTCTTGCAAAAGAGCTTTACCGTGCCTGGAAACACTTAGGAAATATAAAAGTAAAGAAAGCCAAAGTTTAGATGAGAGATAATTGAAAACAGTACTTGAGCAAGACAACTTATACTCATTGCCGTATTTTTAATTTTGCCCTAATCATATCTTTCTTAAGAACTGTAAAACCTAGGTTATAATTAAGACATAGCCTAATATTTAAACTGTTGCTCTAATAAGGAGTTTTCTTTTTAGAAAAAGCAAAATAATATGGCTGAATCATACTCTTCATCTCTTATCCCTTCTCAAGTCATCTCCTACTGATGAAATTTATTCATCTTCCCTCTACATTTCCTCCAACTGTGGGCACACACTGAAAGGAATGACCTGGCCTTTGGAGAATGTCTTGTTAGTCCACTCTGAAAAATAACAGCAAAAGACAAACAAAGGCTTATCTTACTGCGGAAGTTGTGTGGTGTTACAGCTAATCAAGCAGATTCTAGAATCAGACCTTGGGCAACTTTCTTTGATCTTTCCCAGCCTTATTTCCTAATCTACAAAGTGGGGACAATAAGAGTACTTCTCTCACATGTTTGTTATAAAGATTAAAAGAATAAATGGTATAAGTCAATTAGCATACTGTCTCGCAGTAAGCACCCTGTAAAGATTAGAATTAGAATTTGTAAAAAGAGAAATAAGAAATAAAAGAAAATCTGTGGGAAGTGGATTTGGCTCAATGGTTAGAGCATCCACCTACCACACGGGAGGTCCAGGGTTCCAACCCAGGACCTCCTGACCCATGTGGTGAGCTGGCCCACGCTCAGTGCTAATGCGTGCAAGGAGTGCCGTGTCACGCAGGGGTGTCCCCTGCATAGGGGAGCCCCACGCACAAGGAGTGCACCCCGCAAGGAGAGCCGCCCAGAGTGAAAAAGGTGCAACCTGCCCAGGAGTGGTGCTGCACACGTGGAGAGCTGACACAGCAAGATGATGCAACAAAAAAAGACACAGATTCCTGGGGCTGGTGACAAGAATAGAAGCAGACACAGAAGAACACACAGCAAATGGACATAGAGAGCAGACAACTTGGGGATGGGTGGGGAGGTAGAGAAGTAAATTAATTAAATAAATCTTCAAAAAAAAAAAAAAAGGAAAGAAAAGCTGTGATGATTGGGAACTTGAGATACAGTGTTCCACTGACCCAGTCCTGGTTTGGTCACAATGCTGGGTGATGTTGAGCAAATCACTTCACCGTGCTGGGCTTCCATAAAATCATTTTCATGATCTCCAAGATCCTTTCTAGTCTAAGATTGTTCACTATTAGAACAAGACCCCAGAAGGAGAGAGAGGAGCGCCTGGTAAAGAACAATCTCCCTCTCCTGGTGCACAGCCTCTCCTCATACAGCAGAGTCGATGGGAAAACTGGGCCCCATATTGCCACCTTGGAGGTACCTGATACCACAAAAAGTCAAGTCCCGCTGGATTTGGAGGTCCCGAGGGAGAATGCTGGGGTTCCCTGGATCCAATTATTTTTCTGGTCCCACTTGAAGATGTATCTTCCCCTCCAAGGGCTGACACTTTGGGTTATCCACTCAATAGCCTTTTCTTCCCTTTCCCTTGAGATATTCCTGGCAAGAATGCACCCAGCCCCTGGAGGTGAGTCATGACTGTTGGGAAACAGTTGTCACAGTGACTGGAGGGAATCACTGTCACTTAACAAGTAGGGCCTGGGATGCAGAAAGTCCCACAGTAAGTGGGACCATCCTGAACAACAAAGACTTGTTTTCCAAAATGGCAATAAACAGCCCTGTTATGAAACACTGGATAAACTATGCATGGGAATTCTGTTCCCTTTTCCCTTCCCTTTGCCAGATTGGTCCAGGGTTAGACATTTGCTTTAATATTGGCCAACAAGACAAAAAGTGCCTGTTAGGTTTCTGAGAAAGGCTTTCCTCATGATAAAAAAACATCCTTACTTCCTGCCTACCTTGTGACACTTGGAACCTCAGCAGCCAACTTGAAGCCCTGAGCGAAAGCCAAGAGAATCACAAAGAATATCCAGGGCCCTGACATAACTGAATTGCTTTGAACCGCCTCCCTCCAGATGTCTTTTGCAAGGAGCAAATGAATTTCTTTAATTGAAGAAAAGTTCCAGCAGTCTAAAGCATCCTGAATGATATAATGTCTGGCCTACAGAAGGCAGCTCTTACTCAACACTAACTGGAAGTTCTAGATAGTGCAATAAGCCAGTGTTGTCGGATTTTCTCTAGGTTCTTGGCTAAGCTACAAAAAAATGAATTTTAAGTGCAAGCCAGTTTAGTTAGGCCAGCAATTTATTAAGGAATGGAGAGAGGAGAAATGGGAGAAAATAACAGATTATGGGTCCCAGGTAGAGAGGAAAGGGGCTGAAAAGAGATAAAGAGGGCTGATTTACAGACTACAGTTCCCCATTACATGTTACAAATGTCCAGGTTTACTTGCATGCTGAAAAAGGCAGGGGAGAAAAAGGCAAGAACAGGGCCAGTTTGGCTTTTGCACTTGCTTTTTAAACCATTAATTATTCTGCCCCTTTGCTAATGCAGGGAGAAGAATCCCAGCTGTTTGCTGTTTTGATTGATTACCCACCCCTCCATCCCCCAGGAGAGCCCAATGGGAAAGCCCCTGGAGAATATTCAGGGCTTCTCCTTTATTCCAAAAGAAATCTTGTTCCAAATGGGGGTTCTTTCAGGTTCTTCCAGCAACCGTCTTGTGGGGTATTCTTGGCCACGTGGGTTTCCTGACAGGTTCCAGATTCATCTATTGATCCCTTAATTTACTAGCCTGCCTCACCAAGAAAAGGAAATAAAAGACACAGACACACGGGTTGGAAAGGCAGAAATAAAACTCTCCCTATTTGCATATGACATAATTATTTATGTAGAAATTCTCAGGGAATCTACAAAAAAACTCCTAGAGCTAATAAGTAAGTTCAGCAAGGTTGTATGTTACAAGACAAGCATACAAAATTCAACCGTTCTTCTTTATAATAGTAATGAACATGTAGACTCTGAGATTAAAAGTATAATATCATTTACAGTCAATCAAAAGAAGGAAATACTTGCATGTAAATCCAGCAAACCATTCCATACAAAAGAAGAAAAAAGTGGGAGGAAGCAGTCTCTGTGATGTCAGGATTTATTATATCATATTATAGAGAACAATAATCAAGACTAGATGGGATTGATAGAAAGACAGACATATAGGTCACTGAAACAGAATGAGAACTCAGAAATAAGCCTATACAAATATTTCCAAGTGATTGCAGACAAGAGTGCAATAGCAACTCAATGGAAAATAGTCTTTTCAAATGGTACTGGAAAATTGGACAATCAAAGACAAAAAAAAAAAAAGTTCCTCAACCGAAGTCTCATAGTCTACACAAAAATTAACTCAAAATGATTCATGAACTTACATGTAAAATGTAAAGCTACAAAACGTTCAGGAAAAAGCATAGGAGAAAATCTCTGGGATCTGGGTTTAACGAAAGAGTTCTTAGACTTGATAATAAAAACATGATCCGTACAATGAAAAGTTGATAAACTGAAAAATTTTGCTCCACAAAAGACCCTGTTAAGAGAATTACAAGACTGGGAGAAAATATTTGCAAACCACATATCTAACCAAGGACTAGCATCTATAATATCTAAAGCACTCCCAAAACTCAACAGTGGGAAGTGGATTTGGCTCAATGGACAGCGCATCCACCTATCACATGGGAGGTCAAGGGTTCAAACCCAGGGTGTCCTGACCCACGTGGTAAGCTGGCCCACACGCAGTGCTGATGTGCGCAAGGAGTGCCGTGTCACGCATGGTGTCCCCTGCGTAGAGGATCCCCACATGCAAGAAGTGCACCCCGTAAGGAGAGCTGCCCAGTGCAATAAAAGTGCAGCCTGTCTAGGAGTGGTGCCCACACCCAGAGAGCTACCACAGCAAGATGATGCAATAAAAAGAGAGACAGATTCCCGGTGCCACCAACAAGAATGTAAGTGGACGCAGAAGAACACACAGTGAATGGACACAGAGAGCAGATAACTGGGGCGGGGGGAGGGGGGCAGGGAAGGGGAGAGAAATAAAAAATAAATCTTAAAAAAAAAAAACTCAACAGTAAAAAAAAAACCAACCAAACCCACAGACAATCCAATTATAAAAGTGACAAAAGACATGAACAGATTTTTCAACAGAGGATATTCAGAAAGCATATAAGCACATGAAAAGATGTTCAACTTCACTAGCCCTCAGGGAAGAACAAATTAAAACTACAAATAAGCTATCACATGCACCTACTATCAGAATGACTACAATAAAAAGGAGTGCCAACATCAAATCCTGGAGAGGATGTGGAGAAGCTGGATTATACTTACATTACTGAGGTATAACTGGAACACAAAATGGGACAGTAATTCTGGAAAAGTTTGGTGGTTTCTTAAAAAAACTGAACATGCTACTACCATATGGCCCAGCAGTTTCCCTCCTTGGGTATTTATTCCAGAGAAATGAAGACTTACATCCACACAGAAACCCATACACAAATATTCATGGCAATTTTATTAATAGTAGCCAAAACCCAGAAATGACCCAGATGTCCTTCTCCAGGTGAGTGGTTAAACAAACCACAGTATAGCCATACCATGGAATATGTCTCAGCAATAAAAAGGAAGTAACTAGGACCATTTGCAGCAGCTTGGATGGATCTCCAGAGAATTATACTGGGGGTGGGAGGCAATCCCAAAAGACTGCATCCTGTGTGATCCCATTTATCTAACTTTCTGGAAATAACAAAATTATAGAAATGGAGAACAGATTAGCAGCAGGCAGGAGGGAAGTGGGTGTGGCTATAAAAAGGCAACACTAGGAAGCCTTGTAGATATGGAAATATTCTGCCTTGAATGTATTCATGTCAATATCCTGATTGTGACATCCTACTGCAGTTTTGCTAGATGTTACCATTGGGGAAAGCTGGGGAAAAAGTACCTGGGGTCTTTATTATTTCTTACAACTGCATATGACGCTACAATTATCTCAAAATAAAAAGTTTCATTTTAAAAACGTGCAGCAGTGTGCAGTCAGCAAGTCTAGTGAGCTCATGAAGTTCATAGCAGGGTGGTGGGTACCTGGAAAGAGAGACAAGAACAGGTCCTACAGACGAATAATAAAATAGACAGCCAAAGACAGCAGACAGCCCCACGTGGGCTCAAGATAAATGAGCACTGATTGTTGACGTGCAGGGAGAAGAAAAGCAATGAGTTACCATCCAAGCTAATTTGCTAAAGAACCCTCTTGCAGCCTGAATCTCTCTGAAGCAATGACTCCACTCAGCCTGGCACACACTCAAATAGCAAGTCCCCACCACTCCCCTGTGCAAAAATCAGCTTCTCTGCAACAGTCTTGGTAATTCGATCAGTTTACACAGAGTCAGCAGTTTAGACATATGTTTGCAATCTGAAGACTTCCTGTGAGGTACATAGCTCCTTAATAACATTACTTACAGGAACTTTTTGGCTTTGGATGCCAGGCCAGGCGGGAGTTGGACTGAGGCTGTTGGACTCAGGCATTTTAAAAATCAGTTCTCCAGCCAGAAGTTAGACTGTGTGACCCCTCTGGACGGATGGATGGGGGTGCTGCTTTCAATAGGTTTTCTCAGAAAAAGATAATTTGTGTGTGTTTCCCTTGTATCAGAGAAGAAAAACTCAACAGGCCTTTTCCACTTCTCCACTCCTGCCCATGATCAGGGCAGAGGAGGTGGCACAAAATCCCCCCCACCCCACCCTCCGATTCTCCTAGTCCAGCCCTGAGAGAAATGCCAGTGCCCCTGGCCGCACGGTGAGCCAAGCGCTGCCTCCCTGCCAGGCGGCTGGGAGAGCTGCTGCACCAGCTCCCACCTGCTTGGGAGCCTTTTATGGGAGTCACTCCCAAAGGGACGATTTGCTTCCTAATGGGCTGCCTTGGCATCTCAAGTGATTCTGTAAATTGCACACTAAAAAATAATGTTCTAATGTATCCATTTGATCAGTATCCCATCTAATCTGCCCCTACTGTTCTCAGCTTCTTTTACCTGTCAGAGAACAGAGATTTGGAAAAGCCCATTCCTCATTACTTAGCGCTAACATCCGTTTAACGTCTGGGCGGGTGTATTTTTGTTTGTTTGTTTTCCTCCTGCTTCCACTTCAGGAAACAACAATCAGAGTTAGGAGGGAGTGCTCCCTAACACTAGAGACATCAATACTGCCTGCTGGCTGTGACCTTGGACCAGCAGAAGCCCCCTCCCATTGCCCCCACCCCAAGCTCGGTCTCCAGGAGGCTCTTGGCCAGGGATTCCTTTTCTGCAGGATTCTCTTAGCACATCTGTGCCCTCACGAGCCGCACAATCTGAGAGCCTGTAGGCTTGTGGGAAATCAGTAGCGAGCCAGGGAGAGTATGAACTACACGTCTTCTGCATATTAATTGCTCGTTCTTGTTTCCTATGCTTTTGTTGTTGTTCCTTAGAGGATGAGGAGAGGCCCAGAGAGAAGAAACGTAAAAGATGAAACAGCAAAAGAAAACAAACTGCTGAGGTCCTGGCTCCAAGCTCCCAGGATGAAATGTCCAGGCCTGGCGAGCTCCTGGGGGGGTGGGAGCGGAGCATGGCTCTTGTCGTTTCTTCGTGACTACGCCTCGAAGGCCACACATGAGCGGGAGAACCGTGGAGCAGATGGCACATGGGGTCACGACCGCTAGGTGTGGTGGCCTCCGCACGTGGGCTCAGCTCTTAATTCTGAGGGAAGCGATTGTGAGCGCTAGGGCCGGTCCACTGCACTCTAATGCCTCAGTTTAATCATTAGTGAAATAGAGATTGCAATACCCGAGGAAGTGACTGTGAGAGTTAATGTTAGGAATGTGTTTGGCAGGAAGTAAGAGAAAACCAGACAACTATGGCTCGAAGAATTAAGAATTCATTGTTGTCACAAAAGAAGTCTGGAAGTAGATATTCCAAGGCTCAGACACCTGCTCAATTCTCATCAGTTCTAAGATCCACATTGTTTGCCCCACGTTGTAACATTTTGGAAATCAGCATGCATCTTACAAATAATGCCAAATTGTAGTTTAATTAGCAGCATTTTATCTTTTTTAATAGTACTTAAAAAACATTGCCTCTTACAATATTGACTGTGTTTCCAAAGGCAGACAATACATTATCAGAGGCCAGACTCTTTTATCTCCACCATTCTTAGCCTGCTAGATTTCATCCTCATCCTTTGCCTCGTGGTTGCAAGATGGCTGATGCAACTTCAGACATCACATCCAGGCAAGAGGAAGGAAGACCGGAGAAGAAACCAAGGCTTTTCTCCTCTTGAAACTTTGTCATTACATTTAGGAAGAAATGCCCTCCCCGCAAAATTTCCATTTATATACTATTGGCCAGAATTATGTCACATGGCCACTGTAGCTGAAAAGGATGTTGAGAAGTCAAGTATTCAGATTGCCAGGCTCTATAAAGGAGGGCAAGGGAGAAGGTGGCTGGGTGCTAAGCGAGCCAAGTTTACTGTGTCTGCCACAGTATGTAAAATAGCTAGCGCCGTCTCTGGCAAGTAGTAGAGGCTCACTGGAGAATCGTGTTTTACTTCCACACAAAAACTAAAATGTGAGTGAGTGGTTTGTGTGGGAGATGAGGTGAGCCAGTTCACCAAACAACTTCCTTTCTTGGAACACATCACTTGATGCTCCCTAGGAATGCAAATGAGATATACCTAGGAAAGAATGATCAACACTCTTTTCTCTCCAGTTCTGCAAAGCCGTCTCCAGAGGCTTACACACCAGGAGATTTTGGTGCAAAATAAATCAACTAGCTCTTTTGCTCTTCTCAGAAACGACCTTTGTGTTTTTCCTCCACCAAGCAAAGCCCATCTCCCCCTCTCAGGGATCACAGCCTTGCAGCCCCTGCTGGGATCAGAGGGAAGGCTCTAGAGGCTGGGGTCTGTGGCCCGGGCCCTGGGCCATTCCTGGGGACACAGTCAAGCTTTCCTAGATAAAATAGGAAGGAAGCTGACAACTCTTTGCTTCCATATATATTAACTTACAGAATCCTCAATGCAAACCTGCCAGGAAGGAACAAGCATTCCTATTTTCCAAAACTACAGCTCAGAGAAATTAGGAAAAGGGTCAAGGTCATTCTGCTGGTAAACAAAGAGCTGAGATGCAAACCCAGGTCTGTCTGGGGCCGGCACCCTTCCCCGCTCAACTCACTGCCTCCAGAAGCAGTGCTGTGTTTTCTCTCTTTTTTTTTTTCCTTTAGTTTGTTTCCTTTTAGCTTTTTAAAATTTTATTGTATTGTTTTGTTTTTAATGCTAGTTTTTAAAATTCTCAGTTTTAGACTGAAAGAGTCCAGCATCCCTGCCACAGCAGGAGTCCGTGCACGGGTTATCATCGGAACACTGGAACGTGGCACTGCTGCAGTGGCAGCTACCCCCAAACCTCTCCTCCTCAGGGAGCTGGCCTCGTACAGTGTGGGTGATGGGCAGCATGCTGCAGCACAGGGACACACAGAGTGTGACCTCCAAAACCTTCCAAACCAAGACCCTCACAAAACCGACCAGGAAACGGAGAGCCTGAGAGAGAGGGTAACGACAAGAGGAAAAGGAGCTAGACACCGGGCCCCTTGCCTCCTGGGCCATTGCTGTGTCCAGCCCAGGGGCCCTGCCTGGTTTCCAAGGTCTCAGATGGGCTCTCCAGGTCAATCAGCAGGCCAGGCTGGGAAGCCGCCGCTAATGAGTCTCCCTGTTGGCCACTGCGCCTTGTGAACTTTCAATCATTCATTCGACAAACATTTCTAGATGGCCTGGCACTGCTCTGAGCACTGCGAAAGCAGCAAAGATCAGCAAAGACATAATGACTCTGCTGTCCCGGAGCTTATATTCTCATGGGGCAGACACATAATAAGTAAATCGCTGTAGAAAACAACAAAATATTAAGAATCAGAGAATGGTGCGTTCCATGGAGAAACAGGGTGATGTTATGGAGTGATGGGGGGTATGCTTTAGAAGCAGAGCTGGAAAAGGGCTCCCAGAGGGGGCCATGGAAGCTGAGACCTGAATGACAAAGTACACAGCCAGGAAAGGATCTAGACGAAGCACGGTCCAAGCAGAGGAGAGCTGGGCAAAGCCCCGGAGTGGGGTATGAGCTTGGCTAAAGGAGAAGAGAGAGGTCAGTGGGACCTGAGGTCAGTGAGCCCGGGGGAGAGGGGTATAAGCAGAAGGCAAGGGAAGCAGGCAAAGGCAGATCCTGGAGGGCCCTGTAGGCCGGGGAGAAGGGTTTTTGTTTTATTCTCAACGCAATGGAGGTGATGGGAGGGTTTTAAGCAGATGAGTGCCATGCTCTCACTTAAGCTTCAAAAAGATCATTCTGGATGCTGGGGGGAGAACAGAAAGAGAGACAAGACTAAAAGCAGGGAGATGAGCGCTCAGGCAATTGCAGTCGTCCTCTAGGTGATATCCCCATTAAACAGTACACGGGGCCTCTACTGCAAACATCTGTGCAGGTGTGCATTGCCCAATTCCAGAGGCACTTTCAGCGAAAGTGCAGCATGCACGCGCCCCTCTGGAACTGTGCGTGGTGGGCTCAGATTTTTTCGGTCCGTTCAGATTTTCAATCACACTTAAAACCCTCATAGACTCATGTCAAAGGAGCAAAATTAAAACCCCTTTAACATGAAGGTAAGACAGACAAACTGCACACTACTATGCCCATGACCTGACCTTCACCCACACAGTGAAGTAAATTGGAGGGATGACAAAATCTAGAAGAATCCAGGACCTTCCGATGTCCACCACCTCAATTTCATGGTTATCTGCCCCAGCCCTTAGTAAGAGAACCACAGACGACCCAAAAACCACTGATCTATATGCTTTTGGTTTAAGCCTGGACCTAACGGTGAGTACTCACCGAGACAGGCTGCAGTGCTTCAATGGTCAGGGCTCCCTGAGTTCTTTCCTGGACCAAGCTGAATCATGAATATTGCAACAAAGACAAATTTTCATTTGTTTTTCATCAAATATCTGCTAGTCACCTACCTTGCACCAGGCCCTGCTAGCCCCTGGGAAAAGCGATGCACATGTTCTGGCTTCACGAGCCTTACCAGTTAGTGGCCTAGACTGTCATGAATCCAGAAAACACACAAAGAAATAGGCACTTACCAACTGCAATCGGTGCTATGGTGGAAAAGATCAGAGGAAACAATAAATGATGGCGGGTGGGGTGGGGGACTTGCTAGAATGTGAGGGTCAGGAGATGTCACCTTGTTGAAGCCTTCAAGATGGCCAAGGGCCTCCATGGCTCTCTCCATCCCTCTCTTGCTCCGGAACTCCGTTCTCCTCTCTGTCGCTCTACAAACACACACTTGCCCGGGGCCCCACTCCTTCGCCCCCTTATCCCTCCCGCAGCCCTACTGCCAGCAGCTCCCAGTGACAGCACTACCCCTCAGAGCCTGCAGCCAGCAGCCGGGGAGAAGCAGGAGCCAGGGGAGTCCTGGGCTCCAAGCAAAGCAGGAGGGAACCCCTGGGCCTGCTTCTCACCCAGGGGCCCACTCCTTTCATGACCCTTGTGATTGCTTCCTCTCTCCCTGAGCCCCCCCACTCATCCACTGGCAGGAAGCACGTAGTTCCTAGAGGTCCCAGAGATGGATTCTCCCACCCAAATGTCCTTGGAGTGCCACCGGCGGGCTGGCAGGCCCCCATGCCAGACTTGGGGGCTGCCAGGAAGCATGACACGCCCTAACCCCGCCAGATCCCCTACAGGGCTTGGGGTGGGGGGAGCCAGACCCCACGCCCAGGCTCCCACAAAGGCTTCTTTGCAGGGTTGGCCTGCTGCACCCCTTCCAGCTTCAGAAACAAACACTGGAGGCGAGATGAGGATAATGGTGGGAACCGTGGCTCTGAAGGGCTATGTCCTTGCTGCTGCTGGAGGCTGCACTTGACGTAAGCCAGATGCAGCCGAGTCCTCTCATTTGCTGTCCCCTCACTCGGCCTCCCCTCCCCTCGATCCCGAGAGCGTCTGGCTGAGAGCGCCCTTTTGTTAACACAAAACCCAGCGGGAGGAGCGCTGCGTGCGGAGGCCCTGGCCGGCGCTGGGCGCGGCAGGAAGGGGAGAAGAGAAGCCGTGCGCCAGTTCCTACTCCTATCCCATTGGAGGAGGGAGCCTGTTTCTTTTCTTTTCCCCCTTCCATACTTTTATTGGGTTAATCAAGTTTAAGGTGGTATGGTTCCATTATTTTCCTTAGTAGTTTAAATTTTAAATGTTCTATTTCTATTCTTCCAAAAGTTACCTTTAATTTTCTTTTCAGCAGAAGAAAGCAGACATTTTTGTTTCCGATGATCTGTGGTCGTCAATAAGTAATTACTGTGTTTCGTCTTTTTTTATTGTTACCTTTAATTTTAACTAAGATTAACTTGCACAGATATTTTCTCCTTGTGAAAAATTAGAACATTATAGATTGGGTCAGATTTCTCTTTAACTGCATCCCCAATCCCAGTCCCTTCGCAAGAGGTAAGGACTATTTTTAGGTTTGAAACATATTTTTCCAACTTTTTCTATGTATTATCCAGTCACCAAAAAAAAAGGCATATTTTGTAATTCCATGCCTAGGAATTTACCATGAGGAAGAGTTGAATAAGTAGACAAATGTCTATGTGAAAGGATGTTTCATAACCACATTATTTTTGCACATTATTATTTTTAATTGGAAACATCTTAGATATCCACTAATAGAGGAGACATTAAATAAATTATGGTACATTCTTAAATTGCATAAAAAACAATGCACTATATACTTATATACTATATACTAAATCCGCTGACATAAAGAGATTACTCGGATATTGTCTTAGTTTCCTACTTCTGTAACAATGTACCACAAACTAGGGGGCTTGAAACAACAGAAAACTTATTGTCACACACGTCTGGAGGCTGGAAGTCTGATTCGCGCAGCTCCCTCTGAAGTCTGTACGGAGAACCAACAGTCTGTCTCTTGCCTTCTGGTGGGGTCTTGCCAGTAATCTATGGCATTCTCTGCCTTGGTCATCACAAGACCTTCTCCCCTTTGTCTGTCTGTGTCCCCTTCTTGTAAGGACACCAGTCCTGTTAGATTAGGCCCCACCCTAATCCACTTTGGCCTCTTCTTAACTAATAACATCTTCAAAGACCCTATTTCCAAATAAGGTCACATCCTCATGGCCAGGGGTTAGTAAGTGAAGAGGTCCTTTGGGTGAGCACAATTCAATCCATAATAGACATATTCTCAAGTGATATAAATCAGATACAAAACATATACACATACACAGATGACCGAAAGCAGGTTCACTAAAATAACGCCAGTCTCCCACGGTGAACACTTGAGGTGATCTTTCCTTTCACTGTCTTCTTCAGTATTTCCTATTGATTGAGTTTTCTGCAGTGAGTATTGTGGTGATTTGGAGCTAGCTGTATCCCCAGAAAATCAAGTTCTTAAGGCTAATCCATTCCTGCGGGTGTAAACCTATTGTAAATAATACCTTTTGATGAGGTTACTTCAGTTAAGAAGGTGTGGCCCAGGATGAGTCTTTATCTTCTTCCCGGAGTCTTTTATAAACGGGATGAATACAGAAAAAAAGAGAAAACCACAGAAGCTAGAAGCTGAAAGCAATGAAACCTGGTACAGAAGGGAGAGACCAGCAGCTGCTGCCATGTGCCTTGCCATGTGACAGAGGAGTCCAGGATCACTGGCAAGTGTCACCTTAATGAGGCCTTGATGTGGACGTTTTTCTCAGCCTCAAAACAGTAAGCTTGTATGCTGATAAAAATTACTGTTTCATGAAATCCAGTGCATTTCATGGCGTCTGGTTGAGAAGCTTATCAAACTAAAACAAGCATATATAGATTTTATAATTTTGAAAATACATAAACCTTATTTCTCCTCTCCCACTTCCCCCACAAAAAGACTCCTAAAGGGCATAGATGATCTAGAAAAAGTCACCCAATGTTTATACAAAGGCTTCTCTTCCTCCTGACATGTAACCTTGAACCCCTGAGAGAAACTGTACCCCAGGTATAGAAGCACAACTCTAGAAAAGTTCTTCTTGATGAGGAAAGAGATTTGGTAGCATGTGCTACACATACCAAAAACTTCCAGCTGTAAATATTTACATGCCATTTTGCATGCTATTTATGTATTTGCTAAACTGCCTATACTTATGTTTTCTGTATTCTGGGTGTGTTTTTCTGTTTTGCCTTAAATAATATGCTTCTGGGAAAGAACTAGCTATAAAGTCCTTTGTGTAGAATGCCAAGAGAGCATGACAAGCAATGGAACATTTGAGCAATGCTTTTGATGCTGCTAATGAAGATCAATAATTATTTCAAGCACTAATTAGTGCAGCTAATGCTCTCATTGCCGCTGGAAGTGTGCCCCAAATAGTCTAAACCTCCTACTTCTGATATATCGTCTGTCTCAGGGGCATTACATCTGACATCGTGAGGTTCATTTCCACAATCATTTATGTACCATAACCTATTAAGCATCAGGTATCATTGCAAAAATGAGCAGGCTCTGTCACCAAGTTCATAGTGAAATGCAGAAGAATTGAAGCTACTCTTAACTGAGGGATATCTAACTTCTGGTCACACCCCAGTCCTCTAGAAGAGAAGAAGCGTCGACCAGAAGCTCTATTTTTCACATGGCTGGAGAAACCAAGGCCAGTTTAAGGATGAGGAACCAAGTGGAGTGAATCAAGCTTCTCTGATGTGTATGTTGAGAGGGGGTCTCTACCTCTAGAAACATAGCTGTTTTCCTGGGAGTGGCTCAAATGACAGTGTATGAACAAGGCCAGGTTAGGACCAGAGCATAACCAAGCAGGAATGTCAGGGAGGCAGGAGTAGGGGTTGTCAGGGGAACGTTCAATTCCTTGCATGCCTCCTAGGTAGTAACTGAACGTTGTATTGAAAGATGGGCTTGTGCTCAGTGTATGTGTACAGGGGATGGAGAAATCCAAGATTATGTTTCTAGATCTGTGAAGATTTATGGTACAACATGAGTGCTAAGCTAATGTGCCGTACCCTTCTCTTGGGGATGCCAGCAATGCCAGATTACACTCTCTAATGTCATCTAGAGACTGTTGCTGGGAAGAGAGACTATCAGACCCTGTGCTGACATGGGAGTTCCCACCAGATCTACCCCACACCTCCCAGCAGTGACAGATGCAAGCCATTTTCGATAAAGGGAAGAAAGTCTGTGTTACTCTTTTTTAGAATCTCTAAAGGAGTCTCTACAACTTCCAGCATCTGGGCATACCCTGACCCATCTCCCTATCAGATGTAAGGGTGGGTGAGTGGTGCCAGCATGAGGGCTGAAAGCAGCAGCTGCTGGCACCCAACAGGCTCAGGAGATGAGAAGGCTACAGGCCTAGAAGAGGAGAACTGTTCTCCAAATCTGGACACCCCAAACTCTTCTTCCTTCACTGCAGCTTCAGATTTGGGATTTCACTGGCCCCTCCCATTTTTCCCCCAAATAAGGGACCACTTTCCCCATTTTGTATTGCAAGAAATGAGACCAAGACTATGCAGCCACACACGAGTGTTTGTGACACAGTTAGTGGTCAGAGCTCAAAGGAAACTACTAAATCAAAATTACAGGAGTCCAGGAAGCGGACTTGGCCCAGTGGTTAGGGCGTCCATCTACCACATGGGAGGTCCACGGTTCAAACCCCGGGCCTCCTTGACCCGTGTGGAGCTGGCCCATGCACAGTGCTGATGCGCACAAGGAGTGCCATGCCACGCAGGGGTGTCCCCCGCGTAGGGGAGCCCCACGCACAAGGAGTGCACCCCATAAGGAGAGCCGCCCAGCATGAAAGAAAGTGCAGCCGCACACATGGAGAGCTGACACAACAAGATGATGCAACAAAAAGAAACACAGATTCCCATGCCGCTGACAACACTGTTGTCAGCAGACAAAGAAGAAGACACAGCAAATAGACACAGAGAACAGACAACCTGGGTGGGTGGGAAGGGGAGATAAATAAATCTTTAAAAAAAAAAAATTATGGGAGTCCATGCAAACAAGACTTGTCTTGTGCACAATGGCAATGCACTATCAGTTCACTCTCTGAAGGACCCAATTTGACATAGACATCCCAATCCTGGTACAAACACTGACTAACAAGCAAAATAGAATACTTCCAAATCATGTCTCCTTCTCCTTACTCCTTGTCTAGGCCAAGCCAAACCCCCATTTTCCTGTCTATAGCTGTTGAGTTCTTAATCTTTCAGTAAGAATCACCTGGCTTCAGGTGCTCCACAGAGCCACGTGGCTTGTGGCAACTAAATGGGACCACATAGATCCAGAATGTGAATTCCTAGACTTCTGCAGTTTAGCCTTTGTTTTGTCCTCACCTTCCATGAAGGAATGGCGGCCCCATTCCCAGGGCCCTACCACTCTTAATCTTCTCTCTGATCTTCTTTAAGTGTATTTTGTGAAATAAGATGGAGCAGGTTGAAGCATGGTAAGTGCAACTGAGGAGCTGCATTTTTTTTTCTTTTGCATTACTTAAATTTAAATTTAAAAGCTGGTATTTGATTCCGTTATTGGAAAACACTTATATATGTATCGAGCAAATTAGGTCTATAAATCTACTTCTTCAACTGTAAGTTTTATGAACTCTAAATGCAGACTTGGTATTTCCAATGAGTTTATAGTGTCCAAACTTAGATGTGCTGTAAATGTCAAATACATAGTGGAGTTTCAAGACATAGTAGGGAAAAAAATGTAAAATACCTCATTAGTAATTTTTACAGTGATACATGTTGAAGGAACAGTATTTTAGATATGTTGTTAAATAATTATTAAAATTTATTTAATTACTAAACTTAATTCCACCTGATTTTCTCACTTTTTACCCTGTGGCTACTAACTACATAGTGGGCCACATTATATTTCTATTGGCTCACTGCCCGGGATAGGTGACACTACTAGAAATGGTACTGCAGAGGGAAAGTCCTGGTGCAGAGGTCCATTTATTACTTGCTGTCTTGTATTAATAAAAGTTTCCTCCAGGTCACTCTCCAACCCTCTCTCTCCTAATTACTGTTGCTAGGTATTAACATCTCCGTACCCATGTGCCTTCACCCTAACCGGAGCTCTGGTGTTCCTTCCCTGCTCACCTCTACTCTGCCCTGCTCTCTGCCAATGCGCATTAGAAAACTCCTATTTTACTACAAATAGCCTTCCTCTCTGCTCTCCATTTCTCAGCCTTTTCTTGCCACCACCTTCTCTGACTTGGGCAAACCCCGTCCCTTGAAACTGCTTCCTGAGGTCAAGGGATCTTGGAAGGAGGTCAGAGACAAAGGTCATCCAGTGTCCTGCTCACTCACACCTCCCCAGTCGGCAAGCTCAGCCTTGCCTGAGGCCCTCTGGGGTCCCTGCCCTCTGTTCTGACACCACCCTTCTCGGCTTTGTTTCACTCCCCACTTCCGGTGGATATCGGGGAAACAGACTGCGTGGAGAAGGAGATCTGCACGTAGGACGTCCACTGGGTGTGCTCTTGGGAATGACACCTACCAGAGGGTGCAGGAGACAGGACTGGGCAGTAAAGCTGGATGAGATGCAGTTTCTCCTGAGGCTCAGCTGCTCCCTGTCCCGGAAGCTCTGGAAACCGGGATGGCTCTTCAGAGTCTCCCCGATGGGAGCAAGGGGACATGCCTCTGCATTCGTGCAGCCACCTAACGGGTACAGATGCCCCCAGGGGGGCAATGGGCTCTACTTCCCACCACTGAAATAATCTCTCCTAAGTCCCCAAAGGTCTCCACACTTCCAAATCTAGCCCTGTTTTCTTGGGCACCCTCCTCCCTGACAGCTCTGCTGCACCTTCCCCTCCTTTCCGGAGTCCTGGGACCCTCCCAGTCCAGATTCTCCTTTCTGATGGCTTTGATTTCTTCAGTTGGCTTTTTCCTCCTTTGACCTGGCATCTGCCCCCAGCCCTGCCCTCTCTGTCTTTTCTACATTTTCCCTCCATCTCACCCTTTCTCATCAACCCAGCTTCTTTGCTGACAATTCTGAAATTCACGTCTTTCTCTTCAGTCCCTCTTTTAAGAACTCCAGAATCACATTTCCAATTGCCCTGGGCGTGATCCTCAAATCCAACTGGCCTCACCCTTGAACCAGGCTCACATCACTCCAGGTCCCCCTTCCAGCGTCTCCATTTTCACGGCACCCCCCTCTTCCTCCTTGGGACCCCCTCTCCCCCATCCTGAGCTCTGTGGTCTCCTCCACTGCACAGTGAGTGGTCCTCATGTCAAAGGCACTATTGGCATCATCTCAAGGTCTCCCCGCCACCTTGAGAGACCCTCTGTTAAGCCTTAATCCTTTCTGGGCCGCTGGCTCAGGGATTTAGCAGGCTGGCGCTCCAGCGGCCACCTGGCTTTGTCAGCTTTCCTCAACTCCAACTGAGCCACCGACCCAGCAACCTGGTGAATGGGTAACACTGCTCACTGTGAGTTGTTTCAACAGAGCTTGGCTGGATAAGCCCAAGGCCATTGTTGCTTTGGGAAAGAACACCTACTGCACGTCCGCTGTCACACAGTTCAGGCTGTGGGCGCGTTGCATGTGTCCTCAGCCAGGGAGCATGGGTAGCCCACCTTACCATCAGCTCTTCATTTTTTCTCCCAGGTGGGATGAGCTCTTGATTCCTCCACCCCCCCCCCCCCCCCAATCCCCACCTGGGCCCCAGGAAACGAGAAGCTGACAGTCCACTGGTCTCTCAGAGGGACACAGCGGTGACGGGATTCATCTGGGGTCATGGGGGATGGGAGGCTTTTTGTGATCACACAGGCTGGTCCTAAACCCTGGCACTCTCCAAGGGCCCACTGCTCCCAGGCTCCTGCCCATCTCCCTTGTTCACCAGGGCTGAGCTGCGGGGAGAGGCCCGGGCCGGTTGCGGGCAGGAGGGAAGCGGGAAGGTGGGGTCTGAAAGCCACCCCGACCCCCAGTCCGTTCCTTCCCCCCTGCAAGCTTCCCCCGGCCCCGCGCGCAGCTGCCCCTAAAGCAGACTGCATTTGCTTGGTGTGCTCTGAATTGAAGAAAGCCCAGCTCCCAAACAAAGAGACCTCGGGGCAGGCTGCCGTGCGAGTCCTGCCGGCCGACCGAGGGGAGAACAGCGCCTGGGAAGTGGAAGGGGCGAGGAGGGGAGGCCCGCGCGCGGGAGCGGAGCGCAGGGAGGCGCAGGGCGCGGGGCAGGAAATGCCCGCGGGCGCTCGGCCGTGAGCCGCCCTCCCGGCCTGCGGCGCGGAGGGGCCGGGCTGCCCCCACCCTGACCCCGCTCGGGGCGGGAGAGGCAGGCGCGGGGCGAGCGCGGCCAGGGGGGGCGGCGGGCCGGCCCACAACCGCGGCTCTCCGGCGCTCCCGGCTTCGGCTCCCCACGCTGCCCGCGGAGCCCCGCGCCCCAGGGCCAGGTAAGCGCGGGCTGGTGGCGGGGGAGGCGGCAGGCGCCCAGCTCCGTGCCCCGGCTCCGGAGGGCCAGCGCGGGGCGGGGGCGTCGCGGGGAGGGAGGAGGTGGGGACCCCGGGAGGCCCGCGCCTTCACTCCCACGCAGCTTCCGCCGGGAGGAAGCGCCCCCCCCTCTCCCGCAACCCTTCCCCACGAGTGCGCGGAGCCGCAGAGGGGCTCGGCGGCCGGGGGTGGGGGGGGGGGAAGTGGTTCTGGATGGAAGAGCGGGGAGAGCAATAATCAGGGACATTCAAGATGGATGTCTGTCCGGGACGGTCAGCGTTGTGTCCCTAACTGTCCTTAGGGGTCTGCCTTTGTGCACTGCACTGGGGAGAGCACTCTGGGTCCCCGAGTGCCTTGTGTCCTCCCGCTTGCTCAGTGGGTGGCTGTCCTTTCCAGACTGTCATTTTCTCTGTCAATCCGAATTCCAGTAGCTGTCCTTCATGTATAAAGGCGCAGGTGACAGATCCAGAGTCATCCTAGCTGGCTTTGCCCATCCCCGCAGGGTACCCCGTGCAAGCCAAGGTTTGGTAGAGGTGGCAGCTGTGTCCTTGTGCACGCACAGGATGGTTCTCAGCTGGTCAGTCTACCTGTCCTGGGCTGGCCCTGCTTTCTGTGTGTACCTCTGTGTATTGGTGGAAGCCGGGTTTGGGTGCCCATTCTTGCAATCACACTTGGCTGGGTGGGAAAAGAAGGAGGTAGTGGAAGGTTCTGGGGTATGTTGTTTTCATCAGAGACGTGTGATGTTTGCATGTGTGCATTGTCTGGAAAATAGGAAAGGCTTGGCTGGATAGGGCAGGATAGCATGATAACTTGGGTCTAACTTGCTGCGTGTGTGAGAATAAGCACATTGGCAATTATTGGGAAGTAGGGGCAGGGTGGGAAAAACTCCTAAGTACGCCCCAGGGCATAGAGTGTAGGTGGAAGGGTGGGGGCGGGGCGAGGGTAATACCAAAGCCAGGCCAGGCCGTCTGTGTTCAATCTGTGGGCAGCTGGATCGTGGTGGGAAGAAGCTACAGCTGGAGTCTGGAGAGTGGGATCTGAATCATGATTTAGTGCTTGTTATTATATCAGCAGCGGTGTTCCCAAGGCACTCTTGGGGCTCAGTTGCTTGGCATGTAGAATGGGACTAATGACCTCCGTTTGGCCCACCGCCCAAGGCGGCCGGAGGCTCAGATTAGCTCCTGCCTGGGAAAGCAGTTGTCAGCAGCGAAGAGCTGAGACCCAAAGGCGAATGCTGGACCCCGGGTGCCCAGTGGGTGATTTGGGGAGATGCTTGCGTGGCCCCTGGGCTTGTGGCTGGTAGAAGGAGCTGTTTGCCTGCAGCTTACCGTGGTATTGAGCACCAGAGGCATGCCTGCCTAGAGCCCCTTGTTGACCCTTGCAAAGTCCACTCTGTGCTGGCCCACGTGGTTCCTGTAGACAAGAGGAAATAGGGCTTCTGTGGTCTTTAAACCGGGGCCCTGGAGCAGCCTGACCTTCCTGAGGGCCGCGTACCCGCCATCTTGTTTCTCCTTCTGACAACCAGTTGAAGCTGCAAGGTTCACTCTCCACAGTTTGCAGCGGGGAGAAGAGGTCAGCCACGATGTGTCCTAGGCACAGTCACCTCACCTCTTCAAGTCTGCCCCCTCCTGGCTGGAAACCAGGGTGTGGTTCCAGATGTGTTCTGATCTCAGCTGGTTTCACCTCCTCAGGGTCCCTTCCTGATCCGTTTCCTTCACAATCCGAACTTATCTTGGCTACATCCTCCTACAGTGTGAGCTCTGGGAAAGCAGGGGCCATCTGTTTTCGTTCCCTGGGCTGCTTCGAGCAAATGCCATGCAATGGTTTGGCTTGAACAATGGGAATTTATTAGCGTACAGCTTTGAGGCCACAAGAATGTCCAAGTCCAGGCATCAAGGCGATGCTTTATTCCCAAAGACCACTGCCGGCAATCCTGGGCTCCTCTGCCACCTGGCGAGAGAAGAGACTAGGTGGTGTCTGCCATTCTCTGCCATCTCTTCTGGGTTACATTGATTTCCGCATCTTACTTCCATGGCTTTCTCTCTCTTTTTCTCTCTCTCTGTATTTATTCCGTTTATAAAGGACTCCCATAAGAGGATTAAGAGCCATCCTGAATGAGATGGGTCCCTGCTTAACTGAAGTAGCCTGATCAAAAAATCCGAACTGCAGTGGGTTCACACCTACTGGAATGGGTTAGATTTAAGAACATGTTTTTCTGGGATACACAGAGCTTCAAACCACCGCGCCTCCTTTGTCAAAGTTTACTGCTTGAATCCCAGCACCTAGTACATAGTAGGTGCTCATAAAATATTGTTGTGTTCATGAGTGAGGGAATAAATTAATAGGGGGCTGGGGGACTGGATGTGTGTTTTTCAAATTAATTAAGCTAGTCTGAGTTGCTGTTGGCTGCCAGGTAGGATTTCCTTTGAAGAAAGAGTTCTCCCACTAAAATAAAACTGGAACACCATTGTTCCAGAAGACTTTCAAGGGCTTTTGCAATACCAAGTTGAAATAATAGTACTGTGGCTGGAAGTAATACACCCCAGCCCTTAGCGAGGACCAGAGGCAGTGATTCAGACACCCAGTGTGGTTGTTCCAAAAATCGTTTCTGCTCGGCCTTGGAACTCGTCATATGATTGTTTGTGTGCAGCTGGCTTAATTTCCTGAATTTTTGGCCAAGGTTATTATGAAAATGATTTTGCACACAGGTCAACAAGGAGAGGTAGGTGGGGACTCTGCCCCATGCGTGGGACAAGCATGAGACTGGGAGGACACAGTGAGCAGTCCACCAGGCGGAGAAGCCACAGGCTGTTGGGGAGACCATGTTCATCATTGTTCTCCCTTGGGTTTACTCCGAGGCACTGCCCAGCCAGGCCTCAGACCCAGGAGCCCAGCGACTTCTTGAGTAGTTGGGCAGTAAAGAGGACCTGTACTCCCTGGGCATTGACGAAAACTGGAGAACAGCAACGTGACTGAACATCCTGCTCTCTGGTGCAAGTGACCGTGCTTCCCGGGTTCCCACGCTCATTTCCCAGAAAGCATCTCTCCTGTTGCCTCTTCCTATAAACACCTTGGAAAGTGGTAAGGTGACTTACGTCAAACACTGTGCCCATTTTTGGTACAGAATATGTGCTCGCCACTACCTTTCCCTGCCCCTGTGGGAACAGCATTCGTGCTTGGACGTGGGGAGAAGGAGGTTTGTTCGGGCTGTTTGAGTTGGGTTTTTGAGGAGGGAGCCTGGACGGAAGTGGAGAGAAGAGGCACAGACCCGGAACGGAGCCTCCTGTTAATTTTGACCTTTGCTTCTTGCCCGTGGCCCGCTCTGGCTAACTCCTGTGAGTTCCCAGGTTCACAAGGCTTATACTACATGACAGCACATCCCAGCGGCAGGGTGGGGGTGTCGATAGGCACTGCTTGCCGCGTGCAGCTGGGTGCTGAAAAGTGCACGCAGGCCTGATTCCTGTCCTCAGAAAATCTAGTTGTCAGGTTTCCACTGACTTCCAGGAAGAGCTGAGAAAACAGCTGAGTGCACACTCTGTGCTGGCTCTCACCCACGCCGCCGCTGGAGCTCCGAGCAGGAAAGTCAAGAAGAGCGGAGGGGGGGCAGGCGGCACCCCCGCTCTGGGGTCAGACGGCGCAGGTTTCAGTCCTGGCTCTGCCTCTCACGCTCGGCGAGGCCTTGACTGTGTTACGTACGTAACTCACCAAGGGGTCGCTTCCACGTCTGTGAATGGGGGAAATGACCCCTGACCCCTGGCGTGGTGTGTGGATGCCGAGTTAACCCTGGAAAACTTCGCAGAGTGGTCCAGAGCGAGCAAGGAAGTGTCTGAAGAAGACACCAGTGAAACCGTGGGGAAAGGGTGGGTGATGAGAGGCTGGCCGGGCGGGGCTGCTGGAGAAGTCAACACTGATCTATCCGTCAGCAGTGGGGGGTCGTGGCCTCCTGCTGGCTATGCCCCCGTGACATCCACGCGCCCCTGTTCTCCGCTGGGGTGCTGTTCCCACACCCGGCTATGGGGAGGAGCAGAGCGGATTTTCAACAGCTTCTCCCTCCCGTTTTGTGCCGCCCCCTACACGGCCCTTCTTAAAGCCTTAAGGAGCTCTCCTACAAAATGCCAAGAATTGAAGATGTTACGGGAACCCGCCCTGAAGTTTCCCGCATCTGTTTTCAAGAGGAGAGGAGAAAAGACCTCCCCAGGACCTCTGGGATGACACTGTGAGATCATCCCGCAGCGGTTCTCACCCTGACCTCCCGATTCCTATTTTTCCCAACATGGACCTCATGTTTTAAATGGTTTTTGTCAAGTCGACTTCGATATAAATGGAAAGCTGTTTCATCTTTAGAAATTAATCACAGACCACACGACAAAGTAATTTCACCATCCGATGTACACTTTCTGCTATATAGAATTTATATTTTTTAAAAATCACCTTAGGTCATTTACTAACAGATTCCAGAGTATTCGTTTAATTAGCTCAGAAGCAAAAGAAGGAACAAAGGGCAGGAGTGGAGCTGTTCTCCATTTTGTCTGGGGTTTGTACCAAATTGCAAAAGAAAAAAGAAAAAAACAAACAAGCAAACAAAAACTTGCATTGTTCTACTTTAGTGGGCATTGTAGCTAGATTATGAAGCCTTTTTGACAGGTGAAGGTCTGGGTTCCATAAGCATTCTTGGATTACTCTAAAGCAGGGGTTCTTAATCTTTTTTTGTTCCATGGACCCCCTTGCCAGTCATGCGGAAGCCAGAGACCCCTTCTCTGAATGTAGTGGCAGATAGTTTTACGACACTTGAAATCTGAGGTCAGAGAAAATAAAGATAATAAGTTGATTTTTTTCAATTCACTCTCATGGACCCCTGAAATCTTTACGTGGACCCCTGGTTAAGAACCCCTGCTGTAAAGAGATTTCTGCCTCCGAGGCCTTTTTCATAGACAAGAACTGGGGTTCTGACCTTCAGAAACCCCTGTCTTATACCCTAATTTTTAACTATATTCTTTACCAGACTATAAACTAGTTGAGGGTAGAAATTATGTTTATTGGCTTTCCCCAGCAACTAGCACAGTCTGGCAAACAGTAGGAGTTCAATAAATGTTCATTGAATGAATATCCCAGGAAGGAGCTCATCAGTGATCCCCAAGATTGTTCCCCAAAATTGACATCCCTCAACCAGGGCTAGATACTTAATTTGCAGGGTGTTTTAGTTTGCTAGGCTGCTGAACTGCAATATACCAGAAATGGACTGGCTTTTACAACAAGGATTTATTACTTAAAAGCTTACAGTTCTGGGAAGTGGATGTGGCTCAAGCAATTGAGCTCCCACCTACCACGTGAGAGGTCCCAGGTTTGGTTCCCAGTGTCTCCTAAAGAGAAGATGAGAGAGCACACAGTGAAAGAACACAGAGAGCAGACAGCGAACACAAACAATGAGGGGGCAGAAGGGAGTAAATAAGTCTTTAAAAAAAAAGCTTACAGTTCTGAGTTGTGAAAATGTCCAAATCAAGGCATAATCAGGAGACACTTTCTCCCCAAAGACTAGTGATCCTGAACTTCTCTCTCATATGGCAGGGAACATTGCAGCATCTGTTGGTATCTCCCTTTTCTTCCAGGTTATATTGCTTCAGCTTGTAACTTCCTCTGACTTTCTCTCACCTTCTGTGGCTTTTTTCCTCTCCATATTCATTGATATTTATATACAACTCCAATAAGGGGATTAAGGCCCACACTGGGCCATGCCTTACTGAAGTAACCTAATCAAAAGGCCCTTAACTGAAGTAATCCAATCAAAAGGTCCCTTCTCCCATGGTAGGTTCACACCCACAGGTATGGACCAGATTTTTTTTTTAATATTTACCTTATTTATTTATTTTTACCATCCCCCCACCCCCCACTGTTTGCCCTCACTGTGTGCTCATTTTCTTTTTAAGAGGCACCAGGAACTAAACCCAGGGCCTCCCATGTGGGAGGGAGGCACTCAATCACTTGAACCACCTCCGCTCCCTGTTTGTTGTGTCTCTCATCGTGTTTCCTGATTGTGTCTCTTTGTTGCATCACCTCATTGCATAACCTCATTGTGCCAGCCCGTCAGTCATCTCACTGACTTGCTCATCTTCTTTAAGAGATACTGGGAACCAAATCTGACACCTCCTATGTAGTAGGTGGGTGCCCAACTGCTTGAGCCACATCTGCTTCCCTGGACCAGATATAATGACATGATTTTCTGGGGTACATGTAGTCTCAAACTGGCAAGCAGAGTCTAGTGAAAAATGAATATGCAGGCCACTTGCTCAAAGGCAGGAAAAAACTACTTTTTAAAGTACTAAAATATAAAGCTTTTTCCTTTCTTCCATGGTCTCTCTCTTGCCTAGCAGAGTGTTTTTATTTACTCTTTAATGTTGTTCCAAGAAAAGAAAAGTTAAACATTTAAATTATTAGCATGAAGTTTACCCTTTGTTTGTGTTATACAATGCCAGTTTTAATTGCAAACATAAGAGCATTTAACTCATGTGTGGAAGCACCAAAATTACACATCTTGCATTTCATAGCTCATCTAGGCACATGTATTTGGTTCTTACCAGAATGGTGGAAACTCTGCACAAAACCAACTCAACTGCTTTTTTATATATATTTATTTCTCTCCCCTTCCCTGCCTACTGTCCCCCCAAGTTGTCTGCTCTCAGTGTCCATTCACTGTGTGTTCTTCTGGGTCCACCTGTATTCTTGTCAGTGGCACCAGGAATCTGTGTCTCTTTTTGTTGTGTCATCTTGCTGCACCAGCTCTCCGTGTGTGCGGTGCCACTCCTGGGCAGGCTGCACTTTTTCGCACGAGGCGGCTCTCCTTACGGGGCACACTCCTTGCGTGTGGGGCTCCCCTATGCGGGGGACACCCCTGCGTGGCACGGCACTCCTTGAGCGCATCAGCACTGCGCGTGGGCCAGCTCATCACACAGGTCAGCAGGCCCTGGTTTTAAACCCTGGACCTCCCATGTGACGGGCAGATGCTCTATCCGTTGAGCCAAATCTGCTTCCCCCAACTGCTTTTATTTCACTTTCTGATACACACACATTCTACCCTTCCATCTACTGATGAAGAGGGAAGGTCCGAAAGGAAAAGGAACTATGCTTTACCGTATCTTTCCCTTCCCTTCTGTGTCATTATTTTCAGGAGAAGTACAAGAGTTGACTAATGCAGGAGGGAGCACAAATAGGAAAGGATAAGCATGATGGAGTTTCTTGGCCACTGGTGTTTCTTAGCATGCATTGCCCTCTCTATATTTGAACTAGATTCTGATTTCAATGGGGAGTGTGGCCTCTCAGGATCATGCTACTGGCTCTGTCATAAATGTAAAAGTTACAAGCACCCCTCATGCTGGCATTGAGTCTCTCTGAACTTCCGTGCATCGTGGGTCCACAGGAATTCTGTGCTTGTGGGGCATCAAGAATGCTGTGTGCAAATGGGGTGGCAAGGAACAGTGGACACATCCATGGCACGCCTCTCCTCTGCTCACTCTTACGCTCCACTCTCCCACTGGATGTCACTCACCAAGCACAACTCAGAGATAAAATTACTAAGCACTTCAGGAAGCCAACAGCCATCTGCCCCACGGGATCTAAGCCCCCTCTCCATTGGAGGCAGAGTGGGCATCACCATCCCTGAATCCTCAAGTTTGGGGAAGAAACTATGGACTAGAGTAGACTTATTATTATTCCACTATAGACTTATTGTGATTCTAGCAATGAAAGAACTTTGTGGTTGATGTGGAGACAGTGGCCACAGGAGGTTCTGAGGCAGGGAGAGGGAAAAACAGGTGTAATATGGGAGCATTTTCAGGACACTGGAATTGTCCTGCGTGACATTGCAATGACAGATACAGGCCATTATGTATTTTGTCATAACTTGCAAAATTGTGCAGAGTATAAATTATAATATAAACTATAATCCACGGTTAGTGGCAATGCTTCAGTATGGGTTCATCAATGTAACAAACACACTAATGTAATATAATGTACAAACATAATGTACAAACATAATGTAACACACTAATGAAGGATTGTTAATGTGGGAAAGTGTGGGAAGGGGAGGGAGGGAACATATGGGAATCCCCTATATTTTTTATGTAACATTTATGTAATCTAAAGTTTCTCTAAAAATAAATAAATAAATACATAGATAAATAAGTAAACAAGCCGGCAGCAGAGCAGTAAGCAAAGGCCGGGGCCCCTCTGAGTGGCCTCCCTCCCAGTGTGGGCCTGGAGCCACTCACAGGTGGCACATCCGTGAAGCCAGCCCTGGCCTCAACACTCAGGCTCCCTCTTTTGGCCTCCCTTTATGTCACCTTTTTGGATGGTGGCTCAGTTAGGGCAGAACAATCCCTTTAAACTGGCGGATCATTCCAGTGCCTTTTTTTTTTTTTTTTTGGTATGCTTTTTTTTTAAGATTTTTTTTTTTTATTCATTTCTCTCCCCTTCCACCCCCACCCTCCCAGTTGTCTGCTCTCTGTGTCCCTCTGCTGTATGTTCTTCTGTGACCGCTTCTGTCCTTATCAGCGGCACCGGGAATCTGAGTTTCTTTTTGTTGTGTCATCTTGCTGTGTCAGCTCTCCGTGTGTGCGGTGCCATTCCTGGGCAGGCTGCACTTTCTTTCACGCTGGACGGCTCTCCTCACGGGGCGCACTCCTTGCACGTGGGGCTCCCCTATGTGGGGGACACCCCTGCTTGGCACGGCACTCCTTGCGTGCATCAGCACCGCGCATGGGCCAGCTCCACACGGGTCAAGGAGGCCTGGGGTTTGAACCGCGGACCTCCCATGTGGTAGATGGACGCCCTATCCATTGGGCCAAGTCCACTTCCCTAAAGTGCCTTTAAATTCAAGTTAGTCTTCTACATCTTTTGGAAACTGTAGAGGCTTCTATTTCAGTATCCAGGTCTCCATCTGTTTTAGTGCTAAAACAAATACCGTGCAATGAATTGATTTAAACAATGAGAATTTATTGGTTCAAGGTTAAAAGAAGTAAAAAACCAAGGCCTCACACCCTCTCGATAGAAGGGTAGAGTGGACATAGCCATCCCAGGGTTCACAGAATGGAGGAATAGAGTATGGATTAGAGTGGACTTGCTGATTCTCTGTTCTGGAACTAATGTGATTAGTAGTGGAAGTAAATGTAACACTGAGATGGAGAAAGTGGACATGGTAGCTGCTGAGGGTGGAAATGGGGAGAAGAGATGTGATGTGGGGCATTCTCAGGACTTGGAGCTGTCCTGGGTGGTACTGCAGGGACAGTTACCAGACATTATATGTCCTCCCATGGCCCACTGGGTGGACTGGGGGAGAGCGTAAACTATAATGTGGACCATTGACCATGTGGTGCAGCAGTGCTCAGAGATGTATTCACCAAGTGCAATGAATGTCCCATGATGATGGAGGAGGTTGTGGTTATGGGAGGAGTGGGGTGAGGGGAGTGGGGAGTATATGGGGACCTCATATTTTTTTAATGTGACATTAAAAATAAATTAATTTTTTTTAAAATCGAGGCCTCAGCAAGGCAATGCTTTCCTCCCAAAGATTGTGGCATTCTGGGGCTGGCTTCTGGCCATCCTTGTCCTTGGCTCTCTGTCACATGGCAATGCACATGGGGGCATCTTCTTCCTTCTCTTCTGGGTCCCGTTGACTTCCAACTTCTGGCTTGCCCCTGTGAGTTCTCCTTCCATGTCGGTTTCCTTTGCTTCTGAGGATTTGCACCATGCTGGGTTAAGGCCCACCCTCATTCAGTCTGGGCCACCTTACCTCGTAACGTCCTCAAAGGTCCTCTTTACAAATGGGTTCACACCCACAGGACCAGGATTGGGACCCAAACATGCCTTTCGTCGAGGATGTGATTCAATTTCCAACACCATCATTTACGTTTTTTAAAAAGCCAGCTTAGGTCATTTACTAAGAGGTGCTAGTGTGTTGAAAAGGTTCAGAAGAAAAGGAAAAAATAGATATGAATTAAAGTGTTATTGTCCATTTTGTCTGAGGTTTGGAACAGACTGAAAAGCCAAAAAGCTTCTAGAAGTTCTTAGGCCCTTTAAAAGATCCTCACTAGCTGTTCTGTGCTTGATTTTTATGGCAAAGCTGAACAGAGCAGTTGGGACAAGGAAATGAGCCTCTTGGTTACCAAGGAAATGCTGTTTGGATAGGAAAGAAGAGAGTCACAGAGTAAGGGAACTGTGAAAGTGCCATGTGCCTCCACACTTTAGGGTGCCTTCTGAACATAGACTTGGGTGGCCAAGCCTCCCAGAAGAAAGGAAGTCCTGTCTGTGTGCAAAAACAAAGGGGGAGGCAAGAAGTTAGGGCTAGGAGCACAGGGAGAGAATGGAGATACCAAAAAGGCGAAAGGCAAGTTAACACTTTCCAATAGAGCTGAGCAGATGGGTAAGGGCTTTTAACTCTGCTGGAAACCTAAAATTCCAGGCAAGTGCTAGAAAGTCAGTACTAGGAACAGTAAACTGGAAAGGCAGTGTAGAAGGAATTCCACCCCACCCCTCTTTTTTTAAATGTCAAAAAGAGAGCTGAGTAGGAAAAAACAGTTATAGATAGCAGTGGTAAAAGTTAGGCTTTAATTCCCTTAAATTGGTCTACACTCCACCTTAATTTTTATTTTTTATTTTTTTAAGAAGGTCCTGGGGATTTTTATGTCTCTATTTATTTATTTATTTTTTGGAGGTACTGGGGATTGAACCCAGGACCTCCAGGACTTTGTACATGGAAGTAGGTGCTCACCCACTGAGCTACATCACTTCCCAGTAAGAGTGGGTTTTTTCGTTTATTTGTTTGTATTTTTAGGAGGTACTGGGGATCAAACATGAGAAGCAGGCACTCAGCCACTAGACCTACGGCTGCTCCCCTCCACCCTGATTTTGACTTATTGTATTAATAATGTTCATAGTGAGTAGCATTTTTCATAAATAAACCTGGTCTATGCATAATTGGCTGATACAAGTTCTCCAGGAGCTGGCAAACTGTTTTTATATAGCCTACAAGCTAAGAAAGTTTTTTACATATTTGAAGGCTTGAAACAAACAAACAGCACCCCAAAAACAAAGAATATTCAACAGAGATTTTATGTGGGCCACAAGCCTAAAATATGTTCTCTCTGGCCCTTTACAAAACGTTTGCCAAGCACTCATCTGTCCAGCCTCACCCTGTGATTATGAAAAGCTAAGCAAACCAAGGCGCCCCAAGGCAACACAGTGGCCCAAGGCAAGCCTGAGCCTCTAAAGCAGTGGCTGGATTTAAATCGGCTGGGTGCATCGGGATTTTTGTAAGTTCCTCAGGCAAATCTAATGTATCCCTAGGCAGCTCAAGCGATCAGGCGCCTCCCTCCCACATCTGAGGTCATGGGTTCAATTCCCGGTGCCTCTTAAAGAAACAAGGAAGACAGACACAGCAAGTGCAAACAACGAGAGGGTGGGGAGAGATAAATAAATAAATAAAAATAAATCTTAAAAAAAAGAAAATTGGAGGCCTGATGCATCCCTAAAGCTAAAGTAGTTCTCAAAGTGCACTCCAGAAGCAGCAGCACCAGTGTCCCACACTGCACTGGTTGGAAGTGCAAATTCTCAGCCCTAGACCCCCACCCCCACCCAGACCTGCTGAAACGCCGGGGGAGAGGGCCCAGCAAAGACGGTGTTTTGTTGTTGTTGTTTTAGGAGGTACCGGCGATTGAACCCAGGACCTTATCCGTGGGAGCAGGTGCTCAACCACAGAGCTACATCCGCTCTCCAAAGAGTGTTTTAACAAGTCCCAGTTGTTGTCAGAGAATGGAGAAATGCTGGCCCTTCCACACCTACACCTGGTCGTTGCAGGCCGTCTTCCCAAATGGTCAAGTTGAAGGAGAAAAGGAAAGGAGCGAAGCTGAGCGGGAAGAGGGCGAGCAGCACGGCCTCAGAACTGCCCAGGGTGGAGGCTGGAAATTGCCCAGTTGTTTTCCCCGTAACCGAGGCCCCGGGAGGTGAAGCTGCAGGCACAGAACTTGAGCCTAGAATAACACCACAAACAGCAACGCTGATGAATTCCTCCCTAGAAAAATTGTTTGGATAATAATTTTAGCTTTGGGCCACATTTTTCATTGCTACCTAAATGTTTCTCTTCTTGGATATGTATACTTAACATTTGGTAAACATGGGGATTTGAGCACAACTTCTGGACTATCTTGGATTGGTTTAAATAAATATCATATGCACCAGAGAAGTAGAAAAGCCAGGCTGCTGACTCTCACCTCATACCTGATGGGTGAATTCTGTTCTCCCAACCTCCCATCTAGGAAAGAAGGATTCCCACCGGCTGCTCTGCCCCAATTTCCTGCCCTCCAGCCATGTAGCATATGGGACATATGTAAGATTGTAATGGGAATGACCACTGAGTAGAGGCCAGCCGTGTGCCAGGCACGGTGTGAGGTTTCTACCTTCATTATCTCCATAATTATCCCAGCTCTGTGAGGTCAGGGCAGGTAGCCCCGTTTATGGTTGTAAATGTGGAGGCACAGAGAGGTTAAAGGCCTTCCCCAGACCCCACAGCTAGTAAACAGCAGAACTGAGATTCACACCCAGGGAGATCTGGCCTCTAGGTGGGCGGGGGTGGAGGTGGCGAAGCTTGCCCAGGATCCAGCCAAGATGCAGCATTTCAATAAATCTAAACTGGTTGACCTTGTGAACACATAAGGCAGTTATTGCCAGGTCTTCAAACGTTGGCCCTGTTCCCTGTGTGCTCTTGTCTTTTTTTTTTTTTAAGATTTATTTTATTTATTTGTCTCCCCTTCCCTCCCCGTTGTCTGCTCTCTGTGTCCATTTGCTTTGTGTTCTTCTGCATCTGCTTGCCTTGTCAGGTGGCACCGGAAATTGCGTATCCTTTTTGTTGCGTCGTCTGGCTGCATCAGCTCTCCATGTGTGCAGCAGCACTCCTGGGTGGGCTGTGCTTTTTTCCCGCTGGGTGGCTCTCCTTGCAGGGTGCACTCCTTGCGCATGGGGCTCCCCTACACGGGGGCGCCCCTGCGTGGCACGGCACTCCTTGCCCGCATCAGCACTGCGTGTGGGCCAGCTCACCACACGGGTCAGGAGGCCCTGGGTTTGAACCCTGGACCCTCCATATGGTAGGCAGATGCTCCATCAGTTGAGCCATGTCCGCTTCCCCGTATGTGCTCTTGGCAGGAGGTGAGCCAGACCTTCCAAAGGTTGGATTGCTGATGTGCCGTCTGGGAAAGAATTCCAGGACCAAGAGGCACACCGGACAACCAGAGATAATGGTCTCATCCAGGGTGTTGAGAATGCTGTTGCTATGCAGAGCCAGCTGGATCCATCAATTCTTCTTTCCTCATTTTGGAGATTAGTGGTATAGCTATTACAGATTATCATCACCATCAATAATAACAAGGCACCCTTTTAGAGCTCTTCACGGCTCCAAAGCACTGTAGCTCATTAGCGCGTCCTGGCTTTGCTGGCCTTGGCTTACACCTAGAGGACAGCCATCTGCCAAACCTCCAGCTCGGGGATAAAGGCCAGAGGCATGGGTTTGAGTCCCAGCTATTCTCAGACTTTCTTGGTAAGAATGGAAAAATACTAGAAATCCACTCGGTCGTTTTCCTTCCTGACTTAGACATAAGGAATGAAGCAAGAATCTATTTAATTGTAAAACTTACACTGTAGCCATAAAATGGATGTCAGAAATTCTCAGTATATTGAAAACCCACAATTGACTGGTGATATCAGTAGGTGCTTAAAACTTAATCAAGAAGCATAATAGTCTGCATTTATCCCAGTACTTGGGAGTTTCTCTTCAAAGGCTTTCATCTTTCAAATGAAAGAAGCAGTTCTTTTAGCTTTGAGTAAATATAAGTGACCTAGAGTGAGGCATTCAAATGTTTGCTACATTACAAGAAATTTCAACTTTTTCTCAATAGGTTCCCCAGAATGAGCTCTACTTGCTTTGTTGAATATATACTAGCCATTATGGTCCACAATAAATTTCAATCAGGAATATGATGTGGACAAATAATAACTCTGAAGAAATATGAAAATTATGTATATTTGAACATTTAAAACAAATGAATAAAGCATGGATTGAATACCAAAAGAATGGAGAAGTGGCATCTGCTTTCAGGATCTCTCCCTCCAAAATAAGGGAGTGGACTGATCTCTAGGGTTTCTTGTCCATCTTCGAGTCCTGGGACAATTGGTGGTACTTGTGACAATAGTGTAATTGGTATGTGGTCAGGGAGCCAGCTTGAGCAATAGCTAGGTTATTCTGATGCCAGCACTTTCTATAACATCCTCCCTCTGTAGCTCATGGAGTTAAAATTCTTCCCCCTGTTTTGAAAAGAATCAGAGTAACAGTGCGGGGGTTGTTAGTTCATTGCCAAGTGAGTGCAGAATTTCCTTGCCCAGTAATTATCTTTTGAAAGACAAGAGTCTTCGCTCCCGTAGGGAGAAGTTTCCAGTACCTTCCAAGGGGCTTTCTAAACCCTTAGAAAACACGTTTTCACAGACCCGAGATGAAGAAGCATGGTTTATTTATCAGGGAGCTCAGCAGCTTCCAAGCTCTCTTCACTAAATTACCTCACCTTCTGGACCTAAGACCTCACAGATTTACATCCAAGTCCCAAAGTGAAAATTGGAATTTAAGTTGGGGTTCATACGCGTTCTCTCCCTCGCCTGTACACACACAAGCACGCAGACTTTTCACTTAGGTTGGAGGGGTCGAAGGGAGATTGCACCAGGAATCCCGTACCTGGGACCGCCGGCTCCAGCCCCAGCCCTGCCTCAATGAGATCTCATCCCAGGGCCTGCTCTGCGCCTGAGCCTATGCCTAAGACGTGGCCCCACCTTTGGGAGTGGACAATCTACCCCTCATCTGTGCCTACGCAAAAAGGGAGAGGGTGGACATCAGTGGTTCTTAACTTTTGAGAGGGAAGAGGCGTTCATAAGCCCCTTTGGGGATCTGATCCAACCTGGGAGCCCCAGCATCTAAATGGCAGCATTTTTCCAGATGACTTTGGAGCACCTGTGTTAAAGCTTCCTGGGAGGAACGGTCTTTTAGGCAGACTGCTCAACCACGAGTCCTCTCCAGAGTCAAGACGGGCGCTATTTTGAAAGCACATAGGAAATTGCATAAATCCTCCTCTCTGGAAAAAAGGATGAGTTTTTGTTTAGACACTTTTTATTTCTCCAATTCCTGCCACCTGGAGGGGAGTACTATGCCTTTCTGGTTGTGAATGTACTTGAACATGAAGTCATGTACACCATCAGGAAGCCTTCTGCCTGGGGAGCCCCTCCTTGCACACCAGTGCCACTGTCCTCCAGCCTGGCTGCTCCCTCCCAGAGCAGCAGTGCATACAAAGGACAGTCACCCCGAGGTGGGGGCTGCTGCTGCCGGGGACGGGGAGGGCTGGCCTTTCAGCCAGCATCTCCTGAACTCAGGCAAGGCTCCTACCAGGTCTCGGGGGGCCCTACCCTCTGATCTGCTTGGGACAGAGGAGGAAACGGGCTCTGGAAGGTTAGACGACCAGCCAGGAAAGGTCACACTATTTTCCTTCCATGTATGTGACACCCCTCCCCCCCCAAATTAAACCGCAGAGAACCAGGTTCACGCTCCTGTCACCCTCCACCTCCTTCCTCCTAGCACAGGGGCTGGCAGAGGAGCCAGAGTCGCCCCCTGCCTGCCCACAGGCTGCCTGGGAGCCTGGAGCTCGTGGGCATCCTCTGTGGGCGCCAATCAGTGTCATTTCCCGGCCAGCTCTCAGAAGAGCAAACAGGGGCTGCCCCTGCAGGCCCGGGGACAGCTTGGGATCCCACCCCAGGGAGGGTGCAACAGCATCCTCCTTCGCACCTGGTGAGAGCCCTCGGTTCAGATGGGTCTGACACCTGGAGCCCTTGCTGATTTGGGGCCTGCAGTGCCTCCCACTTCCCTCTCGAGTGCTTTGGGGAGCCCCATATCCCTTCACACATACACACAGCAGTGAAAGCACCTCTGCCCCTGAGCGCAGGAGCTCCCTGCGGGCTTCCAGCTCCAATCTGGAGCCTAACTCCACGGTTGGAAGGCCCCCGGGGCCTGGCAGACTTGGGGACTGTGGATGCTGAGAAGCTTGTTCCTCGGCTTTTAGTTACACTGACCCCAGGCCCTTCTGGCAGTTTCTGCAAGGCATTGGCGCTGGCTGTTGGCTGGACCACCCGTGGGGGATGCCAGGGTGACAGAAGACCTGCCTCTGAGGCTTCTGTCCTAAGTGTGCCTGGAAGGGGCAGCGCAAACCGACTGGAGCGGGCCGCTCCTCCCCTGGGCCTGCCTGTAGCTGCCGGCAATATTTGCCTTGCCTTAGTCACATGGGAGGCCAGGGACAGTTTCCAGGGAGCCATCCAGGCTCCGTTTCCCTGGACCGAGCATGGGGTCTGGAAAGCCACTGTCAGCAGTGTTATCCAGAGGTGCTGGGGCTGCCTTGGGGACACGGGAGGGCCCTCGGGCCAGTCCTCACGGCCCAGGGTGGGGGCCAGAGCAAGGCTCAGCTGCACCCGAAGCCCCCTCCATCATCAGCCTGGAGCTGCACTCTGATCAGGAAGCCACGGCAGGAGCAGGGCCAGCCCGTGGAACGGCCAGGCTGGGGCCCTCAGAGGCCACGCTCCCGGGAGGCAGCACCCAGGACCCAGGGCAGGAGCATCTACCAGAGCCCGGGGAGGGGCCAGGGGGGCTCCTTGGGAGCAGCAGAGGTGCCCTGGTGTTTCAGGCAAGCCTGAAGGGGAGGGCTGTGTGTCCTCAGATAAGGCTTCTCATCTGTGCTGTGGGATCCTAAGAGTGCCCACCTCTTAGTTATCGCGAGAACCTCTCTCAGGGCTCTACTGTTCTCATCTGCACAGGAGCCCATGACCTGCGGCACAGAGAGGACATAAACAGCAGGCTCCATTTGCCAGCAGGCAGGAGCTCCTGCCATTCCCCGGGGGGGGGGGGGGGGGGGGCGGCTGGGCCCTCTTGCCAGTGGCAGACACCATATTCCAAAAAATGGGGTGTAGTTGGGGCCAGGTCAGACTCCATAAAGTGATCTCGGAGGTCAGTTTCCATTCTGAAAATGCCCTGCGGGTCCATGACTCTTCCCTGCTTGTTTTGACCGTGGTCAAATGTGGGGTGATGGTAAGCAGTTGAAGCTGAAAGAGCTGATGCCCAAATGTTAATCTCACAGAGTGCGTGAGCTAAGGGACCTCTGTAGAGACTTGGGTTTCTCTGTGGTGTGTGTGTGTATTAGTTTCCCGGCTGCTAAAACAAAGACTGTGCAATGGGTCGGCTTAAACAATGGAAATTGATTGACTCAAAGGTTTGAGGCTAGGAGAATTCCAAAATTCAGGTGTCAGTAAGCAGTGATTTCTTTCTCCAGAAGGCTGTGGCCTTTCCAGAGCTGCCAGCCTGCAACCCTTGGTCTTTGGCCTTTCTGTCACCTGGCAGTGCCCATGGTGGCCTCTTCCCCTTTCTCTTCCATCCAGCTTCTGGCTGCTCCTGTCTCTTCTCCCCCTCTCTGTCTGAATTTCTTTCTGCTTTGAAAGCACACCCTGATGCAGGTAGGCCACCCTTCGCTGAAATAACATCTTTAGGAGATCCTGTTTACAATGGGTCCATAGCCACAGGGCCATAATTGGGGCCCGATCATGCCTTTTGTGGGGTACATGAGTCTGTCCCCAGCCAGGTGGGAGGAACTTGCATGGCACAGGGCAGGACTCAGCACACTCCTTCAGCCGGAGGCACTACATTTTACCTGGTTTATATTCTAGGGCTCTATATAAGGTTGTGTTGGAAAGAAAAATCCGCTAGAACACCAACTTTCTCATTATGCAAATGAAGAAACTGAGGCACAAAGGGGGACCATGACTTGCCCGAGGTGCTGGCAAGGAAAGAGAGAAATTCTGAGTCTAGAGCCCCTAAATGCTCCTCCCATCGTGTGCCACTGACACCGCATCCGCAGACCAGCCCAGCACGCCCTTGGCAGCTCCACCGCCGTGGAAGGCATGGGATTGAAGTCCTGCCCCCAGCGCCCGTCCCTCCCTGGGTTCCAGCAGCACACACCCCCCTCACCAAATTCCCCTTATGCCAAGTGCCAGCCTTTCCTGGCGGTGGCGAGCAAGCGGCTCCCGCCTGGCCTGGCCTCGTGCATGCGCTTGCACATGGGTGAGCAGGTCCTTCTGGGTGGAGAACATGGATCCATTCATTGGAGGAGATGGGGCAAAGTTACAGTAGAGATGCGTCTCTGAGTGTGGGAAAAATTAGACTGTTCGCGATAATTCAGCCGGCCGACATGGGAGCAGAGTGTGTTTCAGGCAGGGCCTTCTTGTTATTTTATGTCACAATTTAAAATGGCAGAGACTTTCCTGCGGGTTTAGGGTTTTACTTCTCACCACCGGCCTCCTCTTCCCCTCCAGCTGGGTCTGCCTGGGCAGTTAGGCTGGACCGCAGTGGTGGGCTCTGCTCCCAGGACCTGGCAGCCTTCCTGCAGGCCGTGCCTGGGCTTCAGCTGCCCCAGATCGTACAGGAAATGAGTTAAACACACCCTGCCTCTCCCCTCAGATAACAGCTCCTCGGCTATTGTTGGAGTTCGTTTAAGTGCTGCTCATTCCCCAATCCCAGACTCTGGTTTTATTGCATTTAACCTCATAAGTGATCAGTCCTGGATCAGAAAATCCAGGACTTCCCCACTGCTTCCAAAATAAAGGCCAAAATCTAGAGCCTGGCCTGTACCTGCTTTGTCTCCTTTGTCTAGTTCCTGCTCTTCCTTTAAGGCTCTTGCCAGTGGTTCCCTCTTCAGTTGCTGCTCTGTACACGGTTTCCTCACTGAACTTCCTACATTGTAATAAAGTGCTATTTATGGTCTTTTTCCCCAGCTGGAAGCTCTTTGAGGTCAGGGACTGTTTTAATCATTCCCTTTCGTTTCTTCATCCCTTTTGTTTTTTGTCCCAGCACCTAGCACATGGCATGCCACATGATGTGTCCTTGAAAGTTCCATGAGTTCAGAGAGTAATTGATTCATTACTCCCAGAGAGGAAAGCAGAAACCTGAAGAGCCAAGCAGACTACTGCAAGCCTACGTGAGGACGGAGGCCAGCTCAGGGTAGGAGCAGGAAGAAGCGTGGATGGGTGGACTTGAGAGGTGTTCATTCGGAAAGAGATGTCGTGGGCAAGGATTGAATGTTGGGGTGGGAAGTGGTGACCCTGAGAAAGAAGGACACGTGAAACATAATCCTGAGGTTCTGTGCTGGAGGGTAGCGTCACTCTCTAGGATTGGGAATCCAGGATGGAGGGGTTGGCAAGGGCAGATGCTGACTTGCTTTGGACGTGTTGAGCGTTAGGGGCCTCCAGCCATGTGAGTGGGTCTAGAGCCCAGCAGGCTTTAGAGAGTCATTGGCTTGTTGGTGGTAGATGGGATTAGGCATGGGGTGAGGTTGACAAGAGGCAAAGCACAAAGAATATGTCCCACCTGACCTGGGAGGCCACTCCAGCTGATTCGAGGAGTGAGCCAAGAAGAGGACCCAGCTAAGGAGATTGGGGAAGAGAGGGCAGAGTCAAGACTTGGTGGTCATGAGGCTCAGGTCAAGGTGAATTGGAGCCACAGGAAAAGAATCAGGAGCGAGGGATGCCCCGAAACCAGCAGTGGAGATAGAGCTTCAAGAGGAAGGCGTGACCGATGGTTTCAAATAGGTAAAGCAAGCCGATGAGGTTTGAAAAGCTACCATGGGGAGACGTTGTGCATAGTGATTAAATCAGTCTTTGGAATCTTACACCTGAGATGTATCCCGGCTCCATGTACTAGTCTGATTAAGGACTAATTTGTTGCTCTTAGAGTAGAATTTTTTTCCCTTCTGAGTAGGCCATTATACAAAGAAGACTCTGACTCCCGGAGACATAATTTAGTTAGAGCAAAGGTTAAGCTGCTGATTCAGAGACGTAACAGGACTGCGGCTTCGAGAACAAAGATGTTTCTTTTTCTTGCGTGTAACAGTCCAGAGTGGGCAGACCGCTGCATTCCACGCGGTGGTGCAGCATCCGGGTTCCTGCCGTCTTGTTTCTCTACCATCCTCTAGGACAGTGGTTCTTAGCCCGGGTCCCCAGACCTGCACCAGCATCGTGGCCTGGGAACTTGTTAGAAATGCAGATTCTCGGGCCCCAGCCCTACTGAATCAGAACCTTTGGAGGTGGAGCCAAGCAATCTGCGTTTTGTTTTGTTTTACCCTTTTCTTTTTAATAAGAAAAGTTGTGAGCTTACAAAACAATCATGCCTAACGTACAGGGCTCCCATACATCACCCCAGCACCAGGATCTTGCATTGTTGTGCAACATTTGTTGCAAATGATGAAAACACATCATCAAAATATTATATTACACTATTAATTATACTCTTGAGCTTACATTTGGTGTCTTTTTTCATAAACCACCCTGTTTTAACGCCCTGCATTAGTATTGTACGTTTGTTATAGTTCGTGAGAAAATGTTCTCATGTTTGTACCGTTACCCACAGTCCATCATCCATCACCGGGTTCACTGTGTTACTCAGTCCCCTGCCTTGGACAGTCCATCCAACGTGTACATGTGGCTCTCAGTTTCATCACAGAGTTGTGCTGTCATCAGCTCAGTCAGTTTTAGAACATTTTCATTATTTATTACTCCAAAAGGAAATATCCCATATCCCTTTATATCCCCCTACTGTTGATCCTTAGCATTGATAGAGTACCTTCTTTGCCATTGCTGCAAAGATATTACAATATCGTTGTTAACTATAGTCCATAAGTTACATTAGCTGTATTTTTCCCAGGTGATTCTAAGTACTCCGAAGTTTGAGAACCCCTTCTCTAAGATGCTTTCCTTGATGCATGGTTGAAGCTGGATTTTAGGCAAATCTATGTTCTAGCTCTTGGGAAAGGAAAACAAGTATGAGAGATGCAGGGTAATGTTTTAAGGTCCAGGCCTTGAAGTAGCACTTCCACCCATATTCATTGGCAAGAACTACTTATATGGCCAGGTGTAGCTGCTTGGAGGCCTGGGAAATGTAGCTGTTAGGGGAGGTGGGGGCACATACCAAGCTAGAACTCCATTTTAATGGAAGAAGGGGGGACCAACTTTTGGTAGACTACCAGTCTTGGCTACCTTATGAATAAAACTTAAGTTTTTAATTGCATCTCCCATCCTCTGGAAGAAAGAGGAAGAGGATATCAACCTAGAGATGGGAGGTAAGGCTTATGTGTCTACACGGATCCATGGGTTTTTACGGCAGGTGTACCAGCCCACAGGTGTGTGCCTACCTTCTCTAGGCTTGGACAACCCCTGCCTTACCCACTCATGCACTATAGGTTGTGCTGCCCTGTCCCTGCTTGGATCTCCCCCAGTTCACCCCTTCAGAAGAAAGGAACCCAGGCATGTCAGGGAAGGTGGGTAGTAAGGAAGGATGCTGGTTTAGTGGCAATGAGAGAAAAAAGGAAAGTAAGTAGCTTGCTCAATGAACATCTGGGCATTTGCCAGGACAGCTGGGTACAGCTGCGTAGACTGCGCACTGCACAATTCCCGGGGACACCACCCCATTGACTGTGGTGTGTGCAGCGCCCTCTAGAGATGGGCAGAGTGGCTGCCCAGTCTATATCTTATCCCCACGTCCCACCACTCTGCTGCACCCAACACCCTACGTTCTTGGGCCTAGCTCTGAATGGTTCACATCTGAAGCCCCCGTCCTTGCTCTGAGGTGCTTCTCAGGAGGTATATCCATGCCCCAGGGACTAAACCTGGACAGAGAAACCAGCTCTGCATGGGGGTACCTCTCCTTCCCTCTTCAAAGCCCCAACCTGATGGCCCTTGACTTTGACGTCATCGACACCAGGGCTGGATGCCTGCGTCTGCAGGCCCCGACCTCGCTGAGTTCTTAGAAATTAAATGGGAGACCTGGCCCAGATGAGGGGCCCACCAGTACTCACTGCCAGACACTGCAGGGGGCCGGCGGTTTCAGACCACGGCCAGCGAGGAGGGGAGCGGCCATGGGGCCCCAAGTGGTTTCTCAGGGCCTCGAGCGCCTTGTCTGCAGGAGCAGGATGTCACATACCTGAAAGACAGCAGGACGACCTGGGTCTGTGGACCAGGCGTTTGTTTATTTAACGAGCTACTTTCAGATCCAGTTCATGCCCACACTGCACGTCTGACAGCTCCACCTCCTGTAATGACGGAATGTTCCGCAGGAGGAGGGAAGGGAGCCCACTGGCAGTGGGCTCGAGGGGCTCGGGGCTTTCCCAGCCTCTGCTGTAGATCCGTTTTTTTTTTTTAATCAATTTCATTGAAACATATTCATAAACCATCAGATCCATCTAAAGTGTACCAGCAGTGGCATTTGGTATAATTACAGAATTGTGCATTCATCACTTCAATCAATATAAGAGCATTTTCATTACTCCAAAAAAGGAAAGGAAAAAAACCACAAAAAAACAAAACAAATGAACACAGAGCACCCTACCCCTTATTAGTCACCTCTTTAAGGACTGGAGCAGAGAACTCAGAGCGGGGGCCTGGGGCTAGGAGGAGGGGGCAGCCTGCACGTGTGTTTCCAGTCCCCCGCAAGCTGTCCCCCTCCTGCTGTGTGCTGCGTCCAAGGACTCGCTCCCCTAGGAAGCCCCTGGCTGCGCTCAGGCGCGGGGCAGTCCTTCTCCCGCTTGTGCCGCGTTCGAATTGCTTCTGCAAGGATCGTCTCCTTTAATGGACAGTGGACACAGGTCTGTGTTTCTCACCTGAGGCTGGAATTGAAAGATGAGGGAAGGGATCACGTTGAGGAGAGGACAGGGAGAGCTCTTGGCAGAAAAACGAAGAGATGCTGCCTGGGCTGGGGTGTGCAGGACTTTTCCAGAAGCTCTTCTGGGTGAGCTGGCTGAGATGCCTTGTATGAAAAAAGCCCTGCTGAAATGCAGTCTGCACATCAGCACGGGCTCAGGCCATGAAAGCGGTGGTGGAAGTTTTGCTTTTCTCTTTTTTATTATCTTTGATTTAGGTTTCCAGGGGGACTGTGTGAGAGAAGGAGCGGGGTGAAAAATATTTACGTAATTCTTAAAGAGTTCATGAACTTTCACAGGCTCTTGGGGCCATTCCTTTGTTCATTCATTCATTCAACATCTGTTGACACCGATGCATCAGAGGCTGGGTCGGGTGGCCAGGGTAGAACTGAGCTCTGCTTTTAGCAAAGCATGTGACCTTAGTTTTCTAGGGCTGCCACAGCAAAGCACCCAGAGCTGGGTGGCTTAAAACAGCAGTTCTGGAAGCTGCGACATGCAGGGGTTGGTGGCCGTGCTCCCTCCTCAGGGGAGAATCTGTCCCATGCCCCTCTCCTGGCTGCTGGCAGGGGCTCATCAGCTGGCCATGGTGTTCCCTGCCTCGGTGGTCCCCTGGCTTCCTCCCTCATCTGTCTTCCAGTGTCCACATTTCTTCTTCTTACAAGTGCAGCGGTCCTGGTGGGTTAAGTCTGACCTCATTGCAGCTCACCTCATTCCATCTGTCATGACCCTGCTTCCAAACAAGGTCCCACTCGGAGGTCCTGGAAGTTGGGGACTGTGGCATATCTCTTCGGGAGACACATTCAGTCCTTGACAGAGGGACACGTCTGGGCTTAATTAACGGGCTTGCTGAGCCTGGGGTGTCTGAGCGTGAAGCGGGAGAAAGCAGTGGAGTGTGGTGGGCATGGGCACAGAACAGCCCCGGGGGCTGCAGGAACACAGTATTATTATCAAGAAGCAACTAAACATAGTGGTGAGCCAGGGTGAACGTACGACTGACCATCCACACCGAGACAATTTTTAAATGAGAGAGGATACCTCTGATAGGAACGCCAGGTCAGCAGGTATAAACCAGGATTGTCCCAGGGCGCTGGCACTGTGTGGGGAGACCAGAGCATCTGGGTCACCCAGCCAGGAGCTCACTCTGAAGCAAGACCGCCTGACTCTGAACCCGCGGTGACCGCTAGGTCTGTTTCCTCATCTGTCACCTGGGGAACCCTCACACCTACGTCCTGGGGAGCTTGTGAAGAACAAAAAGAGGGACACTTGGGAAGCAGATGTGGCTCAACTGACAGAACATCCACCTACCACATGGGAGGTCCAGGGTTCAAACCCAGGGCCTCCTGACCCATGTAGTGAGCTGGCCCACACACGTTGCTGCCACATAGAAGGAGTGCCGTGCCACGCAGGGGTGTCCCCCACGTAGGGGAGCCCCACGCGCAAGAAGTGCACCCTGCATTGAACCACCTGTGCGGAAAAAAGTGCAGCCCACCCAGGAGTGGCACTGCACACACGGAGAGCTGACACAGCAAGATGACGCAACAGAAAGAGACATAGATTCCCGGCGCCACTGAGAATGCAAGCGGACACAGAAGAACACACAGCAAATGGACACAGAGAGCAGACAACAGGGCGGGGGAGAAAGGGAGAGAAATAAATAATAAAATAAATCTTTAAAAAAAAACAAGGGATGCTTACAGAGTACTGAGAGCCCCGCCCGCCACGAGGTGCGGGATCAATAAGCATTAGCTGTTGCTGCTAGAAAGCACACAGCGACACACCCACAGTCTTGGGCAAGGCAGAGATGATTAGGAAATGACCATGGCCGCGGTGCTGGCGGTAAGCCCTATAATGGAGCGGCGGCTCTATCCCGCCCAGTAAGGAAGCAGAGCCCTTCCAGTTTCAAAGATAAGAAAACTCTCTGCCCAAAGTCGCAGAAGAAGTTAGAAAAGAAACCAGAGCCCAGGCTTGAGTCCCAGTACAGTGGTCCTGAAGTCCCAGGAATTGGGGTGGGCGGGGGCCCCCTGGGATGCTCCAGGAAGGTATCTGATACTCAACCACCTCCTCGCCCTGCTGCGGTCGCAGAGGTCCCGCCCGTGCTGCCTTCTGAGCCCACCCTCAGGCCCCCGGGCCCTGCCTCGGCCCTTCGGTCCGCCCCGCCAAGGGCCCCTGGCACTGTGGTGAGGTGTTTCGCATCCTCTGTAAGCATTGCCTTTTTCCTTTTCTTTTAAAATGGTTTTCCTGTCTGGCTTTTCTGCAAGTGGACCCTCCCGTGGTCACCTGGGGATGGAGTCTTCTGTGGTGGCCGGCTGGGGACCGTCCACTCGCAGGACGGGTGGGCTGAGGTCTGGAGGCTGTGAGCCTGCGGGCCCTGTGGTCCGCTGCCCGGACCCTGGCCTTGCCCTTCATTCAGGAAGCTCCTGGAGCGCTGGTTACCATAATCCCTTTACCTCGCATGACAGGGAAACTGCAAATGTATAGTGCACACGGTTCCTGCAGATCCTTGACCCTACTTGATCCCCACAACGACCCTGCGAGGGAGACAGCCGGGACCAGCGTCATCTCCAGAGGAGGAAGCTGAGGCCCAAGAGGTCATGGCCCTTGGCCAGGATCACACTGCTAGGATTCATGCCAGATCCTCTGACCTGCCGGCTAGTACCATTTTGTTTTCTCTGATTCTTGGCACAAGCTCTGCAGAAGTCCTCATTTTACAGGCTGGACCACAATTAGGAAAAAAAACAACAACAAACAAAAAAACGGACCCAGGGGAAAAAAGTAGCAAAAGGCGATACCTGTCTGTAGATAGGACTTCCAAAGACCCTGGTATATGTATGAATACAGAGAAGAAAGAGAAAGCCAAACCACTTGCCTAAAGATATGAGAGGAGTCCTGGCTGATACACAGAATGCATGTCGGTACTTGCAAATGAAGTGAAAAATAGTCCTGCTCTTAGGAAGACAGGTCTCGCTGGGTAAAAGGCTAAGAATTCTTGCTGCTAGGCCTTAATTCAAGGTCCATCCACAGCACCCTCCACATGACTCTACAGTTAGCAATGGAACCGAAATTCTGTCTGAAAGAGGTGTCTGTATTCACTTACCTGCTTCCAACAGGTGCATCAATATAGAAGAGAACTCTAGCGGTTGCCCAGGGACCCCATGGCTCAGCCAGCCCTTGTCTCACTGTAGCATCCATAGCTGCTGAATCCCCAGCCCCAAAGTCAAGGAGCTGGAAGACCAGGGAGAAGAGTGGGGTTCCCCCAGAAGGAGCCCCAGGCACTGTGGTGTCTTGGTGGTGGAGCCGTCACGCTATTCCTGACCCAGGATCCTGCCAGGAGCTGGGGCAGCCCAGAGAGGTGGCAGCGACCTGTTTGCCTCCCTGGCTGGGCGCTCTGCCAGGACAGGTCCCTGTGGCCATGTCCTCTATGTCCAACTCGTTCTTAGCTTCCACCAGAGGCCGTCAAGCCAAAAGGGGCTGCACGAAGCCAGTCTTCAGCCTGCCCCGAGGAAAGTAAAGCATATGCACGCTGCTATGCACGTATCTGTGCCTCGGTTTCCTCTTCTGTAAAAGGGTAATAATCCCAGCATGGAATTATTTTAAGTATTCAGTTAATTAATATATTTAGAGCCCTTATCCCATTGTCTAGCACATAGCATTTAATAAATGTTTATTATTATTATTATATTGGCCAAAGTCTTGGTGGTCATGGGCAAACACTAGCCTGGGAGACCAGAGGCCAGGCCCTTCCCTGCAAATCTGCAGGGTGACTTTGGCCACATCAACTCAGTTCTCAAAAGAAGATGCTAAATGATCTTTTTTGGTTCCTGCCCCATCCCATTCAGAGGGTCTGAGGAAGCCCCTCTTCTCAGACTGCTTCACAAGGACACCCCGTCACACTATCCACCTACCAGGCATGGGTCAGATCAGGGGAAATTAAATGAAAGAGAGGCAAGGACAAAGAAGGACGAAGTTGCCTGCACAGGGGAGGAAGCCCACTGTGCGGGGAACTGGAACAAGGAGTCATTACAAGCTTAAATTAAGTTATGAATTAAATAAACCACTTAGACTGTTTTTTCCTTTCTATTTTGGGCCATTGTGCAGACACAGCCTCTTGTCCGCCAAGAACGCAGAGTGGAGACAGACACTTATTCTGCTGGAGGGGTGGCTGTGGGGTGGGGCCCGTCTGATGCCCTAACAGATACACCCTAGTGGTGTTTATATTTTAGAATCACCCAGCTCCCCAGGCCCCTCCACCCCCACGGCCCTGTCCCAGGCCCACCGTACCCAGCCATACCTCCATGAGTTTGCACGTGTCCCCTCAGCCTGAGCAGCCTTCCCTCTTTATTTTCCCTGCAGAAACCTGCTTGGCCCCACGGACCAGATGAAATACTCCTCTCCCTCCATCTGGCAGAATTAGTCTTTCTTCCTTCATGCTGCCAGCAGGATTGACCAACTTCTCTCTTAAAACTCTCTCCAGGGAGCAGGTGTAGCTCAATGGTTGAGCACCCGCTTCCCATGTATGAGATCCCAGGTTCAATTCCCAGGACCTCTTTAAAAAAATAAACCAAACCCCCTCGATGTTGCTTGGAAATTATCTGCGCACCTGTGTTGGTGTGTCTGTGAGCTCCTTAGAGGACCAAGTCCAGGGGCTCGAAGTCCCGTTCCTGGCACACAGTAGGGCTGCAATAAACAAGTGAAGGGTGAGGCTGACCCAGGGGCTCACAATGTCATACATCTATGTGCAATTCATAAAATCAGCTTAAGTGCTCCCACCCCCTGCTGCCCTCACCTTTGAAGGCCTCAGCCCTGTCCGCCACCCTCACGCACAGTTGTGGTCCACTCTGGCCCCGGGTGCTTGCCCCGACCGGCTCTGGGCACGTCTGCCGGCCAGCTGGGCTCTTTCCACATTTCCCTCTTCTTCTCTGCATGGACTTATCCACTTGGGGTGGGGCAGTGGGAGAGGCAAGAAGCCCCATGACGTCCGTAATACATCCGGCTCTGATGGAGGTCCCCAAAGACATCACTTCGCCCTCAGGGCATCTGCGGTTGCTGTGCTGCAGAGTCCTGGGGCAGCATGCTCCTGGGCCACGAGTGGCTCCCGGGGCCTGCTGACTGCCCCCGAATCCTTGCTTTGCCCTGTGGGCAGAGGCTCGGCCTGGAGGAGAAGGCCCCTGTGGCTGCATGCCCAGGCTGTCTGGGAAGCCTTGGCATCCCCTGGGGGCTGCGGCCTGATGTGGATTTTTTTTTTTTGTTTTTTTACATTTAATTTTTACTTACTTCTCTCCCCTTCCCCCTCCCCCACCCCCAGTTGTCTGCTCTCTGTGTCCATTCACTGTGTGTTCTTCTCTGTCTGCTTCTATCCTTATCAGCAGCACTGGGAATCTGTGTCTCTTCTTGTTGTGTCATCTTGCTGCGTCAGCTCTCCGTGTGTGCGGCGCCACTCCTGGGCAGGCTGCGCTTTTTTTGCGTGGGGCGGCTCTCCTTATGGGGCACTATCCTTGCCCGTGGGGCTCCCCTACGCGGGGGACACCCCTGCGTGGCACGGCACTCCTTGCGCGCATCAGCACTGCACGTGGGCCAGCTCATCACACAGGTCAGGAGACCCTGGGTTTGAACCCTGGACCTCCCACGTGATAGGCAGACGCTCTATCCGTTGGGCCACATCCGCTTCCCTGCATGTGGATTTTGAGTGAGGACACACCCACCCACGTGGGCCCCCCCACCCTGGTCGGGATATCTGTTTCAGCCATGAAGGACCCATACTTCAGGGAGCACGGCTTTTCAGAGCCAGAAGCAGCCGGTAGCAGTTCGATATGGTTATGAATTCCAAAAAAATAGATATTGGATTATGTTTGCAATCTGGTCTGTACCTGGGCATGATTAAGTTATGATTAGGGCTTTGATTGGTCCTTGTAATTAGGGCGTTGATACCCCACCCCTTGGTGGGTGGGGACTCACAGATAAAAGGCATGGCAAAGACAGAGTTGAGGGTTTTTGATGTGAGGGTTCTTAATGTTGGAGTTTTGCTGTTGGAGTTTGATGCTGAAGTCTTAAGCTAGAGCCCTGGGGAAAGAGACAGAGCTGTTCACCTGACAATCTGCAGCTGTCCTTGTAGAAAGAACAGGAGCTGACCCCAGAGGAACCCAGGAAGCCTGAACCCTCACAGACATCGGCAGCCATCTTGCTCCAAACGTGGAAATAGACTTTGGTGAGGGAAGTAACTTATGCTTTATGGCCTGGTATCTGTAAGCTCCTACCCCAAATAAATACCCTTTGTAAAAACCAACCAATTTCTGGTGTTTTGCATCAGCACTCCTTTGACTGACTACTACAGGGCCTGAAGGAAGCTTTGATTCAAAGCACAGTCTCAGACGAGCAGCAGCAGCTGGGAGAAGGGTGACCGGCTTGCCCAGGCCTGTCCAGGTTTAGCACTGAAAGTCTGGGGTTCTGAGAAACCCCTCCACCCCAGGCAAATCAGGACGGTTTGATGGCCCGGGATCCTAACTTTGCCCCCACCGGTCCCTCTACCCTATCAGCCAGGGTAAAATGAGAGCAGATCACCCAAGCCCCACCCCAAACCTAAAGACTCAAACCCTGGGGGCAGCAGCCGCCCAGTGGGTGTTAACAAGCCCTCCAGGTAATTCCGAGGCTACCGGGAGCTTGAGAACCACACCCTGCCCCGGGGGCGGGAAGGCAGGTCCCGGGAGAATGGAAGTAACTGGCTGAAGCAGGCAGCCTTGAAGGGCAGAGCCCGAGGGGTGGCCCAGCTCCTCCAGCACCCAGTCTCCCCCAGGACTCAGAGCAGGTTTTCCCAACTAGGTGGGAATCAGCCTGTTTGTTTGTTTAAAAAAAAGTATTGAGCAATCAACTGCTGTAGTCTGTGGGCACGGGCATTCCCATGGAAGGGCACCTCTGCGTGGACTTATTCACTTGGGGTGGGGCATTGGGAGGGTGGGTCCCTCCAAGCCTTGGGGCCAGAGGACAGGCAGAGAGGAGGGGGAGCTTCAGACTGAGAGCACAGCTGGAGCAGAGGCCCAGAGCGAAGGTCCAGCAGGTTTCAGGAGGCCCAGGAGGAGAGGAGCTTGGCTGAAGCCACCTAAGGGACGGACGCCTCCCTCTTCTTTGTGCTCAGAGGCTTGTGCCTGACTGTGAGACCCAAGTTGCTGCTGTCGAGGGGAGCGTGTCTCTGCCTTGCTTTCCCCGCATTGTCTAGCTCTAGTCCCTCAGGGCCACTTCCTCCCACTTCCCATCGGCGCAGGAAGTCCAAGGCCTGTCTCCTACAGACAGAAATAAACCCAGCTAGGAAGCTGAGTTCTCTTTCCCAGAAATCTCGAGACTTCCAAGCTCCCCGGGACCTTGGGGGAATTACCCAAGGCCCCGGTTCCTCTGTTCCCTGGCAAGGAAAGCGGAGCCCTCTTTGGTGTGTTTGCTTTTCTCCTCTCCAGGGGCAGCACTAAGCGTCCCCTCGCCTCCGGTCTTGCATCACTCTCTAACCTAAGGCGGCGGGGGCGGGGGAACCTGGGGTGTGACAAGGGCCTGGAGAGGGCAGGTGGGCAGCTCTTTGTCTTCCAGGTCCCCCGAGGGAGCACCCGGGGAGGAGGCCTGAGAGTGGCTGCTCTAAGGGACCTTTGCTTTGGGCCCTTCAGTCTGTCCTGGTCCCTGGAGGCGGGGGAGTTGACGGGCTTTGGAATCTTTCCAGTGAAATAGGCACCCCCCAAGCCTCCCTCCTCTAAACACCAGGCACCCTCATCACCCTAGGCCCTCTTCCAGCTGCTCCCCGAGGCTTCTCCTTTGAAAACCTACCCCGGGTCTCCACTTCCCCCCTCTCACATCTCTCTAGCCCACTGCCGCTCCCCCGCCCCCTCCCCCCGCTCCCCCAGCAAAGGGGAGCCCCCTAGTCCTCCTCCGACAGGGAGCTCTTCGCAGCCGTGGCCCGGCTCCCCCCCCCCCCCCTTGGCTTCCAGGACCCCGCGCTCCCCTGGCTCTCCCCCGACCCCGCACCCCACGCCGGCTTCCCGCCAGGCTTCCTCTTGCTCCACTCCCTTCTGAGCCGCCAGGGCTCCCCGGCGCCTGTCCCCTGCCGCCTCACTGCGCATGCGGCTTGCCTGATGGGTCCCCCCCGCTGTGCCCCACCGGCGCGCGTCCCCTGCGCTCCACCCCCACAGCCCCCGGCCCGGGGCAGCGCTCAGCATCTCCCTCCTGGACTTCAGCACCCACTTCCCAACCGGTCTGCGGGCACCCTGTCGGCCCCACCCCTTTTCTGCCCCCGCGGATATTCTGCCCGGCCAGTGGGCAAGTCCCGCCACAGAACTTCCCTGCTGGTTCTGCATCACCTTCAGGACTGAGTCCGAGTCCCTTAGCGACAGGGTCCCTGTGGACCTGAGCCCCTCCCCGCCCCCTCCACACACTGCACCGGGGGTCTTCAGAGAAGATTCACAAGACCATCCACTGGGGTGCAGGAAGAACTTGTTAGAATTTCTGCTCCTAATTATTTTTATCTAAAAAAGAAAAAACTAGTAAAAGTAAGCTTTGATAGTATTTACTTTATAGACTGAGAGGAATACTTGAATAAATTTCTAAATATAGAAAGATAAATATACAGGGTGTGTTCAAAACAACTTCAGTGCCTGACATCACCCTGTATGTGGTCACCCTGGCACACCATGCCCTCAAACAACTTTATACCCACTGATCTCTCTACCCTATCAGGGTAAAATTAGCTACTGAGTGGCAAAATATCCAAAATAAGTGATTTAAAGATGCTGCAAGTTTGTTGGTCTATCATGTAAGTGGCCACAGTAGTTGCTGAGGGCAGGGAGAGGGTAGAAGAGATGTGATGTGGGGGCATTTTTGGGATTTTGAGTTGTCCTTAATGATACTGCAGATGCTGGACCTTACACATCCTGCCATAACCCACTGAATGCACTGGGGGAGAGTGCGAACTACAGGGTAAACTATTATCCATGTGGTGCAGCAGTGCCCCAAAATGTGTTCACTGAGTGCGATGAGTGTACCACAGTGATGGGGGAGGTTGTTGGTGTAGGAGGAGTGGGGGGGGGTAATACAGAAACCTCTTATATTTTTTAGTGTAACATTTTTTGTGTGATGTATATATCTTCAAAAAAATACAATTTACAAAAATGATGTGGTGGGGGTGGGGAGTGGGTTATATGGGAACCTATTATGTTTCTTGTTTTGTTAAGTTTTTTAATGTAACATTCCTTGTGATCTAGTAACTTTAATTTTTAAAAAAATTTTAATCTAAAAAAATTAAAAATTAAAAAAAAATTTTTTTAAAACTACATCTGGAGGTGAGTGGCCCAGGAAGGGTATGGCAACTCCAAAATCATCTGGGGCCCAGGCTCTTTTACTTACTGTTCTGCCCTTTAAACCATGGTTTCTAGCTCATGACTCAATATGACTGCTTGAGTTCCAGCCATCACATTAGCATTTCAACCAAGGGAAGAAGTAAAGGCTAAAAAAGAGACATGCCCCCTCACTTTAAAGGATACTTCTGATTATTAGAGATAAAGAGGGGCATTTATTAACAGTAAAGGAATCAAATCAACGGGATGATCTCACAACCCCATACAGAACCTCAGATCTGTATGTACCCCCAGAAAATAGCTTCAAAATATATAAAGCAAAAATCGACAGAATTAAAGAAGGGATAGAAAAACTCACTGTCATAGGAGGTATGGCGGTTTGAGATTATTTTATGAATCCCCAAAAGTGAAAGTTTATGTTTGTAAACTGATGTGTTCCTCTGGGTGTGAGCCCCTTAGATTGCATGACATTCTGCTGAGGGGCCTTTGGTTAGATTGCTGTTAAGATTACTGTAGAGCTTTTTATTGGACTACATCAGTGAGGCAGGACTCAGGCTGAGTCCCTGCCCCCTTGCTGTGTCTGACATAAACAGACACCTGCTCGGACAGACATGGGAAGAGAGAGCTCTGCCATGTGACAGAGAAGAGAAGGTTCAAACAGCCGAGGCCCCGGGGAGAGAGGAGCCATTTGCCTGATAGCTTCCAGCTGAAATTGGGCAGAGCGCGGTCCAGCCGAGACTGTTCCAGGAGGCCCAGAAAGAAACAAGGCCTATGCCAGGAGAGAGAAGCCTCGAGAGGCCGGGCCCACGGAGCTCAAGAGGGAAGGGTGAGCCCGGAGGGGAGGGAAGAAGCAGAGGTCAGCAGCCGTCTTGCTTCACCACGCAGCACGTGCCAAGATCAACAGTTGCTGACTTTGGTGAGAAAGCACCTTTATGTTGCCTTGAGGTGGACTTCGCACAGCCTCACCACTGTGAGCTTCTACCACAAATAAATCCCCGTTTGTAAAAGCCAGCAGACTCTGGTACTTTGCATTGGCAGCCCTTTGGCAAACTAGTACAGTGGAGTTGGTGAAATACCTCTTCAATAGTCAATGGAATAAGGAGACATAAAATCAGTAAAGATATAAAAGATCCAAATAGTGCAATTTAAAAATCTGACCTATTCTGCACTCAGTGATGACAGGATTCACATTCTCTTCAAATGCAAATGAAACATATACCCACAAAAGGATACTTCTGAGAAGTTGCATGTGCCACCTCCGCTTCCATCCCATTTGCCAGCAGTTAATCACGGCTACACCTAGCAGAAAGAAGGCTAGGAAATGTGGTCTGCGCCAGGCGGCCAAGTGCCTAGTCAAACTTGGAGGATTCTCTTCCTAAGGAAGAAGGGGGGAACAAATACTAGGGGGTACCAGTGGCATCTGACCCCTCCTTCCTCCCTTCTGGCAGCTCTGGTCCTGAGAGCACTGCAGAGTGGGTGAGGGCTCGGACCAGAGGCAGAAGCCCCCTTCTCTCCTGGCTTTGCCACTTACTTGCTTTGTGACCCTGGATGGGTTATTTAAACTTTTCAAGCTGCAGTTTCCTTATCTTGCAAAATGGGAATAACCCTACTCTTTCTGTGTGCTAAATGCTGCCAATGCAATATATCAGAAGTGAGTTGGTTTTTACAGTGGGATTTATTAACTGTGAGCTTATGGGTCCAAGCTGAGAAAAATGTCCAAATCAAGCCATTGGATGACACTCTCTCCCTGAAGGTCTGACAGGGCACAGTGGCGCAATGGCAGCTCTGCCCATCCCTGCCTTCTCTTCCAGGCCACATTGTTTTCAGCTGCTTGCTCTCGTGGAATTCTATCTGCTTAGTGAGTTCCTCTCTGTCTCTGCAGGGTTTTGTTTTTTTTTTCTGTCTGTAGCTTTTTATTCCTTCATATAAAGGACTGCAGTAAGAGGATTAAGATCCACCCCGGGTTATGCCCTACAGGAACAATCTAATCAAATGGCCCTTAACTTATCTAACCAAAGTTTCACAATAGATTCAATTTAAGGACATAATTTTCTGGGGTTTACCCAAAATTCCAGTCAACACACCTACTTCACAGGATTATTGGAAGAGTGGAAGGAACAAGACAATGTATATAAAGGATTTAGTCCTGTGCCTGGCAAATAATATGTGCTCAAAATGGGAAGTGGATTTGGCTCAATTGATAGAGCATCCGCCTACCACATGGGCTGTCCAGGGTTCAAACCCAGGGCCTCCTGACCCGTGTGGAGCTGGTCCACTCACAGTGCTGATGCGCGCAAGGAATGCTGTGCCACGCAGGGGTGTCCCACACGTAGGAGAGCCCCACGTGCAACAAGTACACCCCATAAGGAAAACTACCCAGCACAAAAAATAGCGCAGCCCACCCAGGAGTGTCACTGCACACATGGAGAGCTGACGCAGCAAAATGACACAACAAAAAGAGACACAGATTCCCAGTACTGCTGACAAGAGTATAAGTGGACACAGAAGAACACACAGTGAATGAACACAGAGTAGACAACTGGGGGGGGGGGCAGAGGGGAGAGGGGGGAGGAGAGAAATAAATTTTAAAATCTTAAAAAAAATGTTCTCAATCAATGTTAGCTGCACAGAGAGTTTAAGCAACTTGCCAAAGGACACTCAGCTAGTAAATGACAAGACTACTTTCAGATCCGTGTATCTAGCTCCAAGTTGGTGCTGACTATGGGGCCTCCACCAGCCCCAGCACAGGGCCTCACATATGGCAGGGATGCTGCAGGGGAAAGAGTTTTGAATGGGGGCAGGGTGTCAGAACCTGATTTTAGAGAAGTCATTTTAAAAATGTGTGCCTTTATTCATACACATGTTAATTTCCATGTTCTTGCTGCAAAAACTGAGGGTCAAATTAAATGAGCCCAAAGGTTTCCCATCTCAGACATTCTGCAGTATTATCCTCTCTACCACCAATGCCTGAAATTTCACAATTAGAAATTTGTTCCTTTTTTGTTAAGCTCTGCCTTCTCCCCAAGAGAATACAATTTTCTCTTAGAGGGTCCTGACTCCTGGGCTCAAGTAGGTTTATCAGGACCCTTTTCTCAGCCTCCAAAGAGGGTTCTGGTGACGTAAGTCCAGTGGACCCTGGTTGGGAGGGGAAGGCATGCAGGGAGAGGGGAGACAGGTGAGGGCCCCCAACAGATAGAGCAATTCACTGAGGACCGGCAGTGGTCCAGAGAGCCCCGAGGCCCCCGAGGCCCAGTCTTGTCAGAGCCACCTGCAGAGCGACCGTGCAAGAGCTCCCATTCCAGTCACCGGCTGGCCCCATCTGTCAGCATTTTTTCACATTCTTGCAGGCTTCCTTTTTTCTCGTTCTGTATTTCTTCTACCACCCTGCTTCTCAAATGAAATGAAATCTTGAAAAAAAAAAAGTTTTTTTTTAACGAGAAGACTAAAGTCTTAAATTACCTTCTTTAAGGTCTGAAAATAGAAGTCCCCAAATAAGACAGCCACCTTTTCTTTTTCTCTCTTCCTCTCTCTGTCTCCATGAGCTCGTGAGCTTGAGATAAAAGGCAGAGCCGTGGCTCAGGATGAAGTCGTTTGGGCTTGGCCCTGCCCCAGCCCGAGAGAAGAGGGCAGGGGCAGCAAGGAGGGCCTGTTAGGGGCTGGGAGTGGTGGAGGAGGAGATGGAAGAGGGCAGAATCAATGCCTCACTGCTTATGATTCCAAAACCCAGGAGGTTCCTTAAAAGGGAATGACTTGGAAATACAAACCCTCCAGGAGTTGTATGTGCAGGTGCACAGGGTGTACCTGCAGCTGAAGGAGGAGGGGAGGAAGGCACAAAGGCCTGTCTCAGACTTAAAGAAGAAAGCAGGTTGCCGGGCACATGGACCTTCTCTGCCTCTGCCACCACCCCTGACTTCCTTGTTCCAAGTGAGGCCATCCTTGGGCATCAGAACAAGACGAGGGAGCATGGCGTAGGGGCAGAGCCTGGAGTTTCACCACCAGAGTCCTGGGTTCCAATCCCAGATCTAAGGCCCCTGCCCTGATCAAGACAGCAGAGTGAGACGCTTCAGGGCTCCAGCCCCCCACAGAAACGTTGAACAACCAGCGAGAACTGGCAGAAACATCTTCCTCAAAACTCCAAAAAAAACAATTAGAGACTGCAGGAACCGGGCAAGCCTCGACTCAAGAAAAGGCTGCTTAAAAGTGGCAAGACCTTGTGGCACCCTGGCCGGCCCCCACCCCTCACCGGCTCGGGTGACCACCAGTGGAGACCCCTGGTCCCAGTTCCAGAGGGAGCAGACCCTCACGTCCACCCTGGAAGCATATATGCATGGCCCGGTTTTCTGGTGGAGGCCTGAGGGACTCACTCCCCCGGAACTTGCCCTCATTTGGAAGGCTGCTCACAGAGCCCTCCTGTGGGACAGCAGCCAATTTGTGAGGCCTGAGCCAAGGGATTGCTGGCTATAGGCTATATAGGGCAGTAACAGTACTGTGAGGAAACTGTTTCACAGGGGAGAGGAGACACTGGTATCCATTCCTAGGGCCACACGCACAGGCCCAAGACAAGATGTACATAAAAAGGCCCAGGTAGGCACCCACACTTTGTCCTGGAGCTATGCTCTAACTCATTGTATGGATATGCCCTGAAGGGCAGTCGCATGAAGAAATAAGAATCTCTGGTAAGGGAACGACATGGATAAAGACTGAGAAAGGTGTTTTATTTTTAAGTTTCCTCCTAGAAATCAGTGAAAGCTCTGTTGTAACACTAGCTGGATACAAGCTTAAGGAACAGACACTCCAGAGTCTAAATTCCATCAATAACACGTTAAAATCAAAATGCCCAGGTTTCAACAAAAAATTACAAAACACACAAAGAAACAGGAAGTGATGACCCAGGCAAAGGAGAAAATTAAAACATTAGAAACCATCAATGAGGAGGATCAAACCAGGAACATAAAAACAATCCTAAATATGCTCAAAAAAACAAAGGAAAACATGGACAAAGAATAAAGGAAATCAGTAAAATGATAGATAAACATATACAGAATAGCAATAGAGAAATGGAAATTATGAAAAGGAACCAGAATTGAAGACCACCATAACAGAAATCTTAGAAGTTCCCTCAAGGTGTTCAAATGCAGATTGGAGCTAGCAGAAGAAAGAATCAGTGAAATTGAAGATTAGATCATTGAAATCATCCAGTCCAGGGAGCAGAAGGAAGAAAGAATGAAGAAAAGTGATCAGCACCTGAAGAACTTTTGGAACTCCTGTCATGTAAATGTACTTGTTGTAACAAACTGAAAACAGATTGAAATCAAAAGTTATTTCAGCATCTATAAGCAGCACCTACATGACACTTGTTTGGGTGCTCAATGCAATTCACTTGTTGGCTTAATCTGCAAGCTGCTAGTACAACCAGTGTACAATGACCAGGTCAAAGACCCACAACATCTTTTTTTTTTTTTAAGATTGTTTATTTATTTCTCTCCCCCCCACACCCCGGTTGTTTGTTCTCTGTGTCTATTTGCTGTGTCTTCTTTGTCCACTTCTGTTGTTGTCAGCATCATGGGAATCTATGTTTCTTTTCTTGTCGCATCATCTTGTGTCAGCTCTCCATGTGTGCGGCCCCATTCCTGGGCAGGCTGCACTTTCTTTTGCGCTGGGCGGCTCTCCTTAGAGGGCACACTCCTTGCGCATGGGGCTCCCCTACGCAGGGGACACCCCTGCGTGGCACAGCACTCCTTGCGCACATCAGCACTGCACATGGGCCAGCTCCACACAGGTCAAGGAGGCCCAGGGTTTGAACCGCGGACCTCCCGTATTGTAGACGGACGCCCTAACCACTGGGCCAAGTCCGCCGCCCACAACACCTTTAAAGGTAGAGGATGCCAGAGTCCCAAAAGTCCATCAGCCTGAGGGCTGAAGGAAAGCAACTGATCTTAGCCATATCAACTGAAAGATCTTGGGAGCCAGTACTGTGTCAGAGAGGTTCTAAAGCTGACGGTGAGAACAGCAGCAACCTCTTTGCATCACAACTCAAGCATTGAGTCTGGGAGTCAGGATGATCAGTTGTCAATCTGCCTCAACCGGACACTCATCAAAGCAGCATCTGCACTAGGTTTTTATAGGAAGTGCCCTTCTAGCTGGCATCAAGCCATTGGATGCCATATCCTCATACAAATGCTTGGTTTTCACTTGTTACAAAAATGTTTTTCTCAGGTTGTTTACATTCTAATTGTGGTCAATACTTTTACAATGTTTCATGAGATTCAAGATCGTTAATGTCATTTCAATACACAGCAACAACCTCTCTAGCATACCAATATATGCATTATGGGATTCCCAGAAGGAGAAAGGGGCAGAAAGAATGTTCGAAGAAATAATGGCCAAACATTCTCCAAATTTAACAAAAGACATGAATATATACACCGAAGATGCTCAACAAAATCCAAGCAGGATAAATCCAAATAAATTCACACTATACCATGTTATAATCAAGTTGCCAAATGCCAATGTTAAAGAGAGAAATCTGAAAGCCACAGAGAAAAGCAATGTGTCACATGCAAGGGACCATCAATTGGATTCAATTGCCAATTTTTCATTGGAAACTATGGAGGTAAGAGAGCAATGAGATGACATATTACAGTTGTAGGCACTCTTGATTCCCTGGTGTGGTGGTTGACCATTTTCACCTCCCTGTTAGCTGACCTGGGTAAGACCAACGAACCAGAGAGAAGGACTTGCCACTCTGCTGAGTCTCAGGGCCCAGCTGGCACATAGGCAGTCCAGAGATTCAAGTCTCCTGAGAATGGACCATCCCTAGTGCCAACCACAGGTTCAATAAAAGTGACAGAAGAGGCATGTGTAGAGAAGTCACATCTGAGTCCAGCTCCATCACACTCGGGAGCACAAATTCCAAAGTAGGACCCGCTGACATGGCACAGAGCTCCAAATCCATCTGCCAAGACCATATACCCTGTGGATCTCCATAGACTTCAGGAGAACCAGGACCTAGGGTTGTATCTACATTGGCTTTTTCTGGGGTCCTGCTGAGGTGTGCTTAAGCACGACTCCTCTGATGACCTCCTAACTCTTTTTGGAAGACTCTTAGCCATATCAACTCATTTCCTTTTGCCATTTCCCTTTTGTTCAAGGTCAAAGAGCAGTTTTTAACACTTGATCCAACATGTAGGCTGAGATATTCTGCTGGTCTGAGTTGACCCTTTTATTCAAGGTCTCTTTCTAGTTGCTTCTCCAGTTAGTGGTTGGTAGTAATCCCTCGGCACTAGGGAAGCTCATCACCGAATCAAGAGTGCCTACAACTGCAAGCAGAGGAAATGCATCCATTATCCATGTGGAATCTAAGCCCCCTCTTGATCTAGAGGTGGAGAGGACATCACCATCCCAGGGTCCACAGAATGGAGGAATAAAATATGGATTAGAGTGGACTTACCGATATTCTACTATAAAACTATTGTGACTACTAATAGAAGAAATTGTATCTGACAGGGAGGAAGTGGCCACAGTAGTTGCTGAGGGCAGGGAGAGGGTAGAAGAGATGTGATATGGGGTCATTTTTGGAATTTTGAATTGTCCTTAATGATATTGCAGGGTCAGATGCTGGACCTTATATATCCTGCCATAACCTACTGAATGTACTGGGGGAGAGTGTGAACTACAGGGTAAACTATTATCTGTGTAGTGCAGCAGTGCCCCGAAATGTGTTCACCGACTGCGATGAGGGTGCCGCAATGATGAGGGAGGTTTTTGGTGTGGGAGACGTGGAGTGGGGGGGTGAGGGTTATACAGGAACCTCTTATATTTTTTAGTGTAACACTTTTTTTTGTGATGTATGTATCTTCAAAAAAATACAATTTACAAAACTGATGTGGTGGGGAGTGAGGAGTGGGTTATATGGGACCTCTTTTTTTTTGTTTTGTTTTTTTATGTTTTTAATGTAACATTCCTTGTGATCTATTAATTTTTTTTAAATTTTAAAAAATTATAAGACCTGTATTATAAATAAATAATTTTAAAAGATGACATATTAAAGTGCTGAAACCAAAAATTGCCAGCCAAGAATTCTATATACAGCAAAACTGCCTTTCAAAAATGAGGGCAACATTGTGACATTCCCAGATAAACAAATGCTGAGGGAGTTTGTCACCATTAGAGCCCAGCCAACAAGAGATGCTAAAGAAGAGTTCTGTAGGTTGGAAGGAAAGGACAATAGGCAATAGATCAAAGCCAAATGAAGAAATAAGGATCTCTGGTAAGGGAACGACATGAGTAAATATAAATGCAGTTCTACTGTATTTTAGGGTTGTACTCCACTTTTTACTTCTTACAGGATCTAAAAGACGAACACATAAAATGTAATGATAAATCAGTGGTTTTGGACTCATAACGTATAAACACTTCATTTGTGCCTAGAATTACATAAAGGTGGGGGGACAGAGGGGTATGGGAATATGGTTTGTGTATACTATTGAAGTTAATTTGGTATCTAAGCTAACAAGAGTGTTACTAGATTTAGGATGTTAAATTGAAGCCCCGTGGTAACTACAAAGAAAATATCAGAGAATATGCAAGCTCTCAAGACAATATTTAGAGAACTAATTGCCAGGGATGGAGAGGAAAGGGGATTGCGGAGTTAATGCATAACAGGTCTAGGGATTCTGTTTGGGGAGTAATGCAAAGTGGTTTTAGTAATGCAAAGTGGTCAGCTTACTGCAGTGTACATGAGTAATCCCACTGACCGGTGTGCTTGGTTGGGAGTGGTTGAGTAGGGAAAGTTTATGTTGTATTTACGTTCCCACAACTAAAAAAACTAAAGAATTAAAAACTAAAGAGACAATGACACTTAAATACAATACATGATTCTGGAAGGATTGAATAATGGAAGAAAAAAAACCAAAAGGACATTATTGGGACATATGAAATAATTAGAATATAGACTATAAACTTTATATCAATGTTAAATTTCTTGAACTTTTTAACTGTTCTTAAGGTGGTTACATAAATGAATATCCTTGTTCCTAGGAAATGTGCATGGAAGTACTAAGTGTTCAAGGAGCACTATGGCTACGACCTCACTCAAGTGTTCAGAAAATAGACTGATAGCTGGATAGATAAATTAATTGATAGATTGACGGATAGGTTGACAGAATGATATGACAGATATGGCAGAATGTTAAAATTGGTAGATCTGGGTATCTGGGAGGAGTATGTTGTTCTCAATTGGTGGGATTTGTATTATTTTTGTCACTGTCCCATAAGTTTGAAAGTATTTCAAAATAAAAAGTTTAAAAAATAATAACTAACATTTATTGAGTACTTGGTATGTGCCAAGGACTGTATCAAACACCACCACAAGTAGATTTTCTCATTTAATCTTCAAAACAATCCTGTGATTACCCCATTTACAGATGGGGTCACTGAGGAATGAGAGGTAATGCCGTGTGATAGATCACAGCTTGAACCCAGGGCATCAGAGTCCAGGGTTTCTTGTACTTTTTCCTGCCAAGCACTAGGACTGTCTGGACCTGCTTCCTTGTCTGAAAAGTCAGGATCCAGGAGAAAACTGGGGGGAGCTGGGTGATTGTTGAGGTTCTTTCCAGCACAGATTCTTGGATTTGGGGCCCATGCCAAACCTATGAAGGCAGAGGGCCCATCCAGATGATGGAGAGTGCAGGCTTACCAATGCAAAGTAGGTATACCGAGTGTGGCTATGTGTGTGTAGGATGGGTAAACTTGTGTCCTACAATCCTGAGGAGATAGAGGAAAAGAGTAAGAACACAGGAAGGCCAGGGCATAGTCTACAGGAAGACTTGTAGGTTAGACCTGTGTTGAAAGTCAAGACCAAACTCCAAAGCCAAGATCTAGAAAGTTCTGCCCAAATTTACCTCCATTATGTGGCAAAAGCCTTTGCATTTCCCTGGTCTTTGCTTCTTGTGGCATACCCACAATCTCCTTCCCCCAGCCAGGCCAACTATTGAGCCCTTGGCATCACTTGAAGGGGACATTGCTAGAGGGTGGGAGGCACCCCTCTGGTAAATCCATGGATTTCCTAGGCCAGCATGTGTGTCTTCTTTGCAGGCCCAGGAACATGGCCCATTACAAGAGCGAGCAGGACGACTGGCTGATTGTCTATCTGAAGTATTTACTCTTCGTCTTTAACTTCTTCTTCTGGGTAAGTGTGTTCCCCACACACATCCCCTTCCCTGGAAGAATGAGTCAAGCCACCTTTGTTTTCTGTGAGTCACCTCTCTGGGGTTGATTTCTTCCAAATCAGAGACCACCCATGGGTAGATTCTGGCTACTGTAAAGCAAATGTGTACATCTGCTACTGAGGGGGATGAAAAGGATCTGGTCTGGTTGGCGTGGAGTCCACGTGGCATCTGACGGAACGCCTGAGTTTGTGTTCCAGCCTCTCTGCCCTGAGGGGCTAACTTGCTGCACCAGTGCCTTATGGGAAGTGTCGCTGCCCAATAATTGCTTGTTTCCCCCCTGAAGTCCTTGTGCCTTTCATGGTTAACATTTTCCAGGCCCAGGGCTGAGAAACAGAAGTCCAGGGAGTCTGGGGCTGCCGGTGCCTGTGATGGGAATGGTTCCTATGGCGACTCCTCTTGGGAAACCTGAGGGTGAACACTTTGGGATGAAGCTAATCTGTCCACTTGAGGAAATTTTCTGGGAGATGTGAAGCATTTCCAAAACAGCCAGACACTAGATGCATATATTTTGTATTACAGTCAAAGTCACTAAATGAGGAGAGCAGAAGAGTGCTAGAAAGGCAGTGGGATCTATTGAGCCGTGTCCTCATTGTGCAGCCTTGGGCAGGTGGTTTAAGCTGTCTGAGTTCATTTCCCCATCCACAAAGCAGGCATGATTTCTCACCTCTTGAAGTTTGTGTCAGTCAAGATTCTCCAAAGAAGTAGAACCAATGGGATATATATGTAGATAAATGACTGATAGATAGAAAAAGATGGGTAATTGATGGTAGATAATTGATGATGATAGCTAGATGAGTTAGATGATTAGAAAGATGATTAGATAGATGGTTGAGGATAAAGAGAGAGATAACAGGTAGATGATTAGATAGATGATAGAAGACAGATGATTAGACAGGGAGAGAGATGATTGAGTGATAGATGGATAGATGGATGGATGGAGAGAGAGAGATAGATAAAGAGACGTGTTTCAAGGAATTGGTCCATATGATATGGGGGCTGGCAAATCTGAAATCCAGGCCAGGGGGTGGAAACTCGGGCAGGATTTCTTCCTCTCTGGGAAACCTCAGTTTTTGTTCTTAATTAAGGCTTTTAACTGATTGGGTGATGCCCACCCACATTATGGAGGGTAATCTGCTTCACTTTAAATCAGCTAATTGTAGATGTTAACCACATCTATCAAATATCTCCATAGCAGAGGTCTAGTGTTTGACCAACAACGGGGCACCACAGCCTAGCTGAGTGAACACGGAAAATTAGCCGTCACAGGGTTGCTTTACAGATGCCCTGAAATGGTATGTGTAAAGTGCTCAGCCCAGTCTCTGCACAGAAGGCACTCAATAAATGTTAGCCATTATTAGTACGTGATATTTTAGAGTGTGAATGTTGAGTGCCAGCTCCCTGAAAATACAACCAAAGCGTGTGGCTAAGGCAGAGCTGAGGTTCCTGTTTACCCCCGAAAGGGTGGGTGCTCCCTGACAGTCCTCCTGAGTGCACAGAGGAGCACTTCACTGCCATAGGAGGTGGAAGGAGGAGGAGTTTGGTGTCCCACGGTGACTTCAGCTGCGGGCATGGTGAATTTGAGTTCAACTTGATCTGCATGGAGATGTCCAGTGGGCAGTTATGCCCAGGTTTAGAGCTCAGCCACGAGCTAGGCCAGAGCCACAGCCTTGGAGATTGTCCCCACCCAGATGGCAGTCCCAGCTGCAGAAAGAGGTGAGAGCCCCGCCGGGGGCGGGGGGTGCAGGGGGAGCACAGAGACAGACAACGTAAGGGGAGAGGGAATGAGACATGGCGGGGCAGGGGAGGCTTCCCAGCGGTGCACGGCTGAGTCTGCAGGAAACACCCATCCCAGTTTGCCCAGGCCTGAGTGGATCCCAGGAGGTGGGAATTTCAGGGCTCAAACCAGGAAAATCCCAGGTAAACGGGGACGAGTCAGTGGACAATGAGTCCCCAAAAGAGCCTGAGAAGGTGCCGTCAGAGAGAAGCGAAGAAACACCGGGGAGCCAAGTATCGTGGCGCCTGGAGATCAGGAAGTGGTCCACAGCGTGAGAGGTCAAGGATGCCTCAAGGCCTGGAACGCGGCCAGCGGGTCCAGCAGCAAAGAGCTCCTCGGTGACCATGGGCAAGTGCACTTTCAGGACAGGAGTGGAGGCAGGGGCTGAGGAAGTGGGGACCCAGGGTAGACAACCCCAGCTGGGCGATCGGGGCCCTGCTGGTTCTCACGGCTCTAGAACCTGGGCTGCGGTGAGGGTCTAAGCCCAAAGCACCTGCGCACGAGGCCCCTGGGAGGGAGCAGGCACTGGATACAGCGGGCAGCCTGGGGGTCCCTCCAGCCGCGGTGCACTCGGCGTCTCTCTTCAGGGTTTGCCTTTCTTTGGGAGCAGCGAGGAGAAGGACGTGTGGATGGCAGTGCGGGCAGATGGCCAGCAAGCGTGTTACGGAGCAGCTCTCCCCGCCTCAAGTTGAAAACAGCCCTGCCTGGGGGCCTGGCTGGCCTCAGACCAACTTCCCAGGGACCCCTCGGCCGAGTCGCCTCCTCCCGTGGAGGATGGTTGGCTATTAAGGTTCAGGGACAGGATGGGGTCCCCATGGCCCCCAAGCTCCCGTCACAGCTTGGCCTCAGTATCCACTCTGGGGTGGGGGCAGGGGGCGTCCTGGCACCCTGCCCCAGGACCTGCTGCCCTCTCCCCAGAGTAGATAAGGGCAGATTGCTGACCCATCCCATCGGGGCAGAGCACAACTTCCCACCGTTTACAGCCGGGATACAAAGCCCCTGGGGCATCCCCAGGGAGGAGGCGCTGTCCGGTAAGGACCCCCACCGCCCCCTAGGAGAGTTTCCCTCCCACGCACAGACACACCCCAAGTCCATCTGGGGCCCCACGCAGGCCCCTCTTACTAGACGCCCACCCCCAGCCCGCCGTGGTTACCACCTCCAGCACTTCCTCATGGAATCCTAATGAGCCGCAACCGGGAGCGTCCTTAGATACCCCCCAGTCTGCTCTTCACTGCCCCTCCTCACTGCCCAAATAGACTGAGCCCTAGGCCAGAGGCAAAGTGCCTGAGCTAGTGGCTTCCCTCGAACAGCGTCCTTTCCGGCGCATCACCTTGCGGCGCTCCGCGGGCGCGGTGCGGAGACCAGGAGGACAAGGTCTTGCTGGTGAAAGGGACCACTGCTGTGCCTAAGGCCCTGCTGTTAAAGCCCCTTTCCAGGTTATCTCGTGCAATCTCGGATCGCCCCTAATGCTCAAGGTCATTCTTATCCTCATTTTATAGTTGGGGAAAGGCTCACGGAGTTCAGAATCCTGCCCAAGGTCATGGACGGGCAATTAGCAAAGCCAAGCCTCACTCCCAGGTATTCTGATCCACGCCTCACCAAGAATTTTCAAAATTCCTTCCATGATTTTTATGAAGCACCTAGTAAGCATCAGTCAAGTGCTGTTCTACCTGCTTGGGATGCATCCGGGAATTAAAGAGAGTCCCCTGCTTTCGTGCTCTCCCGGGCTTCCTCTGTACCTGTCCTTTCACAAGCATCATCCATTTATTCCTCGTAGCTACCCCTCCTGGAGCTGCAAGCAGCACTCTAGAGCACTTGACAGACTGCAAAGCAATTTGCCCCACGTCCCCGAGCTAGCGCCCAGCCCTTCCTACCTTCCTCCCTCCCTCCATCCCTCCCTCCCTCCCTTTTCTTTTCTTTTTCTTTTAATCTTTTTTTTAATTGTCTTTTTTTTTTTCACAGCCCTAAGGGGTCTCATTCAAAAGTTTGGAAAACCCAGAGCAGTAGAGCAGTGTGAGCGGTCCCCAGCTCCCGACACGGGCAGGATTCGGCTGGCAGTGCCAGTGCCTGGACCTGGTGGTAGGGGTGAAGCTTTAAATCTCCCCCAGCTCCCACTTGAAGCACAATTTGAGGGTTCTAAGTTATTTTACACTCCAAGCGGAGTCTCACCACCACTCTGTAATTATCTTTATTCCCATTTTGTGGATGAGAAAACTGAGGCCCAGTTGATGGGCAGAGTCATGCTGGTTCTGGGTTTTCTGAGACAGAGCTCCAAGGCCCCCCATGCTCATAATCCTGGCCTTACACCCACAGCTTCGCTGAGATTTTCTTGGGATCTAAAATGTTCCCAGGGCTCCGGGTTGAACGTGGAGCAGGATGTTGAGCTGCCGTGGGTATTCAGACACGCGAAGTAGGAGGGATAGAGGCAAGATGTTAAGTAAGCGGTGTGCACAGCAGATGCCCGCCTCCTGTCCCTGAGCCCCACCCCCCGCTGGAGCCCCTACCTCCCTCACTCCACCCGTCCCTGAGCCCCCATCCTTCCGCGTCATCCTGTCCCTGACTCCCACCCCACCTTCCCTTTCGGTTCACCCAGCATTGATCATAATGACCCCACCCAGCAGGGGAGATGCCCGTGAGTACAGCTGAGGAACCAGCAACGCCAACACGTCCGTGCCCCCTGCAGGACCCAAAAAGGCAGCCTGACCCAGGCTCCCTCTCCTGGCCCCGTCGGAAATGCTCCTCTCCCCCTCCCTTTTCCTCCAGAGCTCCCCACAGCTCCCATCACCCCTGCGGTGTGGCTCCCTAATTTATTATTTTAATTAGCCGCATAGCTATGCTAATAATCAAAACTTGCCCAGCCTCCTAGGAGCTATTCCAGGCTCTGGGAAGAGCTGGGGAAGCAGCCTTCTTCCTTGAGCAGAGAGGCTGCTTCTGCACACACAGCTCTGTCCTGCCCCTGGGCGTCTGCCTGACGTGCGGACAGTTCACCACTGGGCAAGGAGGGCTCAGCCTCCGGGGAGCCCCTGCGGCCCCTTAAGGGAGACATGGGACCTGGGGAGGCAGAGAAGATGGAGGCCTGGAGCCAAGGCCAGGAGGGGGAGGTGGGCGCGAGAGCGGCACACTGGGGTTCAAAGAGAGGGCCCGGCGGGGACGAGCCTCTGCTCTTCCATGCTGAGACCACAAAAGCCCGTCACTTTGCACACCGCGTCCCATTGAACGTGGCCTCTGCCCACCTCCCCAGGCTTTGCAGTCTGAGAAAGATCGGGTGTATTAGGCAGCCAAAGGGGTGCTGATGCAAAGTACCAGAGATCTGTTGCCTTTTGGAAAGGGTATTTATTTGGGGTAAAAGCGTACAGTTACAAAGCCTTAAAGAGTCCAGCTCGAGGTTGCTTTCCCACCATAGTCAGTTGCCACGTGTTGAAGCAAGGCGGTGGCCGATCTCTGCGAGGGCTCGGCCTTCCTCCCCTCAGCTACAGGCTGGCCTCGGGCTTGTGTCTTTCCAGGCCTTCTCAGCTGTGGGCTGCACGCCATCACGCAAATGGCTCATCTCTCTTCGCGGACTGCAGGATCATAGTTCTCTCCTCAGCCGTGTCTGTGGAGCCCTCTCTCTCCCTGTGTGTCCTCTTGAGTGAGTGTCCATTTATATCAGCCCACCCAGGGGACAGGGACTCAACCCTGAGTTACACCTTCCTGCTGGGGCCGAATCAAAGCCCTCACCTTAACGTAATTTATTCAGACGTCTCCGCTGAATCTTATACAATCAAAAGGGGACCCCACCAGAGGAACAGACCAGTTTACAAACACAATCCTTCTTTTTGGAATTTGTGAGTTTCAGACTGCTACCCCTGGCCAGTGGTTGTTTTTTCTGCTGCACCCCTTCTTAAGATGCTGAGGGGCATGGGACCCCTGTCGGGGCTTGGGGCATCTCCACCTCTGCGTGCTGCCAGAACCGGCTGGGGATGGGGTCCTCTGTGAGCAGAACAAGGCGAGCTTGGAGCCTGGGCAATGGCTCTGAGCTGTCCCCACTGGAGCTCAGGGACTCTCGGTGTGGCTGTAGCCCAGACGCCAGTGACTGGCTTCTCAGACTGAGTCGCTTTGGGTAGTCGGTAAGTGGACACTAAAACTGGAATTAGGACTTTTGAATATCAGTCCCCACTCGGCCACTGGTTAGTTACGTGAGCTTGGATAAGTCACTTCATCCAGAATATAAAAGCGATTGGGCTCGATTTCTTCTTCCTTCCCTCCTCCCTGCCATCCCCCTCTCCTCCCTTCCCACCTGGAGGTCCCGGGCATCTACCATGAGTAGCACTGCGCTGCCGGGACGAAGGTGCACGAGGTTTAACGGAGAGACTGAAAGGGAAGACAGAGAGGGACCGAAATACAACAGGCTCTGACGACTGTAGCTATAGATGACATAGGATGTAACCACAGCTCTGATGAATGTGACTATATAGGCCAGAGGATGAAAAGATGTGCTCAGGATGAGAGCAGCGAGGAGCGCCCAGGAAGGCTCCCCCCCGGTGCTGAGCTGGGGTGTGAAGGCTGAACAGGCGACTCAAGTTCCCTCCCAGCCGTGACCCTCAGGAAGTCCCACGAGATTTTGCACTTGCTGTAAGGGTGGGAAGAGGATGGGGGCGTCATGGGCTGGCTGAGTTTATTTTATCGAGGGTTCTTTAAAACCGGAGAGCCAAGAAAAGAAAGCCCTGACGTGGGAAGGGGCCCTTGGCTTGACAAGCCTGTCCTCAAAGGTGCAGCTCAACCGGAGCAGGTGTCGAGGCAACGGGCGCAGGGGGGGCGGGGCCTGGGGACGCTGGCGCTGGCACTGGGGCGCTGCTACTGGTTAGGCGGGTGGCGGGGCTGGATGCCGCCCGGGGCTGGCATGGGGGTGGCGTGCAGGCTGCGTCCTCTGAGCTCAGCCGGGGTTCGGCTCACCACTCTTGAAGGGGCAACTTTTTTAAAAAGTCCCCCTGGGGCTGAGCCTTGCTCTGACCCCAGGAGGTGCTCCCCGGACCCCCCCAGCCACGCTGGCTTCTCACATCAGACCCATTCACTGTGCCCTCCCCAGGGGGACTCGCACTGTGGCAGGGCAGGGACCGGAGCCTGGCACGGTGCTGGAGGTGGCTGGGCAGAGGGAGAGAAAGAGAAGCATCAGCCTGTTAGTGAGAGCTCAAGGCCTTTGCCAGGCTCCCTAATGTCCTGCACTAAGATCCGTTCCCCGCAGGGACTCAGCCTGCACCCCTAAAGACAAGGAAAGGCCAGAGAGCAGGGAGGAGAAATTCGAATGGTTGTCCCAGGGACTGAGCGGACAGAGCAGAGGCCAGCGAGGGGAGCAGATGGCATTATCTCCAGGGTCCTCCACACCCGCTGCCTCCAACAAGCCCCACACTGACGGGGTGGCTCCTGTGGGCCAGGGGGCTTGGAGAGGCAAGGTGTTGGTGCTCAGAAGGGCTCCTACAGAAAGCAGAGTGCTGCTTGAGCACAGAAGAGGAAGCCAGAGAAAGCATGCAGTGGAAATGGGCCCTAGCAGATGTGTAGGAGTTCGGTGGAGGAGGAAGGGCAGGGGAAAGAGTATGCATAAAGGGGGAAGTGGGGAGGAATAAGAGATGAGGAATCTGAAGCCCAGAGAGGCTGTGTAACCTGTCCAAACTCACACAGCCCATAAATACAGAGCAGCAGTTTGCCCCAGAGTTATGCTCTTAGCTGCTCCACTGCACCACCTTAGCACACGGTGGTTTCAAGAAATAGCAGAGGTTAGTTCGGAGCGGAGGTAGGGAAGGAGTGGAAGATGCAGGCAAGAAAATAGGGTAAGGCTGGACCTTAGGGCCTGGTGATTGTGGGCTTGGTACTTGGTGTGCCGGAGGCAACGTTTCGGCGGGGGCAGAGGAGCCACAGCTCACCGGGCTCGAGGCAGGGCATGCTGGCCTCTGGGATAAGCAGGGGCTGGGAGGCTGGCAGGGGTGGGGGAGCCGAGGCCGGGCGATGCAGTGGAGTGGCCAGACGGAGATGCGGTCTGAGAACAGATGGGAGTTGGCCCTGCGGTCTGTGGGAGGAGGAGGGAATTTATATTGATCCTAGGAAGAAAGCGAGGCGCGAGGAGGCTGACGGGGAGGAGGGGAAGAGACCCAGATCCAACCCCCAAAGCTTTCCAGTTGAGGGTGGCGCCCGGCCGCAGCAGGCGCCCGGTGAGCACGCAGATAGGTGATGACTGCCGCCTGGCGTTCCCTGCCTGCCCGCGCCGTGGGCTCCCCTCGCACTGAGAGCTCTCCTGCCCCCGGGGAGCCTTATCAGGTGCCACCAAGGTCCTGGCCCCTGCCCTGCCGCTGCCCCCCCAGCTACCAGCACAGAAACCTGCAAGCAGCGTGTAAAGGAAAACCCTGCGACTGCTTTCGCACCCTCTGCCCGCTTTCCCTGAGACCCGCTGCCTGATTTCTCTCCAGCTCCAGGCACGTGCAGCTGTTGGGGCTAGTTCTTCTCCCCTTGATGTCTTGGGCGAATCTGTGACAATGCGTCTTCTCTATAAACGGGAAGTTCCTAAAATTACTTGGCTGTGGGAGCCTGCTCTACCCCACCCCCTGGCCCACTTGTGTCCTCACTGGTAAGAAGGCTTCACATCTTCCAGATGATCGCTGCAGGCTGAGGCTTTGAAGCACGTTTCACAGTCTGCAGGAAACCAACCCAGTTTCCCTAAAGCACCAAATGCTGTCGAATCAGCTCTATGCAAATGGCTGTTGAAACGGCTCGTTGGGGTCCTCTTCTCTGCTCTGCTTCCACTGCTTTTCAGCTGACACAGGCGCCTTCTGGATAGCTCAAGTGACAGCCAGGAGCTGCTGGGGCAGAAACTCCTTGCTGACATGTCGGCAGGAGGTCGTCCCCTGGTACCAGTGGGGACGTTTTCCCCATGTGGACGGGACCACAGAGATCATCTCATCCACTGCCCCCATTTTACAGATGCAGAGACTGAGGCTTTGAGAGAAGTGTCTTTCCCAGGGTCACATGTTTGGTAAGGGCAGGGCAGGGCCTGCTGCCTTCTGCTCTTCTGACACACCCTCTGTGACCCATTCTAGTGTTTAGCAGCCTTCGCTTTTCCTGTCCAAAGGAAAGGTGGTTTTTGAAAGAGACAACCAAGTCCCAGACATGAGGTCCCCACGAGGACTTGACACTGTCTCGCATCCTAAGGCCGATCACACTGCAGGCTGCCCTTCAGATGCTCGCTTCCCCACCCGGATAGACCAGGGAAAGTAACATGCACTCATTCACTCACCTCCCCATTTCTTCTTTCTTTAACGATTTATTTTTTATTTCTCTCCCCTTCCCCCCTCCCCCAGTTGTCTGCTCTCTGTGTCTATTCGCTGTGTGTTCTTCTGTGTCTGCTTGTATTCTTGTCAGTGGCACCGGGAATCTGTCTCTTTTTGTTGCGTCATCTTGCTGCATCAGCTCTCTGTGTGTGCGGTGCCACTCCTGGGCAGGCTGTGATTTTTTCGCATGTGGGGCTCCCCTACGCGGGGGATGCCCCTGCGTGGCACAGCACTCCTTGCGCGCATCAGCACTGGGCATGGGCCAGCTCCACACAGGTCAGGAGGCCCTGGGTTTGAACCGTGGATCTCCCATGTGGTAGGCGGATGCCCTATCCATTGGGCCAAGTCCGTTTCCCACTCCCGATTTCTTCTTGACATCAGAACAAGTGCGAATTTATTATTTTCTAGACCTTCCAGATTTCTCCCAGGCTGCCCCAAGGCTGGGGACCTGCCGTCACCCTGGCCTGTGGGCTCAGCCGGCTTTGCTAGATTCCAGCCCTTTGTTTGCACCAGCAGGTGCTCTGGCAGAGAGCAGCCCTCCACGTGGGACCAGCACTGCTCCTCTCCTGGGCTGCCATTCTCATAGCCCGTCCTTTCCCCTGGGAGCCACGTGTCTTTTTCTATCCTTGCATAAACTGAGTTTTGCTCCCCTTGGGTTGAAAATTATGCCCCTCGTTAGCCTACCTTCTACTCAAAGCTTCTTCCAAAGCAAACATGCAATTATATATGGCAGGAAAAGATGGAGTTCAATTCTGGAAGAGATGCCAACAGCTGCACCCAGGGAAGGGGCCCAAAGCATCAGGAGGCCCCTGCTGGGCCCGAGAGACGGGGAGCCGGGAGGAGGCAGCACAGCGCCCCTTCTGGCGGGGAGTGGGATGGCTGCCTTGTTCCCCTGTTAACTGCAAACCAGGTCGGTGGTTCTCAGCTGGAACCACCTGCCACTTTCTAAAGTGATGCCTGGCTCCCCCTCCCAGAGGTTCTGGGGTGTGGCCTGGGTTTTGCGCACTCCCAGATGACGGTGCGGGCAGTGCTCGTGAAGAGGGCCGGCCCCAGCCCCTGAAACTGGACCGATTATCACATGGGATACCCATTCTCCGGGGAATGGGTCCGAAGCCTTTTTTTTAATCAGATTCTCAGTGGGGTCTGTGAGCCCACCCCCGGAACAGTTGAAATGTGCCCCTTTGGGTGCTCTCAAATGTAGCTGCTCAGCCTACCCTCTGGCTTGGAGCGCGGTCGATGAAACCTTGAAAGCCTAACAGACACTGTGCGAGTTTCTCGGCTTTTTGCTGGAGTCAGATCAACTCCGTGGGGTTTCACTGACTGCCTCGTGCTGCTCAGAGTCCCCTCCTGGCTCTGTTATATGCCTCTGATTAATAAAAAATGAGAAATAAATTATTACTTAATTCAAGTGTCTGGTAGGCAAAAGCCATCAAATCATAAGATCCACAGGAAAAAAATTAATCAGAGGGTTTCAGGGTGGTGACACATTGGGCGCCGCTGGTCTAATATAACCCACTTCCTTGAGAGATGAAGAAGTGGGGCCCAGAGAAATTAAGGGCTAGCTTTGGGTCACACAGCTAGTTAGGCAGAGTTGGACCCTCGTCCCAGCCTCCCAGACACGTTGTAGGGGGAGAACGGACATGTGCAGGATATTTTGCTGGAAACTTTCACTTGATACAATTCTGTTGATCCAGACCCGGAAAATTCCTCGTGGTCATGGGTGTTGTGTGGGCCACTGACTGCTTACCCTCACAGGGGATTTTAAAAACCTACAGTGTTTGACTATCTCAGCAGATCTAGCCAAATCAGCAGTTGTAAGATATTCCATCACTTGTACCGCTAAGAAAAAGCGCTGCCCAGTGTCATCGTGAGATGTCATCCGTCCAAAGATGCATCCCAATTTTGGAGATGTTAAATGGTGAGGGGGAAATGTGCATCTTCAGATCAAAGGACTGTGATCCGCTAACCTCTCCCTTGCGTTCTGAGTGGCAGAGCTGCAGCCCGGGGGTTTCTCCATCAGGGCTCTTCTCGGTGGAGGTGTCCATGGGGCTTACCTGGCACGTTGAGTGAAGCCCGCGTGTTTTAAAAAGTGGAAGTGAGGAGCGGGCCCCCCCTTTTCTGTGGGTCAGAGGGTAGAGTTTGGGACTGGCTCTCAGAAGGCCTAGCTTTGAATCTCAGTTCTGAAATCTTCTGGGGCCAGTTCTTATTTCTCTTTCCTCATCTGAAAGAAATAATACACACCCAGCCAGCTCCCTGCTCCTTCCCAGAACTGCTGTAAAGCTCGGAAGAGAAAAGGGTCAAGTGCATGTGCGCTGAGTACCGTAGATGCCTGTGCACGTTAGCTGCCAAGAGCAGCTTCTGAAATCCCAGGCTGGGCTGTGCAGGGAGGCTTCGGGGGGCAGGCGGGGGACCCCTCACAGGGCCGCACATTGGAAGGAGGGGACGGAGCCCAGTGGGGCCCCCCAGCCTTGGCCACACCCAGGGCCCCTTAAGGAAGCATCTACCACCCATCTGGGGGCCCAGCGGAAGTCGGCCTTCCCGGGAGCAGGGGGCAGAGGTGGTCCAAGGTCCCAGGGCTCCTGCTCCCCAGTCCCGGGCAGACGCCCCGAGGATTCTCCGTCTAGCACCAGGCGGGCACCCAGGCTTGTCCTGAGCATCACCGTCACTATCCAGCCTCGTTGCCGGAAGAACCAGGCAATGAGAGCCCGCCCCGCCCCCCGCTGCCCCTCCCCAGGGGCCTTCGGGAGAGCCTGCCCCGCACATTTCAGCATCTCGGCTCCCTGATGGGGCGCGCCCCATCCCCACCCTCCTCAGGGCTGAAGGACCAGGCAGTTGCACAGGAGAAATCCACTCCCCCCTCGGTCCTCTGAAGCCCCCCCCCCCCCCACCCTGTGCTGCCTTTGCCAAGCGGCAGTGCTGCAGCCGTCACCGAGGAGGCGAGCCCGGGCTGCGAGTTCTAGTCCCCGCCGAGTTAGGGCAGGACCTCCAGCCAGGTGCCTTCTCTCTGTGGGCCTCAGTTTCTTCATTTGTAGACAAGGGACCCTAAACCCAGAACTGCTTCCTCGATGGGCAAATGAAGGTGCCCTCTGCGGGGGAGAGGGAGTCAGGGTGGCTGGGGATCGGGAAGGCAAGGGACCTCCGTCACCCTGCTCGTTCGCACCCTGGCAGTCGCCTCTCCTGTGTCATTGTCGGGGTGCGACAGGCCTCGGAGTAAAAAGCACAGAATTTGGAGTCAGATCCAAATTCAAAACCAGGCCCTGCAGCTTGCTGGGCATGTGACCTCTGACACGCCGCCTCGCTGAGCCTCAACTTCCCCACCTGTAAAGTGGGTAACTAAGGTATTTGGCCGGGCTCTTCGATGCTGTAAAAATGTCCAGCGCAGAGCGGGCGCTGCCCCGCCCGGCCCTGACCTGCCCCTCCCCGCAGGTGGGGGGCGCAGCCGTCACGGCGGTGGGCGTCTGGACCCTGGCCGAGAAGAGCGGCTACCTGAGCGTCCTGGCCTCCAGCACCTTCGCCGCCTCTGCCTACATCCTCATCTTCGCGGGCGCGCTCGTCATGGCCACCGGTTTCCTGGGCTTCAGTGCCATCGTCCGCGAGCAGAAGAGCTGCCTTTCCACCGTGAGTAGCTGGGGAGGGGCGAGGGACAGCCTGCCCAGCTCGGCCTGAGCTAGGGGGCCTCGGGGAGCCACCCCGCCATCAGGTTTCCTGGACCGAGAGCCCCCGAGTGGCAGCGGCCGGGCACAAGGAGAAGGCCGCTGAGGTCTGGGGGAGCTGGGGAGGGGGCCGCTCAGGGGTGCGGGGGCGGCAGGGTGCTCCAGGTCTCAGGACAAAGGCCAGGAGGGCGGTCCAGGTGGGGGCAGCTTCTCCCACCCCCCCCTTCCTGGATTTTATCATGAGAAATTTCAAAGGTACACAAAAACGAACAGAACAGTATGCTAAGCCTCGTGTTCCCATCACCCGGGTTCAACCATTTCCATCTCAGGGCCAGTCTTGTTTCGTCTGCGCCCACCCCCACATCGTCCCCGACCCCAGGTGTCACATGTCAGCTGTAAATCTTTCAGCACGTGTCTCTAAAACTTAAGGCTCCCTTTTTAAAAACAGAAAGGCACGACCGTCAATCACACCTCAAACCAATTAACAACTCTTCCATAAGACCATGAGATAGCCAGGCAGTTTCAGATTTCCCCACTTGGCCCGTACATAAACTGTTGTGGTTTGTTTGTTCAGTTCGTTGGACTCAGAATCGAACGTAAGCCCCTCCACTAAAATGAAATGCTCCGTCTCTTAAGTCCTAAGTTCCCCCATCGGTCTTTGTTTGATTTCTTGCAGTTCAGTTGCCGAAGGAGCCAGGGTCATGTTTTCTGTAGAGTTTCTCCAGTCTGGGTTTTCTGATTGCATCCCTGGGGTGGTGAACGGGGTCTCCTGCTCATTAGATCTAGAAGCTTCATCCGATTCAGGGTTGGCCGAGAGCGTTTCCAGGGCAGTGCTGTGGGCACCACGGGCCCCTGGGCAGGCTTCCGGCCGGAAGGCTGGAGGAATAGCCGCAGCCAGCCCAGAGCGTGGGGCAGAGCTGGGGTCCAGCGCAGGACGCCCCAGCTCCCGTGTCCTTCTTGGTCGGAGCAGGGCCCCTGGTGCCTGGGGGGCCTCGCCCCACCCTTATCTCCTGAAGGCCAGAGCCCAGTTTGGAGGAAGAGGAGGAGGGGACAGAGGAGGCTGGAAGATGTCCCATTTAGCAGGGACACGCCAGGGCAGCATCCCCGCTTCACAGAGAGGAATCAGGTTGAAAATGCAGGAACGGGGCAGTGGGGCACAGGCCCCTGAAGAACCCCGGTGCTCTCCTTCCCTGTCTCCAGGCACCCCTCCCTGACTTCGCCACCTCCGTCCTTGCCCACCCAAGGTCACGGGAGCAGAAGGCGGAGGGGGGTGTGAGAGAGCCTTAGGAGCTGCCCTGGCAGCCTCTCACCTGCAGTGACCTAGATTTTTAGCCCTGGACATGAAAGCTCCTGTGCGCAGGCTCAGGACAGGCTCTGCCAGCTTTGAAACCCTCCTTCGCTCCCTCTGAAGGGTGGTCCAGAGGCGGGGCGCAGGCAGTGTGGACGGTGATGCGCCGGCAGGGCGACATGCTCGGGGGTCCGGCCACCAGAGCCGGGGTGTCAGCCGCTTCTCCAGCAGGCGGGACTGGTGCACCAGAGCCAGCCCCATGCACGCCGGCTCTGCCCTCACAGGCCCTGCCGTGGGCAGTGCCAGGTGGGCAAGTCCAGGGACTTGAGCTCCACTGGGTACAACACAGGTCTGCCCGCTGTCAGCCGGGTGAAGACACAGGGGCATGCCTGGGACCTGGGGTTCAGAGCTGACCGGGGAGACATGTTCCTGGGGGCACGGCCAGAGACTGAGGCCCTGTCACCGTGCTGCTGGGCCCAGGGAGGGAACCATCTCCCCTGCATTACCTTTGCCCTGCTCAGCTCTGGGCCCCGTAGAGAACGGGCCTTCGGCGTGGCCTCAGGGCTGCAGGGGCGCCCTCTGGCCCTCGGAGCCAGGCTGCTGAGCCGAGTGCTCTCCAGCTGCCTCCTTCCTTCCACCAGATGACCTTTTTCATTATTATTATTTTTCTTTCTCTCCCTTTCCCCACCCTCCCCCCACTTGTCTGCTCTCTTGTGTCCATTTGCTGTGTGTTCTTCTGTGTCTGTTTGTATTCTTGTCAGTGGCACCGGGAATCTGTGTTTCTTTCTGTTGCATCATCTTGCTGCATCAGCTCTCCGTGTGTGCGGCACCGTTCCTGGGCAGGCTGCACTTTCTTTCATGCTGGGTGGCTCTCCTTACAGGGCACACTCCTTGCGCGTGGGGCTCCCCTACGCGGGGGACACCCCTGCGTGGCGGGGCACTCCTTGCACACATCAGCACTGCGCATGGGCCAACTCACCTTGACTCAATGTATAGAGCATCCACCTACCATATGGGAGGTCCAGGGTCCAAACCCAGGGCCTCCTGGCCCAGGTGATCTTGTTGAGAGAGGACAGGACTCACCTGAACCCCGTCTCTCCACACCCCAAGATGGAAGGCACTCCTGCTCACCCCGATGCCCTCCTTCTGACCCCGAGCCATCTCTCCCTTCGGTCAGGACCTGAGGTCCCTGCGGCACCAGGAAACAGCCCCATGCCTTCCACGGGCCCACCATTCGCTGAGAACCACCGACCTCTCCCCTTGCAACAGCCTGCAAAGGCTCAACAGTAGGGCCCCGTGCTGTTCTAAACATGGGTGCACGTTAACTCCTAAGACCTCAACCCAACCCGTGAGGCATCTACTGATCTTTTACAGATGGGGAAACTGAGGGCGTAGAGAGGTTAAATAATTTGCTCAAGGTCACACAGCCAGTACGTGGCAGAACCAGGGTCCAAACCAGATGGGTTGGCTCCCAAGCCCAGGCGCTGATCCACCAGAGCAAGAAGGCACCTTGTAGGCGGGAAAGCTGAGCTCCGAGATGTGGAGCTAGGGCAAGCGCTGGCGTTTGAGTCCCAGCCTGTCCGAATCACCTCCAGGAGGCCGCTTCTCCCACGGAGGCCAAGCATGAATGAAGGCAGAGGGCGAAGAGGCCGAGCGGGTCATGTGCCCAGGGCTCACCCTCCTCCAGCTCCGTGGAGGTGGCCTTGGAGCAACTGCACTGAGAGATCAGGTCAGACAGGAGATGGTTCCCAACAGGGCCCAGCCCAGGACCCTGGGCAGAAGCCGGGGGGGTTGGGGCAGGACCCTGAGACCTCACCCATTGGAGAGTCTCCTGGCTCCCCTTAGAGTGGAAGTAACAGGTGCCAAGGGTCAGAGCATGTGCAGCTTAGAAGGGAACTTGAGGACATCTAGCCTGACACTCCATCCAATGCTGGAACCAAAGGGTGCAAAGCTGAGGGGCGTGGGGTGGGAGGGTGGGGGCCACCCAGGTGTTTGGGGGGGTTACTCAGATTTACTGACTTTGGGTGAGAACATCTAAGACCATAAGAGCTCTTCCCCCTGGAACCTCAAAGACCAGAAGGGGCGCCTAAGGCTTAGCAGCTGGCGGCTCCCCGCTCCCTGAGCCACAGCCCCCTCCCTCTCCCTCCCTATAGGATCCACGTGCAAGGTCTGCCCAGCCAGGCAGGCTGAGCCCTTAGAGGGCTGATGTCTCCTGCCTCCCAGGCACCGCCTGTCATTAGGTCTAAATGACCTGCCCAGAGGGGTCCGAGCCCTGCCTGTGTCCCAGGCACTTAGCAGAAGGGCAGGGCCCTGTGCAGGCCTGAAAACCTGGCAGACACCTCCCAGCTCAACAAGCAGACGCTTCTCACCCCTCCCGGCTGTGCAGGCCTGGGGCACGGGGATCGGTGGGCAGGCGCGAGGAGAGGCCTTCCTTCTTCTCAGCTCCACCTTACGCTCCTTCCCTAGACCCTGCCTGGTTGTACTTCCACCACACAGAACCGATTATCTCTCGGGCTCAATATCACCTAGACAGAGGCATCAGAGAGGCAACAACCTGGATCTGAGGTCAGGGGGAAATGCCTGCCCCTGCACACACACAAGGGCACACACCAGAGCATGCACACACGCATCCACGTGCACACGCAAACACACTGAGCCACCTGTGCAGCCAGAGCAGACGTAAGGGGACAGGCATCTCTCCCAGGGGACTAACAAAGAGCAAACCTACAGCCTGGAAGCTTCTTCCTTTGCTCTCCTTTGACAGAGTGGATGATAGAAGCTGCCCAAGGACAAAGCACAGGGCGAGGCAGAGCATCCTGTGTCACCCACATCCTGGCCCGCCAGCCCCTGAATTATTGAGCACTTGATTGTTTAAACCAACAAGGGAGCTGGAAAACCTTTCTTGGGCTAGCACGAGTCAGACTTTTAAAACCCAGACTCCCATTTCGAGTCAAGCCGTGTGGTTAAGGCCATTCGAAAAGCCTTCTGCGGTTTCTGGAGGTGCCTTCCTGGTTTCGTCTCACTTTTTCCTCCATGTCTAACTCCCTTTTGAAATTTTTAATCAGCCGAAGGCTGAGGGAAGCTCCAAAAGAGAAATGTAGTGAGTGAAGCCCTATACAAAGTGGTCCCCAAAGAGAAGAGAGAAAGATGAAAGATCAGGCGCCCGAATGATGTTCATCCAACTTGGACCGGGAAGAGGGAGAGGACTGACATCAAAAGTTCTGAGAGAAATATCCAGAAGGGGATGGTCCAGGCTCCCCACAGGCCCGTTGTCTGTCCTGGCCCAAATCTGTCCTCCCAGTACATCTGCAGCCCCTCAAAGCCTCTTTCCCAAGAAGGAAAGTTCATCAGGGACAAGAATAGCCCTTTGCTGGTGCTGAAATGATCAGCTCAGACCAGAGATCTGCAGAGGGGGAAAGGGAATGGGGCTTAAATTATTCACACCAGACCTTCTTTTTTTCACTAAGGCTGCAGAGAGAGCCAGATAATTCAGGCCATCTGAGCCTCAGGCCAGTGACCATGACAGATGCCACCCTGATCAAAAGAAAGGGATATTTTTAGAGGCTTGAGCTTGCACTCTGAAATCTTTTATATCTTAAGCCAAATGAAGACTGTGATGGATGGTTCAGGCTAAAGTGGGTCTTTACCTGGGACACTGTATATTTCAGGGATTAAAAAGTAAGAAGAGGGTCTGGAAACCGACTTCTGAAAACAACGGGACCCAAATGGCAACATGGTTAAACGGGGCAGTAAGGACCAGACTCATGGGCCAGAACCCCTGGACCAGCGCAAAAGCAGGTTTCGGTGTCTGCCCGACGCGCTCCGGGAGCTTGGGGAGGTCACTCGGCCTGTCCTTGCCACGCCAGTATCCCCGTCTTTCTATACAGGGACGAGGTACAAGGATAACGAGGACATATATCCAGGCCTTCGGACACGAGTCACCGCCACATTATATAAAGATCATAAAAATGTGGCTATAATTATCATTTACATCATCGTCGCCAAGACCAAGCTCCTGGGAGAAGAAACCTGAATAAGTGGGAGTTATTTAGGGCCATTAAGGGCAGGGTCCCCACCGCTGGGCCACTGCCCCTGAGGGGCGCTGGAGGGTGGGGGGAGCCTGGGTCCCAGCGCCAGGGTGTCTGGGTCCTCCCCAGGGCTCGTTTCTCGCCCACGGATTGCTTTGCCCGCACTCGCTCAGCCACCCGGCGCTGCGGGGGTCACAGCCTGGCCTGCCCGGGGGCCCTCTGACCCCTGAGTCAGCTGCCCACTTGCTCCAGGGGACAGAGAGCCCCCAACTCCTGTGCAACAAGAGGAGAGCGCCCATCTTCATCTGCCAGGGCCGCGGGGCAGTTGGAGCAGGGAGCTGGGCGAGATGCCCTCTTGCCAGGCTCTTCAGGAAGCAGGGGACAAAGATCCCCAAGAGCCTGTCCAGGCTGCACAAGAGATCCCCAGAGTCAGCCCACGCTCCCCCTCCCCCACGAGGCCTGCCCAGCTCATGCGGGACATGCGTGGACTCAAACGGGCTCCACTGCGGGCCAGGGCAGCCGCTCAGTTGTCCCACGGGACGTGGCCCCGCTCCTCCTCTAAGACCCCAGCACGTCTCCCCCATCGCCTCCTTCTCCTTCCCCTGGTCTTACTCAGCCCTGGGCTGTGCAGAGCGCAGCTTGGAGATGATCTCTCCACTCCTCTCCTCTGCCAGAGAGGCAGCCCAGCTGAGACCACACAGCAGGGGGGGAACCCGGGGCACACGGAAGTTGTAATCCACCGGTACCTGCCCCCGTAGATGACCTCCAAGCGGGCCGGCGGCCACCACGGGCAGTGGCCCTGGGCTCTGAGAGCTGTCGGGGTTACTGCTGTCCTCCAGTGGGGCTACGGGAAGTCCGTGGTTTCCGGGGGCAGGAAAGAATCTTGCGTTTTCCCCTCTGCTTTGGGCACAGCTGGTTGGCTGCCAAGAGCCAGAGGGCCCACCCTCCTTCTCAGGGGTCTGATCTGCCCTCCTTGCCCATCTTTGCCATGGCACCAACAGACCACCGAGCTAGAGGCACCCCGCCAGACCCCAAAATTGGGCAGGCATGTGGCCAGACAGCTGGCTGGATGTGTCCCTCTCATGCCAGCTTCTGGCCATGGCTTTTGGGAAGTCTTGGCCTCTGAATTGGCCCTCAATACATCAAACTGAAGTTCCAGGGAAGCTTGGAATTAATTGAAAAATATGACCCAGGAGACAGGCAGATGGAGATCAAGATATTGTTGTTATGACTAAAATAAAGTTGATTGGAGAGGGAAGCAGATGTGGCTCAAGGGACTGGACTCCCACCTACCACATGGGAGGTCGCTGGTTCGGATCCCAGCGTCTCCTACAGAAGACAGTGAGCTGGCGCTATGGGCAGGTGCAGCAAGCTGACACAGCAAGAGACACAAGAAGAAAAGAACATAATGGGGGACACAACAAAGCAGGGAGCAGAGGTTCCCAGTGCTTCCTCCTGGGAGAGCTGATGTGACAGGCAGGCACAGCAAGCTAATGCAGCAAGATGGCGCAACAAGAGACGTGGGAAGGAAAAACAGAATGAGAGACACAACAAAGCAGGACATGGGGTGGCTCAAGCGATTGGACGCCTCCCTTCCACAGCAGAGGTCCCAGGTTCGGCTCCCGGTGTCTCCCAAAGAAGCAAGGAAGACGAACAGACACAGCAAGTGAAAAACAACAAGGGGGTGAGGAGAAATAAATAAAATAAATCTTGGAAAAAAAAAAAAGGCGATTGGAGAGAGTGGCTTTACCTCTCCAGCCAGCAAGTCTTGGCAGCTCACCTCTGATTGAGGCAGGCTTAGCCACCTGCACGGGCAGCTGGAGTAGAGCCCCTCCTCCCTAAGGTGACCACATGGTGGGGACAAGAAGGTGGCATCCTGAAAACAGGCTGGTCCCAAATAGAGGGAGAAGGGCCAGCTCACCAAACAGATACAGGGCAGGAGCAAGGAGCATTGGTCTAGAAGTCCCTGCGTGGGAACAGGACGCCAGACTGGTAGAGCTGGAGTGCCAAGGCATCCTGCCATCAAAGCCCTGCAATTTTTTCCCTCCCCTTCCGCCCCCCCCAGCTCTCTGTGTCCATTCGCTGTGTGTTCTTCTGTGACCGCTTCTATCCTTGTCAGCGGCACCAGGAAACGGTGTTTCTTTTTGTTGCGTCATCTTGCTGTGTCAGCTCTCCGTGTGTGCGGCGCCATTCCTGGGCAGGCTGCACTTTCTTTCGTGCTGGGCGGCTCTCCTTACAGGGCACACTCCTTGCACGTGGGGCTCCCCTACGTGGGGGACACCCCTGAGTGGCAGGGCACTCCTTGCGCGCATCAGCACTGCACGTGGGCCAGCTCCACACGGGTCAAGGAGGCCCGGGGTTTGAACCGCAGGCCTCCCATGTGGTAGGCGGACGCCCTGTCCATTGGGCCAGGTCTGCTTCCCTGCATTTTATATAGAAGACACAGAGAAGACCAGTGGCTCGCCCAGGGTCACACAGCATCTTTATACAGAGGAGCCTTGGCTCTGGACCCCAAACCAGGATGCCCCCTATGACATCACCCTTTCTTTGAATCAGTTTGGGTTCAAGATTCACCTTTCTCAGGCTGCAGTGGCTAAACTTGACACCTGCTTACCTCAAACGGCCAACTTCCCCCGTGGCGTGGTTTTTACAGCTCGTCCGTTTCCAACACCCCACCTCTGAGTTTGTGCAGCGGATGCTCTGTGCCACCCTGCCGGGGGCTGCCTCACTCGTGGGCCTCAACAAGCTTGTGCCGCACACCCGCTCTGCAGAGCACAAGGCAGGGGAGAAGGGGAGGAGACACGTAGGGGCCGAGACCCAGCTGTTGGCCTGAAGTCCACCGAGGAGTGTAGGGCACCGGTATTGAAAGTTAAACGCGCGTGCCAGGGCTGAAGTCTGCAGTTGCATTTGGCCAGAGCTCTGAGCCCCAAGCCTTCTAACCTCCCGCCTCCCCTGGGCCCTGGTGCCTCCTCTCTCTTGTCCTTGGTTGGAGTCTCCCCTGCTCAGCCTTCCCTTTCCCCGCAGCTCATCTTGTCCAGCACTAGAGCCCCCCTCCCTGCCCACAGCACCTAGCCCCCAGGTGGCAGCTCGAGGGAGGAAGCTGACGCAGCTGACGGACATCCAGTTCTGGTGCTGGGAGCAAACAGCAGGGCCAGCCCCGGGCCCCAGCCCTCCTGCTCCAGGTGCCTGTAAACTGCACCACATCTTCCCGCGGCCACCGGCACCGTCTGGGCCCTTCCAGGGCGGGTCATGGGAACAGCAGGTGGTCGCCTCCCCGGAGCTGAATCCATCAGGCAGCGGCATCCCTGCATGCCCCGGGCCCCATGATGCGTGGCCCCCTCCTCCAGCTGGCCGGGCCCTCCAGCTCCCTCTCGCTCAGCCCATGCAGGCTGGACTCTTAGCACAGCCCCAGCTGGGAACCTAGTGGGTGCCCGACTTTGCCTAGTGGTTCTGAGACTGTGGTCTCCTGTGAGCCCCCCACTGGGGTTCTCTTGGACCCCCAACATTTCACTTGCTCTTGGGACGACCTCGGCCACGTGCTCCCAGGCTGCGTCCTGAACACCTCCGGCCCCCGCCAGGCCCGGCTTGCTTCCCTTCCCCTCACCCTCTGCCCTCTTCAAGCTTCTCGCTGCCTCCACCGGCTTCTCCTCACCCCAATCTGGTCCCACTTTTTGCTCCCAGCCCCCTTGGGCCAGACCTGGAGATTAGCCAGATGCCTCGGCTTCCTCCCTCGGGCAGCACCGGGTGGAAGGGCTGACCTCACCCTCCCGGAGGCCCCACCTCCCACGGCTGCGGCCAGGAGGCCCCAGGGCTGGGGCCAGGAGAGGGTAGGGGTCACCTCCATCCTTCCACGGTGACATCTTGATACAGGAATGGCTCAAGGCTCCCAAATCCACATCCTCTCTGCAGGAACAGGCTGGACAGCTGCATCTCTGAGCCCTCCAGGCCTCCGGCCCCTGGTTAATTGCCAGGAAATAATGCGCCCTGCGGTCACTGCTGCGGGAACAGCTGGCTCCCCTGTCTTGCCTGCTCCCTGGCCCTCCTTCGGCCGGCCTTCGAAATCCCCTCACGCAGGGGCAGGCTGGGAGCCTTGGGCCGGGCTCTTCTCCTGCTCCTTGACCTTGATGGCTCTTGGTCCTTCTCTTTACTGTCACCACGCTGCCCTGAGAATAGGGCCTCTACCCCCGTCCCCAGCTGCCTTGATTTCCAGACTGTGGCTCGCAGGAGGCTTTGCAATCCATCTCTCTCACCACGTGGAACGGCAGAGGAGACAAGAAGAAACTTCAGTAAAGCTCCTTTCTTGGTGGCAGGATGAGTCCAGTGGAGAAATCAGCAAGGTCACTGTGTTAGCCAAGTTCTCTAGGGAAACAGCATCAACAAGAGCTATCTCGGCGGACTGGACTTGGCCTAGTGGTTAGGGCATCCGCCTACCACATGGGAGGTCCGCGGTTCAAACCCCGGGCCTCCTTGACCCGTGTGCAGCTGGCCCATGCGCAGTGCTGATGCGCGCAAGGAGTGCCCTGCCATGCAGGGGTGTCCCCCACATAGGGGAGCCCCACACGCAAAGAGTGCGCCCCGTAAGGGGAGCCACCCTGCGCGAAAGGAAGTGCAGCCTGCCCAGGAATGGCGCTGCACACACACGGAGAGCTGACCCAACAAAAAGAAACACAGATTCCCGTGCCACTGACAACAACAGAAGCGGACAAAGAAGACGACGCAGCAAATAGACACAGAGAACAGACAACCAGGGTGGGGCCAGGGGAGAGAAATAAATAAATAAATCTTTAAAAAAAAAAAAAAACAAGAGCTATCTATCAGTAGTATGCGATCTTATCAGAGTCTCTCACACAGCCAAGGGGATGCTCAAGTCCAGGTTCCACAGGCAGGCTGCAACCAGGGGCTCCAGTGAAAGTCCAGTGAAGGTTCTTGACGAGTTCTGGGAGATGTTGGCTGTCCAAAGACAAGCTGGGAAATTCTCTCTCAATGCTAGAATCACTTCCCCTCTGAAGGCATTCAACTGATTGGGTTAAGCGTCACTCATTGCTGATGGCAATCTCCCTGATGGATGTAATTATAACCAGCTGGCTATGATTTACCACTGCAGTAAAATCAGTGATGACTGAAGTCCGTAAATGCTCTTGTATTACAGTTAGCCCAGTGCTTCTTGACCTAACAACCGGGCACAGTTACCTGGCTGAGTTAAGACAATCGTCTTAACCATCACAGGCACCATTCTACAGTTCTTACCTCAAGGGTGGCACCTGCTGCTCCTAAGCTGCCCTGTCCCTTGTGCACCTGCAGATCTGCCCCAGAAACTCCATCTGGAGCTCAGGTCGCCCCCACGTGGGCTAAGGCCATCTGAAGACTCATTTTCTAATGAATCAGCTTCATTCATAATATAGAACTATTTCTGCACATTGCCTGCAGAGGCTCTCATTAGAGGAAGTGTTAGTTTGGTTCAGAGTACTGTCTTGTTCCAGCTTTTAGAAAATATCGAACTTTGCTTCCAGTTCAACCTTCCAGTAATTATATATTTAAAGAGAAAAAAAAAAAACAAAATCCAAACCTTTGCTGCATGATCAGGGGAGAGGGGAGTTAGTGTTGGGTCCCCTTCAATGCTGAACAAATCACTTCCTTCTCGGTTCTAGCTCCAGTGGGCTATTTCCAGTGTTCTTATTTTGCAAGAGGAATCGTTCTGAGGGCCCTGGGGGTGGAAGAGCTTTCTTTTTGGAATTCTCATTCCTGGTTCTTCTCAGGCGTAGGAGCCGCTTCTGGAAGGGCTTGGGGCAGGCCCGGGTCTGCAGGGGCAGGACAGTGACAAAATCAGAGCGGGTGTGGGTGGGGAAGGAGTCCGGTGGGAGCCGTTCCGTTCACCCCGAGGCGCCCACGGAACGTGCGCCAGAACGGGGCCAGGAGGGCAAACGAGGGCGCAGGTGCACGCAGGTGTGAGGAGCGAGAGGAGCAGGGGATCCCGGGGGCATGGGCCCACAGCTTCGGCCCTGGGAGGACTTCGTGGAGGCCACGAGCTGAGTGTGGAAGGATGAGCGGCTGCAGAGCCCCGGGAACTCCAGGCAGGGGAGCAGCAGGGCAGAGGCGTGGGGGCTGGAGGGTGGCCTGTGTGTGGGAATGGCCTGCGCCTCTCCCAGACTCGTGCAGCGGTGGTTAGTTGTGGGGGAGGATTGGGCGGGGCTCGGGGGGCCCCAGCCTCATGCAAAGTGCTGCCAAGAGGGACTGGCACCTGGAGGCTCGCAAGGCCGCTGTTACTTTCAGCGGGCACCCACTGTGCCAGGCTCTGCATGGCGCTCCAGGGTGCTCTGATGAAGGAGACGCTGGCAACACCACGCCAGGGTGGGTTATTTTTCTGGTGGAAGAAATGTCTTTCCTCTCTTCCCACTACAGAGAAACCTCGTGTTCCGGGCTTGGTTAGCTAGGAGATGTGGGAGAAGTGGGGTCCAGTAAATACTAAATTTCCTATTGAAATACAGCCCTTCTCCAAACAACACAGGTCAGCTGAGAATTCCTGTTTATTGACTTTGGTTTAATAATTCAAAAAACAATGCCAAACCAATAGCCCTTCTACACATAATACACAGGTTATCTGAGATTCCTTATTGACTCTGGTTTAATCATTCAAAATAGAAAACCAAATCAGGAGGTTTGGTTCCGGGTGCAAACGAGAGGGGAAAACAAAACAAGACTTGGGAGAAACCAGCACTGCAGAACCTTCTTGATGCTTCCCAGACTCAACCTTTTACACAAACATTAGGCAGCACCCCACCCCCTAACTCTCCAGGGGCAACTGGAAACCCATAGCTACTCCAAAACTCAAGTTGTCTACAGGAAGCCATTGAGCCATTCAGGATGCCCAGGATACCACCCAGGCTTGTGGAAATCCCTTCGGGAGCCCCAGGCTTTGGGGAGGCTTGCTGAACAAGTGTAGGCTTGACTAGTTCTTCCTTGAGTCAGGGTGAGTATTCATTCCTCAAAGGTGCCCTCCCAGGTGGGTACAGAGTAAAACCCCTCACATGCTTCTGTCCATGTTCAGTTTTGGGCTTTAAAGGAACTGGAAAACAGTGCGCGGATCTTCTTCTTGTGCCTCCCATAGTGCATAGGGACACATATGCAAATCAAGTCCCAGCGTCAGCCCTGGAACCTGAGAGTCCATGTGTATGTAAATCAGGGTTTCTGAGCCTCAGTGCTATCGATGTTTGGGGCCAGATAATTCTTTGTGGATGTGCGTTGTAGGGTGCTCGGCACATCCCTGGCCTGCACCTGCTCAATGCGACAACAGCAACAAAAATGTCTCCGGACATTGTACATGATCCCGGAGGCACGAACTCATGCCCTGCTGAGAACCACTGGAGTACCTTAAACTAAGATAGCAATTCTGTGCTACCCACGGATCAGAAAACCACTGTGCATCTGCTCCGAGAGGGGGGCTGGCGTCCTCTGGGCAGTTCCTCCTGCCTCGCGGGTGTGCTTTGTAAGGAAGTGGCACCCCTGCGCCTTAATGAGGAGGCACTTCCTGAGCCCGGCGCCAGGGAGGGTCAGAGGAGACCCAGGACGCATCCCTGTTCCCTGGGGACCGGGCGGGCGGGACACCTGAAGCACTTAGAACCAGTCTCCAGACATCAGGCAAAGCTCTGATGTCCATTTGGCAAGGACCTTCTAGAAGGCTGCTGCACGGGGAGCAGGTGGGCAGGGTGGGGGGTGCCGAGGGAGGCGCTGGGGCATCCGGACGAGCATGTGTGCCCACAGGCTGCCCAGACCGTGTGGGCCCCGAGCCCCCGTTGCCCGGCCAGGGATGGGGATAATAACAGTACTGCCCGCCCTGCCCATCCCGACGGCGGGGGACAGCCAAGGAGGGGCAGCGCCATGTGCAGCAAGACTCTCTGCTGCGCGCTTCTTGGGGATGGACCCAGCCCGGAGCCGGGCAATGAAGGCCAGGCAGGCCCGGGGTTCTAGGCTGCGGGCACTGTGAGCGCAAAGCCCGGAGGCTGGAGACCCAGCCTTGTTCAGGGGTCCGTGTGCCGAATGCGCCGCAGCGCTGCAGACACAGTAGCGACACAGTGGGCTGGGCTGCGGGCATCGGGGAGGCTTGGTGAGGTCAAGGGCAGGGGAGCAGGCGCAAGGCGGGTGTTAGAGCCCGGGACCGTGGCGCCAGGACAAGCCGGGTGGGCTCGGATCCTCGCCGGCCTCCCGGGGGCTGTCTCCATGGGAGCCGTGCTTCAGGGCTGCCCCCACCCAGGGGCGCGGCGGAAGCGGCCGCCTAGAGTCAGTGCGGCACCCACGGAGCCCCTGCGCAGCCCAGACCGTGAGTGTCTGCTCCCTGGAGAACCTCCTCGCCCCCCGCCCTGGCGAGAGCCCCTCCCCACCCACCCGCCCCCTGCTCGGAGCCTCGGAAGACGCCCTGGGGAGCTGGAATGAACCAGCGCAGCCTGCTGTGAAAGCAGGGAATGGGCCCCAGGTTTTCTGCCTTCCCATCCCCCTACCCCACCCCATCTTCAGTCGCATCTGTCGCAGCAACGCCCCATCTTTGGGGCTGCCTCCAGGCATGCGCGGGAGAGGCTCGGTCACTCCGCAGAGGGGTGGGGGCAGGACGGCACCAGGCTGCCGTCTCGGTGCCGGTGGCCTGGGCCCTCCTGTGCAGTTTCAGGTGCTCCAGGGTCCCTTCCACGCCGCACAGGGCAGCTGGGGGCCCAGGGAGCAAGGGGGCAGGATGCACCGACTTCCGAACACCACAGAGGGGCAGGGGGGCCAGGGCAGTTTGGAGCTAGGTGGAAGTGCAGCCATGCCCGGGAGGAGCCGCTGGGACCCGCACACAGCCCCGGGGACCCCGAGGGGCGTTAGGGAGGAAGGCCCTCCTAGAGGGCGGCACCTGGCCTGGCCAACACGCCCTGGGCAGACAGGAGTTGAGCCCGCCCCCAAGAGGCACACGGCAAGAGAAAGCCCCGCTGCGCACAGCGCGCCCCTCCTTGGCTGCCCCCCCCCTCGCCGTCGGGATGGGCAGGGCGGGCGGTACTGCCATTGTCCCCTCCCTGGCCGGGCAACGGGGGCTCGGGCAGCCAGGAATGGCCGTGGGAGCTGAAATTCAGCCCATGCAACTCTTGCCGGCCAAGCGCAGCGCACTTTTCTAACTCATACCAAGGCGCTAGTGGCCACTCACCCAGAGCCAGGAAGTGGGGGACCCGGGCCCCAAACCCAGTTGGCTGACACCCCCGCCAGCGTCTGCAGGTTTTCAGGCCTTTATTCTTCAGAGGCTGCTCGGCCAAGGGGCCCTGAGGCTGGACAGCACCACCCGGGTGTACCCCCAGCCGGCCCCGCACCCTCCAGCCACACCCAGCCTTCTCCACGTCCTCTCCAAGGAATGACAAGGGGCCTTTCCCAGGGCAGGTGGAGCCTTGGGAGCAGGGAAGGGAGGGAGCTGGACCTTCCCCTTGTCCTCCAGCCTCCAGCCCCACAAATGACAGGGGCAGGCCTGGAACCCCCCTGAATCCCTGATGATGCCGGCTCCAAAGCTGAGATGCGATCGGGGCTCGGTTTACCTGCTGGGGGTGGAGAGTGTGATCCTAGGTGGAAAGGCAGCTTGGCTCATGCATCTAAGTTCTTTCCCCGTGCAAAGAAATGTCCGCTCCCCATGCGAGGCCCTGCCACGTGCTGTGGGAGGGTGGCCAGAGGAGGCCACGGGCCTCAGAAATAGAGAGCACCCCTCAGGGGCTGCGGTCACCCATGGGCTGGGCTTTCCTAGAACGCAGTGGTCCAAGGGGCCATGGGAGGAGGCCCTGCTGTGACCAGGTGGACGGGCTGTGCCTGGGCATTGCTCAGCAGGACCCTGGGTGGTGCTACTCGCCATCACCAGTGTCTCTGGGGCCTGCCTGATGTGGGTTTTTTACCTGTTTGCTCCTGCAAGAATCCACCAGGGTCAGGCAGCGTCCAGGGAGCCTCCCTGACTATGTACCGCCAGACGGGGGTGGGGGGCTGCGGGGCCCTGTCCTCCTGCAGGTCACGGCCAAGGGCACAGCAGGAAGCAGCAGCAGCGGGGCTGTGGGCGGTGAGGAGCAGCCTTCCAGCCTGGAGGAGGCCGGGCAGCAGGGAGGGGCAGAACCCCTGCAGGGCTGGGAAGGTCGGAAGGTGGCGTGGGGAGGGGGGCAGAAGGACGCACACGGGCTGCTCCCAGGAGCTCTGCCCGCTCCTCAGCCTGGCTGCAGCAGCCTATGCCTCCCATCTGCTCTCTACAGCCCCTGCTTTGCAAGCTCCAGGCTTTTCCACGTACCTCCCCTCTGTCTGGAAAGCCCTTCCCTCCTTTTTCACCTTCCAGATGCCAACTCCCCCTTAGAGACTCACTCAGGTGCCACCGCCTCCAGGAAGCCTTCTCTGACTGCCCTTCCCAACCAGGGGTCTCCCATCATTTCTGAGGCTCACCCCGTTTACAGCACGGCACAGTGATCATTTACTCATCCCCCCCCCCCCACCCCGCTCCAATTTTTGGAGGGCAGTGACTGCCACGTGATACCTGGCATATAGTAGGTATAGGTGGATGGAGTCATGAATTGACCACGGACCAGTGAGTGAAGGGGTGACGGAGAGGGGGCGCTGAAATGCCCAGAGCTGCTGGCAATAAACGGGAGACAGTATAGGTGATAGGGTCCCTGGCAGGGGGAACATTCGCCGAGGAGTTCCCCGAGCCCCCGTCGCCTGCGTGGCCTGCCGCCTGGGGTGACCGCCCTCTCCCCCTGCTTCAGTATTTCTGCCTGCTGCTGGTCATCTTCCTCGTTGAGCTGGTGGCAGGAGTCCTGGCCCACGTGTACTACCAGAGGGTGAGTGGACGTCTCCTCCTCCATTCTCCACCACCACCCAGGAGGCAGCCACATGGGGCGGACGGCGGGAGGGGGGTGGAACACGTACTGGGGAAACTGAGGCTGCAACACACAGGGGTGGTCCTAGGCCCCTGGCTCCAGTCATCCTCTGCACGACTGGGTCTGGTCCAGCCATCCCCTGATACATCCACTGATGCTGGGTCTTTGCGTAGAAGTGGGAGGTGGGGCCAGCTGTCTCCCCTTGCAAGGACAGGTGGAGGGTGGCCGCATCTGCCAAAGACATCCAGGATTAAATGCTGGGCAGGAAGTGTCCTCGTCTGCCTGGACTGGACACGGAGGAGGTGACTGATCAGGTACCCTTTGGCCCTGGAGCCTTCTGAATCAGACACCTGAGGCCCTGGCCAGGTGATATCTGGCAGGTTGAGGCAGTCCACTGTGCTGTTTGCTTCTAGCCAGTGCCCAGAGGGACCTCAGGGCGACAGATGTACATATTTTGAATATCACCTCATAATCCAAATAAAAATCAACAGGTAAATACCTGTGTCCAGCATCACTGACCTTCGCAGCGTGCCCTGCCATTTCTAGCCTCCCCACCTGGGGACTCTCCGCTCTGCCCGTCGCATCCTCACCCTTATGCCAGGGTGTTCATTTTTGCAACACCCTCTCCATGAACGTCTTCTGGGCTATCGTCCCCTGACTCACAATTCCGAGTCCACAGTATTCTGGGGTTCGCTGGACTGGCTTTGGAGCAGGTGGAGCACTGCTGGGGTGGGACAGGAGGGGGCTGACGTCCTGCTGATGCCACCTTCCTGTGCCACCTTCTGCAGCTGAGTGACGAACTGAAGCAACACCTGAACCGGACCCTGACCGGAAAGTATGGGCAGCCCGGGGAAAGCGAGATCACAGCCTCCGTCGACCGTCTGCAGCAGGACGTAAGCCCCCTGCCCCTTGGGCCTGACGTGGGTTCAAATCCTGACTCTGGCCCTTCCCATCTGTGTGACTGTGAGCAAGTGCCTTAGCCTCTCTGAGCTTCATCTGTAAAATGACCTCCTAGGGTTGAGTGATCATTCAGCACGACCCCGAATGGAGGAGCCTCACCCACCAGTGGCTCCCACCCGACAAGGGCTTCCTGACTCCAGGTCCCTCTCTGTCCCCCTCCTCTGCCCTCGCCCCCACTCCAGCCTCCCCTTGACTACCTCCTCCACCCGCCACCCCCCGCTGCCTTCCCATTCTGGGTCCCCCGTGGGAAGGAAGCCGGCTGTGCCAGGAGAAGAGCTCCATTTCTGGCAAGGACGCGGGCCAGGAAGTGGCTCTCCGGGCTCCCTCCATCTGTGTGGCCTGCCTTCTTCCCCCTCCCCCAGGGACTGGCAGCCGAAGCCCGCACGGTGGGCTGTGCCCAGCAGGGGGACTTCAGTTAGACTGCCGGAGGGATGCTGGGGGACTGAGAGGTGGACCCTCCCTTGCAAGAAGGGTCTCGGCAAGTCCCTCCAAGGAGGGCCCCGTCCTGGCCACTGGCCGGGCGTGGGCCGGAGCAGCTGGGATCTGTGCTGCCCAATACCCCTGCCTAGCCACAGCAGCTACTTACATTTCAATTAGAAGTGCAGTTCCGGGAAGCGGACTTGGCCCAGTGGTTAGGGTGTCCGCCTACCACATGGGAGGTCCGTGGTTCAAACCCTGGGCCTCCTTGACCCGTGTGGAGCTGGCCATGCGCAGTGCTGATGCGCAAGGAGTGCCCTGTCACACAGGGGTGTCCCCCGCATAGGGGAGCCCCACACGCAAGGAGTGTGCCCCGTAAGGAGAGCCGCCCAGCGCGAAATCAAGTGCAGCCTGCCCAGGAATGGTGCAGCACACACGGAGAGCTGACACAACAAGATGACGCAACAAAAAGAAACACAGATTCCCAGTGCTGCTGATGGGGATAGAAGTGGTCACAGAAGAACGCGCAGTGAATGGACATGGAGAGCATCCGGGGGGGAGGTGAAAGTGCAGTTCCTTGGTCCCACGGTCCCTATTTCAAGGGCTCAATGGCTGCCCGTGGCTGGGGGACGGGGCAGAGAGAGAACATTTCCATCCTTACAGCAAGTCCTGTTGGACGCACTGCCCCGAATCCTGGGGGTTCCACAGCTGGAAAGTGGAGGCAGCTCCCCTGCCCTCCCTGGCCCCCTCCGCCTCCAGCCCACTCGGCTCACTCTCAGCCCCCACCCTGGGCTCTTGGATCTGGGGACGTTAGGTGGGCAGAGGTGGGTGGGCCGGGTGCGGGCCCCTGGGGAAGCTGAGACATGCCCAGCTCTGCACAGGGAGGAGGTCTCTTCTCTGGCACCGCTGCCAGGAGCGCACACACACACACACATGTGGGTCCACACAGGTGTTTGCCCCAGGCCCAGGCTCGCTGCTTGCAGGTGGCACACACTGCTGCTCGGGCCTGCCCAAAAGCGAGTATATACTCACCAGGCGTGGACAGAGCCGTGCCCTCAGCACTGGGCTGGGGGGGCACCTCAGAGTGGGGAGCAGGGAGACGGGGCTTCACGGGGGAAGGCGGGAAGGGTTGGCCTTGGAAGAGGGGACGGGAGTGGCCTGTCGGGCTGGGGAACGGCCAAGAAGAGGCAGAGCTGAGCACAGAGACCTGCACCTGGCACAGGCACCCACGGGCGTGGACGCCCCTGGACACAGCCTTCCCCGTGCCAGGAACACTGAGCCCGTCCCAGGCCACATCTCCGGCCAGAGGAGGCCGAGTCCAGGGAAGGCGGTGGCTTCAGAGCCAGGCCCTTGGGGCTCCGGCCGCACCACACGTATGTAAAGGGCGCGTGTTCACGCATACCTGATCCCAGAGCTGCCACGCCCTGCCCGCTCCTGCCAGCCCGTCTCCTGTGCCTCCCGGGCATTGCCTCCTTAATGCCCCTGCTGCCTGGTTACCACCATTTTATAGATGATGAGATTGAGGCACAGAGAGGGTAAGCAACTTGTCCAGGTGACACAGCCAGCAATGAGGCACCAGCCCGTGCACCAGACGCTCAGATGCACACGCAGACACGCGCACACGCCACGCTGCTGCCTGCTCGTTGCACGTCCTGTTTCCATTCTACCTTAACCCCCCCTGACTCCTGCTCATCCTCCCAGGACTTTTCTGGCCCGTGAACAGGGCCGCGACCCCTTCCTCCTCTGTGCGCAGACAAGCTTCTGTTCTCTCTCCTACCAAACGACGCTAGTTGACGAGCTCCCTAAGGGTGGGGGCCGGGTCGCCTTCCTATCGGAAGCCCGAGTGCCTGACTCCAGCCTGGGTACACAGTAGGCGCCTAACCAGCACTTGCTAAGTGAACTGAATCTACTTCCACTCCACCCACCCACACACCAGCGTCTCAGGACGGCTGTGTTTGCCAGGCTCTGCGGGGTCTGTGAATCTCCCTTCCCTCCACTCAGGCAGGCAAGAGGGGAGCAATTTTGTCCTGTCTTTGAACCGTCTTAGACCGGCTGCCCTGTCCAGCCTCAGTCCCAACCGAGCCACCCTGCCCTGAAATGGCGCTGGCACTGCACCCACCGGGCCCCCTGCGCAACCATGGCCTGCCCATGCTGCGGCTGGGGTCACCCTCTCTGCCTCTGCAGCTCTCAGAGCCTGAGTTGGGGCCTGGGAGCCTGGGCAAGGCTGGGCCCCACCCTGGGGTGCTGCCGGGCTGGGTGGCCGGGGACCCCTCCCGTGGCAATTCTGCCCCGCGCCCGGCTCCGCCGCCCAAGGCTCCGCACCCTGGCTCTCTGGGGAGCCCACCAGCGTCCATCTCCCTCACTTCTTATCCCAGACCCTCCCTGCCCCCGGGCTGCCCAGCTCAATCTCCCCAGAGGGCTAGGCCGAGGTGAAAGCAAGCAAAGGTGTCCTGCAGGCACCCTCTGTACCTCCTGGGCCTGAGATGGGCCAGCCCCCTGCTCGAGACAGGGCGAGGGAAAGCCACAGAACAGTAGGGGGGGGTGGGCTCACGTTTGGAGAATGTGTCCCAACAGCCTGGGGAGCCCCGCTCGGGCGCCCCCTCATCTCCAGCCTCTGCCTGTCCCCCCAGTTCAAGTGCTGCGGGAGCAACAGCTCGGCCGACTGGCAACACAGCGTCTACGTCCTGTCGCGGGAGGCCGAGGGCCGGCAGGTGCCCGACAGCTGCTGCAAGACGGTGGTGGCCCTCTGCGGCCAGCGGACGCACCCCTCCAACATCTACAAGGTGGAGGTGAGCGGACGGGCCCGGCTGAGGGTGGGGAGGGGGCCCCCGGCAAGGTGGGCTCGGGCCGATGGGCGCGGGGAAGAGCAGAGTGCGCTTACTCACCCGGCCGTGGGCGACTGCAGGGCCTGCGGCCCCCAAAGGTCCCTAAAGCCCTGGGGCCATGCAAGCAGCAGCACGCCTGCCTCCTGGGGTCCCTGGCTGGCTGCAGTTTCGCCCCCAGCCCTGTCCCCCCACCACCACCACCCCCGGCCCCAGACACATGTAACCCACGCTGTCCTTCCAGGGAGGCTGCATCACCAAGCTGGAGCAGTTCCTGGCCGACCACCTGCTGCTGATGGGGGCGGTGGGCATCGGGGTGGCCTGCCTGCAGGTGAGCGGGGGTGAGGGGTGGGAGGGGGCGTCTGGAAGAGCTCCTCTGCCATGGGCTCCCAGCTCCGAGAGCTGCCCCTTCGCCGCCCCCGCCCCTCCTCTTGCCCCCCTCTCCTCATTTCCTTTCCTCTCCCCTCTGTAGCCCAGGGCAGACACAAGGTCAGTCTCCTCCCGGGAGAACTAGAAGAAAGTTGCTGGGGGCCTGGGGATACCTTGAACTTGTGAGGAGCAGGGACGGGGAGGAGTGTGGGCTCAGGTAGGCGCCTGCTCCGTGCGTGTGCCCGCGGGGGGCGTGTGCTCGGGCCTGCTGGGCTGCATGCAGCTGGGACACGGGGTTGGGCTGTGCACGCGTGGATGCTTTGGGCGTGCCTGGGCACGTGCGTATGTGCACACGCAGGCACACCTCCCTTTGCGTGTATATGTAATGTGTGTGTGCACGCTCCCCTGGGGACACCCAGCCTTCTGTCTCTCTCCTCCTCACCCCTCTGCCACCCAGGAAGTCCGTGTGGCTTTCACTGGTTGCTCCGGTCAAGGGTCAAGAGGAGAGGAGCCAGGGGGGACCCCTCAGTGGCCAGGCAGATGGCAGCAAGCAGGGTCCCCATGCCCACCTTGCCCAACGCTCCTGCTCCCGCTCCCTGGAGGGCACCCAGCCGTCCCGAGGGGTCTGAAAGCGGGTGGCCCTGGCAGTTGAGAGAAGTAAGAGCATGGCCCTGCCATCAGAAGAGCCGGCTCCGCTCCTGGCCCTGCCCTGTGTGACCTTCAACGGTTCCTGGACTCCCATGTCCCTCCGCTCGGCAGCTGAAAAACAAGGCTCACTGTCCCATCGGTTAAGGAAACAAGAACAGGCAGGGGCCGTGGGCCACGTACAGTGCCTGGCCCATGCGTAGCCTTCCCTCGTGGAAGCCTCTAGACTTCGGGGTGCTTTCAGACACTTTTTCTCGAGCCTCGCAACCACCTGGGACCCAGGCCAGGCAAGCAGTAGTGTTCTCCCCATTTTACAGGTCAGAAAACCGAGACTCACAGAGACCACTTAGCCGAGGTCTCGCCTTCTGAGCTGGCACCCAGGGCTCCTGGCTCCTGATCCTTGGCTCCTCCAAACGCCCCCCTCAACACATGGAAAAGAGAAGCAGGGGGTGGCGGTGCCAGCGGGCTTGGGGAGACGTCCAATGTAGGGTTCTTCGCAGGCTGATGTGCTGCCACCCCATCAGCCTGGGGGCCTGGGCGTGGCAGTGCAGCCTGGGAGGGGCAGAGCCCACCTGGGTCCTGCCCCGCGAGCTGTGTGAGCTGGGTCTGGTTATTTCATCTCCCAGCCTCAGTCACTCATTAGGAAAATGGGGCTCGCTGTACCTAGTTTGGTGGCTTGTGGTAAGGGTTAGAGAAACCCATGTAAAGCATTCGACTCATCGCCAAGCAGAAAGTGGGTGTTCTATAAAAGGTGCCCGTCGTTATTTTTACCACTTCCACTTGGGTATGTTGTCGCTAAAAAAAAAATGCACTCCTTGTTCCTCGACCAGTCTGGCTCCCTGCCTTCCACTTCACTCACCTGCTCAGCCAGGAGCCCAGGTGACAGCAGGTGGAGGCCCCTTTTGACACCCCCCCAGGACAGGCCTTCTGGCCATGTGTTGAGCCCTGGAGGACTGGCCCATCAGAGCTGGGGAGGGGGCAGCTCTGTGCGCCAGCCCCCGGCCCAGCCGAGGTTTCTGGAAGCCCGCGCTCCACCTCCAGCATGGAGGAGGGAGAGGCGCGGTTTAACGGCAGCCTGATGGCGGAGGCTGGCCCACTCCCCGCTCCTTTCTTTCTGATTCCACCGGCCTCCAAAGCCTGCAGAAGCTGCGAGAAGGTCAGCGAGATGAGGGAGGGCGTGGGGTTGAAAATGCCCTGAGTCTAGGTGGAACCACGGGTCCGTGGGCGCCCAGACGCCTCCTGCCCGCTCAGAACCCCCCAACCTGGGAAGTCTCGGGGGAGCTTCACCTGGCCACGGCTGTGCACTGCAGCCCCCCCCCCCCCCCCCCCGCCTCCTGGCCAAGCCTCGGGTTAGGGCGCCCTCTGCCGGCCACTTCTGGGAACTAAGCTGCCCTCGTCCTTCAAGAGAGCCGACAGTTCACACCAGGCCCCTCTGCCCACACACCCCAGCCTGGCACTCAAAACCCTCCTAAGGCTCAGGAGATAGAAACCCAAGATGGTACCGTATGGTTTCTTGCTCCCCAGTGACTGGAGGAAATCTTGCTTGGAAGTCAGAGGACCGGGATTCTAAATGCTCTTCTGCCTCCTCACTGTGTGCCCCTGGGGAAGTCGCATTCCCTCTCTGAAGCTTAGCTTCTTTCCCTGTAAAATGGAGGGTTTGGACTGGATTTGTTGTTTTTGAGACTTTTGCAAGCAGCAGCACCCTCTCATCGATGGAAATCCTATATCCAACCCCAGTACATTAAACATAGAGGGTGAAAATGTTCTGAGACACAGGCCGGGGCCTTTGGACAAGCAGTGTGGCAGCTTTTCCTTCCCTGCTCTGAGGCCGTGAACTCAGCTTTCGGGTTTCAGATACAGTTTGAAACTGTATTTCTAAGGAACCCATATCTAAGGAAACTTCTAGCTCCAGCATTCTATGATATTCTGGAAAGGGTCTCTCCTCAGTGACCAGTTATCTCGGGATCGATGTTCCGTCGTGTCTTGGAATGTTGATGCAGATGGTTTGTGAACACCTGGAAACCCCAGCGGACAATGCAGTGAGAATAATGAACCCTGGTTTCAGCTGGTTATCTTGACAACGTGTCACCTGGCGCTTCTTGGACAGGTGGGCCAGACACCGATATGCTCCAGAGAAATTGGAGGGGGGGTGGTTAGAATAAGCAGAGTGAAGCGCAGGTGAGAAGACGGATGTCCGCCGGGCACAAGGCCAAAAGGGGGCACCTTCTGGCCTCAGATCCGTCCATTTCACATTTGCCTCAGTGATTTTGATGAAGACCTAGGAAACATGCTTATCAACTCTGATAATTGGCCAAATCTGCAAGGAGTGCTAGTTTGTTGAATGATGAAGCCAAGACTGAAAAAGAGCTTGGCAGATGGGAAAGATGTGCTGAAACCAAGGTTATCACATTTAACGGGGGTTAAGTCCTTGCATTTCAGTTTTTTTTTAATTTATCAAGCCTGTAATACAGAGCGAGGTCATCTGCCTTGGCCTGAGGTAGGTGCTGGAGCTGCTCTGCAAGCAGACGCAGCCTGGGACTGCGCAGGTGGAAACGGTGGTGAGCTGGGCTGCAGGGGGTACCTGCTGGGGCCCTATGCAGGCCCAGTGCCCAGGGCCACGCCCACCTCTGGGAGGGTCCCGACCTCTGGAGGGCGTCAGGGGCCCTCGACCCTGACTTATATCGGGATCAACATATGTAACATCACACAGGGGTCTCATACATCACCCCTCCACCAACTCTTTGCATTGGTGTGAAACATTTGTTACAAACTATGCAAGAGCATCGTCAAAATAGTACTACCAACTTTAGTCCTTATCTGACATTTGGTGTATTTTTCCCCCAACCCATACTATTTTTTTTATATATTTTTTTTTGTTACAGATATTGTGAACTTGCAAATCAATCATACAGATGTGTAGATTTTCCATACAACTCCACAGCCTGGTGGAACATTTGTTACAGATTATGAGACTATGTCATCAGACTCTTACCACCAATCATGGTCTATCGCATACATTAGGTACACTTTTTCCATACACCTCTATTATCAACTCAGCACAGCTTTGGCATTGATGCAAGAGTATTCTAGTATTGCTGTTAACCACAGTCTGTAGGTCCCACCAACTGTAGTTTTCCCATGCTTCTCCATATTCCCATCACCCTGCAATAGTGATGTAATCCGGAGTCAGGGGCTTTTTAACAGCTGGAATTGACCCCCCATGCAGAGTGCCTGTGGAGTCCTAAGCTCTCTGTTGCAGCAAGTGGGAGCAGGCGTTGGGGACGGGCAGGGCTGCTGGAGGGAGGAAGCCCTGCCCTCGGTAGGGTAAATCCAGAGGCGGGGGCTCAGGGGTGCATCCAGCTCTGAGCTGCTGCGTTCTGGAAGTCACTGGTTCATTCCGGCAAGGGCTCCTCTGTCCCGCCTTGGTCATATAACCCACTACCCTGCAGGGTGTTTCAAACCTGGGAGGAGTAATGGGGGTCTTGAGGTTCCCCCAAATCACAGACTCTCAGAACTTACAGGTCGCCTGGGTCAGGGCTGCTCAGTCCAGGCTACACATTAGAATCAGATTCAGAATACTCACACCCGGGCCCCATCTCCTGATTCCAGCTCAGATTGTCTGGGGTGAGGCCGGGGAGGAGGGAGAGGTCCCCCCCCCGGTGATCGAAGGTGCAGTCAGGGTTGAGAACCCCTGGGCCCCTCCTGTTCCTATACAGCTGAGGACACGGGGCCCAGCCGTGCAGCTTTCTCAGGTCCCACATGTGGCCTGTGTGCTGTGTCCAAGCAGGCAGCCAGGCAAGCGCGCCACACAGGCCGGGCCAGGCCGACCCATCCTCAGCCACCTCTAGGTCCGTGGTTAACGTGGCTTGTCCTGTCTGCTCAGCCCCCCATGCCTGTGCTGGCTGCTTGGGGCCTTCCACACAGCCTGCTTTCTCTATGTCCTCGGTCAGGAAGAAGACACTGATGCTCACTGGGGGGTCTGGTGGGTAGCACCCATTATCCTTCTGCGTAAATCAGGGTGGGGTATGTGTGTGTGCATGTGCACACCCATTGATGAGAACATCCGTTAGCCATCTGCACGCATCAGGTTGGCATGTGTGTGCACACGTGTGTGTACGTGTGAGTGTGTGCACATGCAATGATGCGTGCATCCCTGAGCCCTCTGCATGAATCTGGGTGCCTGGCCCATGTGCTCGCCGCCCCCCCCCCCGCCACTGTGCCTTTCCTGGGAGGTGCCCTAGGAATGCACATGTCATACAAAAGCACGTGTGCTGGGCGCTCAGCCCTCCTGCCCTCCCTGCATGAGACATGCCCTGTCGGAGTGAGGACACAGTATTTACAACCAAGTGTATTCTGGCACGACAGCCCCCTTCGGGCCTCTCCCTTTGCAAGGATCAGAAGCAGTAAGATTACCCCAGGGAAGAAGTCATCAAACCACGAGGTCGGACAGGATAAGGTCATGCTGCAAGACACCTGGGTGGGATGGCCGCGCCAGCCACTGACTTAAAGCCGGGGGAGATGAGATAAACCTTAAGCCACCTTTTATAGTGAAACTGAGTCTCTGGGGTGGACTAACACTGCTCAGAAAGAGCTGTGTCCACAAGTCTCCTCTGTCCTCACTTCACATCCCAATTGGGCTGGGAGGGAGAGGAGTAAGGAAGCAGGAAGAAGGCGGGCCATCCTGGGCTACCTCCTCTAGCAGGCTTGCAAAGACACAGCACATGCTTACCGGCCACAAGCAACCTCATCAGCCTGTCCTCCCCCAAAACGGCACTGGTTAGAGCTGTGCACCTGCGTCCGGATTTGCTCCGGTGCAGTCAGATCAGTAGCAGCTCGTCAAAAAGGGTGGGAAAATCAGGACATTGTTTCCTCTACTTGGAAAAACCCCATGTGCCAGAGGACAGCCACGCAGGGGGTCGAGAGGCGATGGCAAGGTCATGGCCACAGTCATGGGGCTCCTCGGTCCCCTCTCCAGGGACCTGCCCCATCTTGACTCCTGTCCTCTACACGTGCATGGGTGAGAGGGAGGAGGCAAAGAAGAGAAAGAAAGAAGGGGGCAAATGAAGAGCAAGGTGGAAGAGTACGCGTTCTCTGCATTTGGAAATGGAAAAAGTGACACCGCAGGCAGGCGTGATTTTCCATGGCTGATGTGCTTTGGACAGGGCACCCCTGGCCCTTCTTCAGCTATTGGATGTTGACAGAGGGGCTGTCGGTGGGACGCCTGGGGCCCAGGTTTGCTGTCCCCTTCCAAGCTGATTTACATGAGCTGGTAACAGCCCTGTTTATGCCTCTCAGAACCTCAGCTTCCCCAGTGGCTTCTGAAGATGAGCCAGAGAATTAACTATGACCTTGGTTTTGACAAGATGCCCTTATTCCTAGAGAAAAAGACTGCCTCGAGCAGCGCTGATACAGGAATGGAAATAGTCCCGGTCAGGACCAAATGACATCGGCTGATGGCAGGAGATCGGCCAGGACCACAGAGCAGCAGCTCGACATGGAGCTGGCTGGAAATGCAGATTCTCAGGCTCCCGCCCCAGCCTACTGAATTGTAATCATCTGTCTTTTAACAAGGTCCCTGAGGGCTTCGTGCACTTTCGAGTGTGAGGAGCATTGTTCTTGGGTGCCCCTTCCCCCGCTCCCCTGTCAGCCACCCACTGGGAGCTTATTGGAAATGCAGAGTCCCAGGCCCCAGCCCAGCCTTGCTGGATGGGAAGCTGCCCACTGCCGAGGCCCCAGGAGATTGGTGGTGCCCTGAAGTGGGTGCAGCTCGGCTCCAGGGCCCTGGCAGGCCGGCAGCTCCTTGGGGCACTGATTTCTCTCTGCTCCTCTCCCTTCTCCACCTGGCAGATCTGCGGGATGGTTGTCACCTGCTGCCTGCACCGGAGGCTCCAGCTGCATTTTTACTGATGACCCAACGTGCCACCGCCTCTATCCCTCACAAGGACCGATGCCCACCTCCCACCTGCCAGCCACGGACGCCCCTACCCTGTGCCGAGCCATCAGGAAGCCACGAGTGCCTGAGACCACCGCTCCCGCTGTACCTACCTGGGCCAGGGGCCCTCGGGGCCCCTCCCTCCACTCCTGAGTGCTCACTGCCGGAATTCCAGGGCAGGGCAGCGGCCCTGCTGAGCCACGACAGCCAGAGCCCCTCCCCGGAACAGGGGTCCCTGTGGACTTGGAACCGAACGGGGCTCCAGCTCCTGACCCTGCAGTGTAGGGCTGACCGCCCTGGGCCCGGCTGGTCTCCTGCCTTGGGAGCAAGCCCACCCTCTCGTGGGAGGCAGCCCCTGTGCCCTACAGCCCTCCCCTGCCCTCTGTGCAGGCTCTGTGGGCACGGCTTTCTTTGCCCTCTGGGAGATGCATCAGGGTGGCAGCTGCCCACCTGGGGCGATGCTGTCTCACCGGAAAGCCGGCTCCGGGCAGCCTTGTCCTTCCTGCAGGGCCTGGGCCTGGGGAGGGAGCAAGGTGGGGGGTGCACTGGCTACACCCCAACCTGTTGCCCCAGGAACAGAGCCCTGCACCCCACCCAGCTGCCTTCCCCAAGAGCGAGGTCCCTGGGAAGCGATGGCCTCCGGATGGCAGCCCAATGCTGCCTGGTAACGGGCGCCTTCGGGATCTCCCAGAAGTGGCCAAACTTTTAAAACCATCATCAGCCCTTAATGGGTATGAAAAATCCCGAGTAGGTCAACTCCTGGCCCCTACAGTGTCGGACCACTGAGGAGGAGCTCCAGGTCTAGGCATCTGTCTCTCCAGGGCCCCTCACCTGACCACAAGCAGCACTCAGCCCCCCCCCCGGGGGCCTCCCTTTCACCAGTCCCCCAGTGGCCGCAGCCCTTTCCTTTGCTGCTTCTCCACTGAATGCGGTGGCAAATTTTCAGAAAGAACCTACCCAAATACCAAGGGAGAACAAAAGGAAAATCTTTCTAGAAAAAAGAGCACAGGTGCTGGCAGTTTTCCCCAAACAGGTCTCAGCCCTCCACACAACCACAGGGATCCCCCGGCCGGGGCTCCCGCACCTCTCGGTCCTGTGCTGCTCCCCGGGGCGGGGACCCTCTTGCGTCCCCCACATGGAAGGGCACACCCTTGTTACGACAGGACCGAGGCCTCCCATGGCCTCCCCATGGAGCTCCCGCCACCCAGAGACCCCCCCCGCCCCGCCCCCGGCATCCCCTGGCTGCTGCCACCAATGGAACCTTGAAACCTACAGAGCAGGAATCCCCCCAGGGACAGAGAGTGGGCCAGCCCCCTCCGCTCTGGGGATTCTCCAGGAGCTGCTTAGAACCCAGGCTGGTTCATTTCTGTCCCGAAGGCCCTGGCGCAGCAGATGGAGTTCGGTAAGGAGGGAGAGCCCGGCTTTCCCAGCCGCTGCGGGCCACGGCCAGGCCAAAAGAAATGGTTTCGTGATGATCGCTGCTGCCCTCCAGCTTCGTGGGATCCATGCATGTAGTCAGAAAAGAAAAAGAAGCCGCGCCTCCCAGGCCTCCTGGAGGGCTAGAGCAGACCAAGTGGTGGAGACCCAGGGCTGAAGGAGAGAATGGGGCGCCAGGCTTGAGCCACGGCGCCTCGGGGTGGGGCGGAGAGATGCTGAGGCCGAATGCACATCTGCCCCTGGCAGGGTCCGCTGGGCTCAGGGAGAGGGGAGACAGGCTGGGAGGTCCCAGATTAGATCCCCCTGCACCCAGCGGTCTGGAGCACAGCCTTGACCTTGGGGAAAAGCCCGGGAGAGCCTGGCCCATTGGCCCCCCAGCCCCACGGCTTGGGGGGATCCCCGCCCTGGGCCCAGCCCCGACTGCCCGTGGCGGGTGGACAGCCCAGAGCACGTGGCGACGGGACAGGGCTAGAGGAAACCGAGGCCCAGGACTGGCAGCCGAGGATGCGGCTGCCGGCGAGGACGTGGCAGTGGGCTTCCCCCTGGGGCCCTGCTCCGAGGCTGGGACAGTCCTCAGGCCCTGGGGAGGGAAGGACAGTCCTGTGTGGGCAAAAGGCCCCCGGGGTCCGAAAAGCTGGCAAGCCCCCGGGGCTGGGACTTCCCTGGACGGCCCCAGCCTGAACTCCCCACTGCCCTCCCGTCCCCTCGGCTCACAGGGCAGACACCCTGAGAAAACGGCACAGCCCCCCAAACCCCCTGGATGACCTGTGTTTGTCGGCGGGGGGTGCCCAGGACCGTCTCTTCCTCCCTCTCCCCCTCCCATGTGGCCTAGTGCCAACTCCAGGGGCCCCTCATGTGCAGCGTTTGGGGGTGCCTACTGATGGCCTACCCTGGTCTCTGCTAGGATGTGTTAGTTCTCACAATGAGGGGGAGTTGTTTTCCCCATTTTTCGGGCGAGGAGGGTAAGGCTCGGAGAAATTCAGCACCAGGCAGGCAGGAGCGACGGCCCCTGCCGGCCGCAGCCTGAGGCGGGGGTGCTGGCCTGGAGCCCCCTCCCCTCGGCGCCCCACGGTTCTTCATCTCTGTGTCCCAAGCCGTCAGGCTGACGTTCAGGAACAAACTGTCCCCGGGGGGCATGGTCGAAGGCAGAGCCTCGGCACCCCCTCCCAGGGTGGCCGGGCCATCCGTCACCACCAGCACCAGCTGCCCTGCGCGTCTGCGGGCAGGGAGAAGCGTGGCTTGTTTCAGGCCGACAGCCAGGCCTCCTGGAGCAGGGGCTCTGGCCAGCAGGAGCCCGAGGGCCCAGAGCTCAAGGGACAGCCCAGCCTGTCATCTCGGGTGATGCTGACGCGCCCCTCCCCTGCACTGCCCAGGGGGAGAGCGGGGCTGACCCTCAGCTGTGGGGCCCTCAAGCCACCACTGAACCCCCCTCCGTGCGGGGACCGAGGACAGGGGTTTGGGGGCGGGCAAGGGCAGAGGGAGCCGGGGTGGCTGGGGCATGGGGTGGGGGAGAAAACTCAAGGGTTCCTCCAGCCACACAGAGTGGGCACGGGCAGGCAGGAGGGCCCACCCCCTCCGGGCAGCCCCTGGCTGCGCTCTTGCCCCTCACCTGCGCTGGGGCTGGGGCTCGGGCATGGATACGGCGTGGTTTCCTTCTCGGGGAGACCTAGAGTCCCACCCAGCCACCACCCCCATGCCATAGGCACTGAGAGGGGTGGGCTTGGCTGACCAGTGTCTGTGCCGCCAGAACCCTCATGCCCAGAACCAGTTTAGATCTTATCTGCTGTTCCGGCCCCATCTTCAGAGTTTTGAGCCCGGGGAAGCAGACTGAACGGTCTCTCTCACCATCCTTCACCCCACGGCAGCCTTAAAAGCCGCCTCTGCTTAATGGCTACTTTAGGCGAGGAGAGAGCCTTTTGGAGCACCACTGGGGGGCGCTCACAGCAGCCAAGGAGGCTACTTCCTGATCAGCAGTTTTTAATCAGTCTCGGGGTGGGCTAACCTGTTCTCAGGTGCTGCAGCTGCTGGCCCTGGCACCACACCTGGAGAATCCCAGCCTTAGACCACACCCCAAAGGAAGACACTTTGCCACCATCCCTTGTAGCTCCCAGCGTTCCGAGTTCAAATGTCCCTCTGGTGGTCTAGCTTGAGCTCCACCTGCAGCAGCACGGGGCCATGCCCAGGAGATTTGCGGGGAGAGGGAGGGTGAAGCTTGGACGCTTGTCACTCTCGTCAGACTGCAGGACAGTGCCTCTGGCGCTGGGCGTCCCCGCAGCACCTGCCCTGAGCGTTCGCCAGGACTGGGGCCTTGGCGGGAAGCTACATGCCCAGGCCCTCTCCCTGGGAGGGGACAAGTCACACTCCCATGCTCCGATTTCCCAACACCATCTCTGTGCCTTGGGAGGACCCCTCTCAGTCCTCATTGCTCCCCTTTTCTGATTCACGCCCAAGCCTCAGAGCCTACTTTGTGACCCCTCCCCCTCCCCAAGAGAGAAAGGGGGGGGCAGCCCGCCCCCTCCTACTGAGGTATCCAAGACACCCCCATTCCAGTGCCACTGAGAATTCCAGGCAGCCTGATGTTAGTGAGGCCAGATGGGCCCTGAACTCAGGATTCAGAAGCGTGTTCAAGAAACAACAAAGTTGCCTTAACCTACTACATAGAGAAAAATTACTCTAGTTGTGAACTCACCTCTCTCCTTAACCGAAGCCAGGAGAAGCCCAGCCTCCTGTGCTAGGGGCATGGTAATAAAGGAATTGCATCTAGGACTGCCTTCTGTCGCTCTGTTTTTTTCTCCTCTGCAGGGAAGTCGCAGGCCACTGGGTCATCAATTACATTGCGTCCCAGCGCTACACACTGCAGCCAGATGTTGGTCGTGGCTAAAGGTTCCCTATTAGCCCAGTGCCCACATTGAATGGGGTCCTGCTTACCCTTTTTTGTCAACTCTCATAATTTATTTGTGTGAACTGGCCTCTCCTGCCCATGATTGTCATTAAGCGACAGCCCGGCTCAAGGAAGTTTGCTTGAACTATGTTCCTCTCAAAGCTTTTTATTTTGGTCAGTCAATATTTTCACGCCATTTACTGTGATGCACAATCAACCTGTTAATGCCCCATGGATTGTCCTTCCCTGCTGCGGGATACACTCTCTGCTTAGCTGCAGCAGCTGCAGAATTTGGCGAGCGGTCGGGAGCAAAGGGGCTCCCTCGGCTGGGCAGGGGACCCCCGGCAAGTGTTTCAAGTTGAGACACACACACTCCTGCTGCTTCCTGGACCCCCAAACCTCCTCACTCCAGAGCGACACCGTTTCTCCCCCATCACCCTCAGATCCCGAGGTGGGCACATTTTCATCCAGGACAAAAAAGAGCTGCACCTTGGCTGATTCTGCAGATCTGAGGGTACCAGTTTGCCCAGGGCAGAGTTAAAGGATGTAAAGGTTTTGTCTTTTATGACAGAAAATATTCATTCGAGTCAATTCACTGCTCTACTTAGAAAACTTGCTTGGGGTGAAACGGATCAAGGCGGGGGCCTGAAGAGTACCCGAGATAGCTGGCTCGAGGACTGGACAGAAAGACAGAAGGACTGGGGGCTGGCTATCCACCCAAGTGAACCTCAGGGGAGCTCGTGCCCAAGGAAGCCCCCAGCAGGGACTAGGCTTGCAGGGGGGTCTACAGCCTGCATCTCTTGGGGCCTCCCGGTCAAGGCTAGCCACTGGCCCATCAGGGCGGCAGCCCTCGGAGCCCCTGGAGGTTCCACAGGGACCTGGACTGGTCCAGGGCACCTCTCAGCCCTGGCTGTCCTGGGACGCCGGCGTCCGCATGCTTGGCCTTCATGTGTGAGCATGTGCCTGTGTGCACAGAGCTGGGCGCACGAAGGACAAGCCCTGCTCCAGGCCCTGCCTGCCGCAAACAAGCGGTGCTGCCGGTGGTTTGCACCCGTCCACACTGCCCAGGCCACCCCCGAGGGCCACGGTCCTGCCGGCTGGCCTGGCAGCTGCCACCGCTTCCCAGCAGGCGCTGAGAGCCCCTACAACTGAGAATAGAGAGGCTGCCGTGGGGGTGGGAGCGCAGGGGCCCACAGCCCAGGTTTTCTAATGAAAAACAAATTCACGAAATCTCACCTCCATGGCAAACAAGCAAACACACCAACAGGAAGCCCCCTTTCTCCTGCTTCCGTCACCAACGGGACCGTCCCCAGTGATCCCTTGAACAAGTGGGAGCCTGCAGATCAGCGGGGGGTGAACGGTGAGGTGAGCGAAGCTTGACTCCCCGCTTTCCACCAGCTGATACAAACAGCGTCACTGCCCGGAGGACAAGCCAGCCGAGCCAAGAGCCTTCCTGTCCCCATTAGCCTGGGTGCTCTAAGGGGGCAGGAACGACTTCCATTAGACTCTTTAAAATATTGAAAACTACTCAAGAGTCCCTAATTCTACTTTAGAGAATGAACCCCAGGCTGGGAACCTGAGAGCAGATTCCACTTGCTCAGCCTATGGCTGGCCAGGGAATGAGCAGAGCGAGCCCTTCAGCAGCAGGTGGCTCTTGACAGAGAAGAGGAATCTCCTGTGACTCTATGGGGATCCTGGGGGCGGGCGGGGAGAGTTGGGGTGGGGGTGGGAGGGGAAGAAGGAGCTTCCTGGTGGAATTAACTGAGGGAGGAGTCTGTCTGTGTGTCGGATCGGCCCTGCTCTGGAGGCTGCGATAGGCTACGTCCCAGAATTCCAGCAGGGGCACCCTCGGAAGACAAAGCTCCAGGCAGCGGGTTCTAACTGCAAGGCCCAGCTGCAGACCACGATGTGACCCCGCTGTACCGTCTCACCTCTGCGCCCGGCTGGCTCTGCCCCTCGGCTCTTGAGGGGTCCCGAGGCCACCAAGGAAGGGGAGAGTTCCAGGTGGGTGGCGTCCATCAGGACACCCACCTGGCCCAAGCATGCCCAGTGCAAAGTTATTCTTAGTTTAAGGAGACGCAATAGTCCATTTCCACGGCTGTCATTAAACTCAGCAAGAACGAGACTGCCCGATCGATAGCCTCCCGAGCTTGGCAGAATGCTTTCAGAAGGCCCATTGCGATGCCGATATTTTTGTGTCCAGAATGACTTTTATTGAACCTGGCTTCCCCCTGGCTCGTGTGGGTTATCGAACGCTGCTGCCAGGCCGGCTCAGTGCAGAACGAGGCCCGCCATGCCCACGCGTCTCCTCGGGCAGCCCACGCCAGTCGCAGCACACCAGCTCCCATTCCCGCATCACTTCCCTGGGCCCCGGTTTTTAGCAGGGGGTGCTTTTCCTTGGGGTTCTGCCTTTCGTTTGGGGGCTCCCGCAGACCTAGATTCAACCGATTTCTTGCCAAGCACCTGCTCTGGTCCGAGAACAAGCTGGATGCCTGTACCTGCGTCCTTTCATTTAACCCTCACAGCAAATCTGTGGAAGAGGTTGTTATCATTTTGCGGATGAGTTAAATGCCTGCCCAGGGCTCACGTAGATTCCGAAGGCAGAGTGGGATTCAACCCAGGCTCTCCAACTCCCAAGCCCACAGCATGCGCCATCTCTAACAGGGACAGCCAATAGCATAGTTCTGTTCAGGAGAAACCTAGGGTTGTGTATGAAAGCCTTGCAAACTGTGAAGCTCAATACGAATAGAGAGAGATTCGATGACACCACGCTGGGCTCCACACAGGAGCACGGAGCCCAGAAAATCCACTCAACCATCCATCTGGTGCAAACAATTCGTCATCCACCTGTCCAGGTGAGGGACGTTATGCCGGGTAAGTGGCAAGAGGCACCTTCTCCCACCAATGAATCTAACTGAGCACCCAGACTCGTCAGTTCTACCGCCTATCTCTGAAATCTCCGTGCCACTGCTGGCCGCTTTCCTGGGGCCCCGTCCTCTCTCACTGACATCAATACAGCAGTGGTTCCCTGCTCCGCCCTTCTCCCCTCCAGTCGTTCCCCATGTCCCAGCCAGGGTGCTCTCTACAGCCCAGGTCAAGTCCCATCGCCCTTGGGCTCAAAATCTTTCAGTGGGCTCCCTAGTGCTCTTAGCATAAAGTGCAAGCTCTCCAGCCTGGTTTACGAAACTGAGGTAGAGCTACGCCTTCTCCAACAGACCCCTTCCCTGGCCCTCCGTGCCCTGCTTCTAGACCTACACGTGGGTCCTCGGCTCCCCAGCTCCGTTGCACGTCATTCCTCTGCCCGGGACACAGCTCCTGCCCCTCTGTAACAGGCCTTCTCCTCCCAAACCTCAGGTCTCAGTGTCAACATCATCTTCTCCCCAAAATACGTCCAAAAGACACAGAGAACAGACAACCGGGGGGGGGGGGGATTTAAATAAATAAATAAATCTTAAAAAAAAAAAAAAAGTTAAGGAAGGCCAAGGACTGCCGGGAACTACCAGAAGCCAGCAGAGGCCAAGAAGGCTTCTCCTCTAGAAGCTCCAGAGCGAGCACGGCCCTGCCAACCCTTCAGTTTTGGACTCCTAGGCTCCAGAACTGGGTGACGGTGAGCTGCTGTGGTTTTAAGCCACCTAGACTGTGGTCTCTGCAGCTCTAGGAAACCGAGGCCCCTCCCTGGAGGGCCCGTACCTCTCGCCCACGCTGCCCGGGCCCTGCGCACACCGCTGTCGTGGCACCCACTCGTAGTCTCATTCACTCCTCTGCGGCCCCATGAGATGGTTGGTTCTGCAAGCCCAGGGGACAGTCAGTGCCGCTGGCCATGGCACTCCAGGTGCTCAGGCCCTGGTGGCACACCCTAGGTCAGTCCCGCGTGAATGGCCCTGTGCAGGCCCCGGCCTTGGCTGTCTGGAGGCCTCGCAGACTTCTGGTCCGAGTGATACTGGGGACTGAATCACGACCCCCACAAAAGATGTATGCGAGTCTTAACCCACGCTCCTGGGGCGTGAGCCCATTTGTGAATAGGGCTTTGGAAGATCCTATTTAGATGAGGCCCAGTTGGATCAGAGTGGGCCTTCATCCGTTTGACAGGAGGCCTTATAAGGAAAAGAAGTTCAGATGGTCAGGTAGGAGAAGCCTAAAGTCAGAAGAAGCCAGAGAGGCTGGATGAATCCCTATTAAGCCAAGCAGAGCGTGGTTTTTGTCATAGCAGCTCTGGCAGACTGAGACAGGGACCCAGCCCTGCCTCCTGCAGATGCTCCTGTCTGCTGTCCCTTTTCTGAGTGCGGGGCTGAGGCAGTTCTCCCACCTCGTCATGCAGGAATGGGGCGTCACCTCTGCCCCCGCCTCAAGCCCGGCACCTGCCCCAGAAGGCTCTCCCTTCCTCTTCAGACACCCCCGGGAAGAAGACGCCCAGCCCGATCCTGAGGTGAGCACCTTCCGAGCCACCCGGCCAGGGCAGCCGGCCTCGCATGGCTCGGCTCACCAGACCGTGCGGGCAGCGGGTTCCATGGCCCCAAGAGCCCACAGACTTCACGCTTCCCTGGACACAGACGGCACGCCCACTGGCTGACATCCTGGCAGATGTGGCCTCAGGCCTGGGATGGGGGAGAGGGAGAATGGGCACCTAGGAAGTGGCTTCCACCCAAATCCCCAAGACTGGGTCCTCAGCAGGCAATAGAGGGTCACCGCCCCCTCTAGCCCCAAAAGTCCCTTCCGGAAGTCTCCTTGGGGAGGCTTGCCGGGACCCCGGTTCAGCTGGACCCCCGACAGAGGGTCATGGTGACTCCCCAGTCCTCGGCGACGTCGCCGGATGGGGCCGGGCTCTCAAGGACGATGCCTTGGGACAAGGCTGTGCTCCTGGTCACTCCCCTGGGAGGGTGGAGACAGGGGGGTCTGGAGAAGCATCGACCCACAGTGGACCCTCATCCCTGCCCCGCAGGTGAGCAGCACCGCCCCGGGCCAGGATGAGCTCTGAGCTGCTGTAACCTGTCACGGTGACTGCGATGTTCCAGGGACACCCATAAGGCAGTCCCTGAACCGAGGGAGCTGGGAGACTCCTGCAGCAGCTCTTTCTGCGTGCGTGGCTTTAAGGCCCCACCCCACCTGGCCCTGTTGGTTTCCACGTCCTCTGTGACCCTACGAGGGGCAGCCTGGACCGGCCATGGCGTGGGGCCCCGTGAGCCCCAGGATCGCCAGAGGGACCTAGAGCTGAGACCCCCCGCCCCGCCCCCAGTGGCGCTGTGACGGGCGGCTCATGCCCGCGGTCGAGGCCCCCTGGCCACGCCCTGGGTGGAGCCTGTCGGGATGGAGGACTGGGCCCCGCCCAGCCCTGCAGCTCCTCAACCTGCCGCCGGGAAGGGGAGACAGTCTTGCCGTGGTGTGGGGGTGCCTGACCACCCACCCCTGGGTCCCTCGCACCAACCCCTCTATGCGATGATGCCCGGTCATGGCTGAAAGAACAAAACACCCGGTCACCAGCCCGCTTGTGCTTTTGACACGTTATCAGTTTTTATTTAAAAACATGCTAAAAACATGGCGTTAAATAAAGCCAGGACCAGGGTGAAGGAACAGCACAGACGGGGCATTGCAAGCAGAAAAGTGCATTTTGAAACCAACACGCGTGCTCTCCCATGCTCCCCGTGGGCGGGCGGTGGGGCGTGGGGACCCCCCCCCCAGGCCTCCGCTCAGGGCTCAGGGCAGAGGGGCCGGCACCCAGTGGGCACCACTGCTTCACCGCGGTGGATCGGAGGAAACCCAAGAGGGCTGGGCAGGCTCTGCACCCAAGCACGGGGCACCTGGCGCCATCCTATGCTTGTCCCTGCGAGTTAGCACCTCCACCAGTGGGTGGGCAGGGGACCGGAGGGGGCGCAGTCACCTCCATCCACCGGGACTGCCCTTTGGCCACCAAAGCAAGCAGGGCCACCTTGTTCCAAGTCAAAGCCAGGACATCGGGCGGGGGTCGGGGGCGCTCAGCAACCTCTCCAGCCGCAGGCCCCTGCTGGGGGGGTAGGGGGTGATGGTGCTCCAGCTGGGAGGGGGCTGGGCGGGGGCCACCGAGCAGTGCCCCCGACACCCATGGCGAGCATGCCGAGGACAGTTCTCAGCTCATCCGAGCTGACTCTAGAGGAAGCGGAGTCCGCTGTGGGCGTCCCTTTGTAGTTGTCTGAAAAACCCAAGGGACTGAGTCCAGCCTGCGAACTGCTTGCTTCAGACTTGACTGCACGAACTCGGGCTTTGGCAAAGGAGACTGGGGGGAGGGTACCCTCATCAGTGCTGCCCCAGGGAGACCCCAACCCCCGGCGTCAGGGATGGGCCTTCCCGCGTGAAATGGGGAGCACTCCGTGGGACGGGCAGGGGCTCGCAAGGACCCCACTCCTGTCCACAAACTGCATCCCAATGGAGACTCCGCCAAACGGCTGGGGGTGGGGGGACACGAAGGCACGTGGGGAACCGTGGATAAGACTGCAGGCCGATGGGGAAGAAGGGGCCGTGGCAAACCACGCCCCTGAAGCACTCTGGAAACGGAAGATTGCGGGGCGCCGTGCACCGCAAACACACTAGGCCCCTGCTGTTGGTTCTAATGCAAGTGAAAAGCGGCACGGACAGGCCCACCCACCCCGCGCCAGGTCCCACCGTGCGGCTCCGACACCTGTTGGCCGAGTCTCCCCGCGGGGGCACGCCTGATCCCCGTGTGCGGCCTGGGGCCCCCAGGGAGGAAGCTGGAGCTCCTTACCAGGAAGGGGGGCAGAGGGGGGCAGAGAGGGGCAGGGAGGGGTGGTTCTAACTGGTGCTCGTGCCCTCCTAGCCCTGCACCCAGCACCTGCGTCCCAGCCTTCCGGTCCCCACGCCTCTGCCGCCTCAGGGAGGTGGACCGCGAGACCACCCTACTCTCACTCCCCCACATCCCCTCCCCACTAAAGAAATAGGAATCCTGGATGCACGAAAAGTTCTGTACTCCTGGTCCCAGTGCTTATGCTCTTTGCGGTGGATTTTAAGGTGAACGGATGAATTACCAATTGGCTGCGTGGCCAAGTCTCTGATCCTGGAGGAGACGAGGCAGCTGGAGGCTGGAGGAGAGCTGGCCCCGGGGGAAGTCACGGCCAAGGGCTGGGCAGCATAGGAAGGCACCCGCCCCATGCCAGGTATACCCGGGGAAGCAGCCAGCCCCGTCAAGCTCAGCGCACGGGTTTTGTTTAACCGCAGAACGTTACATTAGGCCAGCACCCGTCCTCGTGGGGCCACCCTGCTGCCCTGCACACTCATCCCACCTGTACGTTTCACACGCACAGTCTGTATGGGCCACGACTGGCTCTCTTCTTGAGACAACAGTAACAAGATCCAGTTTGACGGCTCTCAAGGTTTCCATCCTTTCTCCTTGGGAATCATCTAGGGCGCGATCACCACTCATCCCCTTGGAGGAAGACTGCACCCCTGACTTTCCCCACTGACACTGAGAAGGTGATGAGGATCCTGGGGTCTGGGTGGACCTAATCCTCCCCTCCCAGCAGGGATCAGCAGGCTGAATGCATCTGGACAGTGCCGTTGTGGGCACCGGTTCCACCTGCAGTCCCTGGTGGTCATGGGTCCCTCCTGGTTGTCTGAGCGGCAAGAGGTAAGGACTGCTTCCCCTTCCAGAAGCATGTGAGAAAAGTGAGCAGCATCGGAACTAGAGAGGTATTTGTCTGAGAGTTGCTAGCAGGAATGTCTGTGAAAGTGTCTGGGGTTTGCAGAACCTGTTGCGGGAAGGCCCGCATGGGGGGAAGGGGAAGAAGCCTCCCTTGCCGGCGGAGGGCAGGGGAAGGACAGAGGGGAAAGGCCCGTCGTGAGAAGGGGAGGGTCCCTCCCTGGCCACGGCCGTCGCGTTCCTGGCAAAGCACTGACCTGGGCCCTGGCCCCTCCCCGCCACCACTCTGGCCTCTCGCCATGGGTGACCAGGTGCCTCTGTTCTGGGCAGGCCCCCTCGCGCCCTGGCTTCGGGCTCCTCTATCTCACCGCCTCTCCCCTCACCTCAGCGCAGCTCAGAACCCTGGAGGCCGGGCGGCCTCGGCCCCCGTTCAAGACACGCCGCCCCCCACGCTGTGCTCGCAGCCGAGGCCGGGCCCAGCTCATGCTGGGGCCCCTGGGGTGTCGCAGTGGTGTGTCCTGATCAGAACTGGACCGATGTCCTCTCTCCCCGCCCGTCCCCCACCCTCGGAGCAAACAAATCAAATCATTAAAGAAAGCAATGCGGTACAAAGTTATAAATCAGAAGGCTAACCCTAACTTATCGGAGAGCTAATATTCCTGAATAATCATAATCCGAGTAAAATAAAATAAAAAAAGGTAACTGGAAGGTATAAAAAGCCTGGGTGAGCTGCTCCGGGGGCCCTGCTGGCGGCGGCCGGACCCCCGCCTGCCCCCACCAGCTCCCCCGCGGCCCCAGGGCTGGCCGTGGACGGCAGCAGCCCCCGCCGGGGCAGTCTCTCCACGAGGAGGTCCCCGGCCACGTGAGGACAAAGCGTCAGTGCAAGGACGGGCAGGGGGCACAGTCGCATCAGCGCCGGGGGCTTCTCCTCGGCGAGCCCGTCACCGCCCACCCCGTCTTGGCTGGCAGACGCGCAGGTGCAGGTGCAGGAATACGGCGCCCGCAGCTCCCCGGCGTCTCAGCAGCGCCTCTTCCTCCCAGGCCCTGCGCCCCAGAGGAGTCCGAGGCGGGGCAGGGCGGGCAGGGGGGCAGGCCGGGTGGGGGTGGGGTCAGCAGTCTGCGGAGTGCGGGCAGGCAACACAAAGCTCGACACTTCCTCCACGCACGGCGCCTGGGGGGGCCGCGAGCTCCCGCACAGCTTCTCAGGCGTCGTACTTTTTGCCCGTCCGGTGGATGTGCTGGAAGAGGGTCATGGAGAAGGCCATGCCCAGAATCTGAAAGACAGGGAGGGAGGGGCTCAGACGGAAGCCCCCTGCGCCACCCGGGGTCCGACCTCGGTAGGCCTCGTTGTCTTCGGAACATCACACGGTGCCTAAAGCAAGAGCTATAACCCCTGCGGGTGCTTGAAAAACACTGTGGGATCTGGAAAATGACAAGCAGAGGAGGACCCTGCGATCGCAGTGGCCCAGCTCAGGGTCACAGGCACTTCCGCATTAAATCCTAGCTCAGGCCCTCAGAGCTGTTTGTGTAGAACGGTATCAAATTTGTCAGAGGCTCGTTTCCTCATTATAAAATGGGAATAATATACCTATTTCAGGGAAGTGGATTTGTCTCAATGAATAGAGTGTCTGCCTACCACGTGGGAGGTCCGCAGTTCAAACCCCAGGCCTCCTTGACCCGTGTGCAGCTGGCCCATGCGCAGTGCTGATGCGTGCAAGGAGTGCCCTGCCACGCAGGGGTGTCCCCGTGTAGGGGAGCCCCCTGCAAGGAGTGTGCCCCATAAGGAGAGCTGCCCAGCACAAAAAGAGTGCAGCCTGCCCAGGAGCGCGCTGCATACATGGAGAGCTGACACAGCAAGATGACACAACAAAAAGAGACGCAGATTCCAGGTGCCGCTGACAAGAATACAAGCGGACACAGAGGAACACCCAGTGATGGACACAGAGGGCAGACAATGGGGTGGTGGGCGGAGAAGGGGAAAGAGATAAAAAATAAATAAATCTAAAAATATATATATGCCTGTTTCAAAGGAATGTTAGAAGGCCTGAATGAGATCATACGTGTGAGAACCTCATCCTAAAAAGTAGCTAATGAGGAACTCAGGAGGGGCAGGCGGAAGGTGTCAGGAATAGTTACAAACTGACGCTGAGCCATGTGCTCGATGCTGGAATAATGTGGTAATAATGAGTGGTTTTGGGGCAGCAGGTTTGTCTTACCTACGGCCCTGTGCTTAGAGCACACTCGTACTCATTTGTGTCCCTCCAACTCCTGAATGCCAGGAGGGGGCGGTGACCCAGATAAACGCTGGAGGCGGCTGGTGGCCATCCTGCGGGCTCAGCTCGCCAATCGCTTGCCACGTGCACGAGCCACAAAGGGGACGGCTTGGGAGCTGGGCGTGCCCCCGTGGCTCTCGGGGCTCGAGGCCTGGGCCTCGCCACACAGGAGAGTGTGGCTGTGACCGCGCCCCACAGCCTGGCCACGAGGCCACGGGCTGTCCGGGGACGAGCCCCGTCCTTTTCGGGACTGAAGGGTCTCGCCTCATGTCAGAGCGCTGGGACATGCAAGCAGCCTTGCCCGCTAGGCTCCCAATGGCCCAGGACACCTCAGGCGGGACCGGCCCCCTGACCGAGCGTCTCGGGACCCGCCAAGACAGCAGATGGTGACCACCTTCCCAGGGACCAGCCCACCAAGTTCAACTGCGCCAAGGGGAATCAGACGCCAGCGACTCCCCGCCCCCAGGGGGGAGCAGAGCCCAAGTCTGCGCAGACAAGGGGGCCCGGGAAATGCTCTTCCCCTTGGGGCAACCTCTGGCATCTTCCCCAAAAGGGGGGGAGGGTCTTGCTCCAAGTCAGCTGAGTCAGAAGGGAGGCAGGGGTCGAGGCTGAGACCCCGCCGGGCCCCTCCCCCTCCGCCCCGGTGCAGGCCTTGAAGGGGGTCGCTGCGGTTGAACGACTGCAGTGACAGCTAACACCGTGTTCCACTCGCTAAGCTGACCTGCCTTAACCTAAGAAGGGACCCTCTTCGCTCGCCCATTATCCCGATGTGGAAATTAAGGCGCAGAGGGGCTAGGATGACTTGCCCAGGTCTCGCGTACCTAGTAAGTGCTGAAGCTACAACACACACCCAGGGGGTTGTGCTGTCCTAACTTCCCGAGGACTCGGGGCTCATTCCGTTCGGGACACGTTAACGGTCCCTGCCAGGTGGGACAGGCAGGTTCCCACACAGACCCCACGTGCAAGCCCAGCCCCGAGCCAGGGCGGAGGGGGCGCTGGCGGCAGCGGCTGCCGGCACCTGTCGGGGTCACACAGGCGTGGGAAGAGAAGGCCTGGCTGGCAGAGCAGCGCGGGGCGCCGGGGCTCAAATCCACTTGCACTGTGTATAACCAGCTCTCTGTGCACGGAACTCCTCTGCCTCAGGTGGTTCCTCCCCTCGCCTGCGTGATCCCCTCCCCTGGGTGATCCCCTCACCTGAGTGATTCCCTCACCTGCATGGGCCCCTCACCTGCGTGGTGCGTGGTCCCCTCCCCTGCGCGGTCCCCTCACCTGAGTGTTCCCCTCACCTGTATGACCCCCCTCCCCTGCGCGACTCCCTGAGCGGCCCCCTCCCCTGCGCGGTCCCTCCCCTGCGAGGCCCACTCCCCTGCACGGTCCCTCCCCTGCGCAGTCCCCTCCCCTGCGCGGCCCCCTCCCCTGCGCGGTCCCTCCCCTGCGAGGCCCACTCCCCTGCGCGGTCCCCTCCCCTGCGCGGTCCCTCCCCTGCGCGGCCCCTCCCCTGCGCGGCCCCCTCACCTGCATGATCAGGATGCACATCCCCACTGTGCCGAGCACGTGCTTATTGTCGTCGAACCACATCTTCACCTTTTCATAGCAGCCCTGGGAGAGGAGCAGCGTCAAGGCCCCACCTGGCTGGCTCCCCCTCAGCGCCCCCCCCCTCAGCACCCCCCCCCAGCACCCCCCCTCAGCGCCCCGCTGGCCTCGCCCCGCCCTCCCCCCTGTGAGGACCCCGCCCCACCCAGGGCTCCAGCTCCAGGCCCCTCACAGCCCCTGCCTCCCGTCACCCCCCACCCACCCTGACCCTTCTGTGGGCTCGGGTCTCACGCGCCCCACACAGCCCACGCCCAGCCGGTTCCACGGCCCCGCCCCCGCCCCCCCAGGCCCGGTGGGGCGGGACCCAGCCTCACCGTCTTCCACAAGGGGGTGGTGGTGTTGCGCCCGCAGCCCTGCGAGTTCTCCACGCAGCAGCGGTCAGGGACCGTGTTCTCCCCCAGCACCGGGAACCAGTCCGTGTGGTCGGTGACGCCGCAGCAGCGCATCTGCCGCGCGGGGACGGAAGGGAGGCGGTCAGGACCCGCCGGGCCAGCCCGTCGCCCCCGGGGCCTTCCCTGCCCACCCCCGCCCCCAAATGCCCTGGAGCTCAGGAGGGTGGCCAAGGGCTCGTCCCCCTTAGGGCCCTAGTGGCCCCGGGGGAGGGGCAACCGCCCCCTTCCGGAGACTGAGGACGGCGGCTACTGCCGCCTGCACCGCCGGGCTGGCGCCGGGCTGGCGCCGGGCACGGCCAGAGCCCCAGGGTCTCGTGTGCCTGCAGACCCCTCCAGGTAGTGGCTTTGTGGCTCGCCCCGAGCTGGCCACCCACGGACCTGGGTGCCCCGCGCCGGGGGCAAGGCACACTGGCTCGCTTTCCTCTCGGGTCAGGGCCCCTTTGCTGGCAGGGAGGCAACCTGTCGCTGAAACAAACCCTCTCGCTGGGTCCAAAGCTCAGAAAAGAAGGCGGTGGGCCTTTCCCGGGCACCCCCTCGCCAGGGCCGTGTGCCCGTCCAGCTGCCTGCCACGGCGCCCCCGGGGCTGCCCACGGCCACACCGCACCCCTCTCAGCTGGGCCCCACCGCACTGCGTCTGACCCGGGGGGCCAGGCCCCCTGTGCCCGCCGGGCAGGGCCGCACCTCGGCCTGGATGATGTTCCAGGCGTTCTTGAGCCCCACGTTGTCCTCCGTGTTGTAGAGCAGCAGCCCCTCCTTCAGGTCCTGCTTGGCGTTCTCGTTCACCTGGCGGGCCGGGGACAGAGGCCGCGTCGGCGGGGCCCGGCAGGCGGCTCCTCGCGCCCACCCACCCGAGCTCAACCAGGACACCAAGGAAGAGAGGGGAGATGGGATGGGAGGTCCTGTTCAGCCTGCAGCCCCTGATGCCGTGGCTCTCCAGGGGAGTTCAGCCCCTGGGGCCCGGGGACAAGAGGCGAAAAGGAAAGCAGAGCGCCTCCAGCGCCCGGCGCCAGGACCTGCCCCCCGACAGGCGGCTCTGCCACCCTCCCGTGGCCTCTTCCTGCCGGGCGGAGGCCCTGCCTGGCACAAGGCGCCCCAGGGGTATCAGTCATTTCCCGCTGGCAGGTGAGGCGCCGGCGCTTGCCCCTGGCCTCTGCTTCTTCATCTGCAGTCACACTGGAATCCACCCCACGGCGCTGAGGCACCAACTGCACGGTGCTCAGGACAGGGCTGGCCCAGAGGTGTCAGCGGGACATCGGGACCCCTTCCACAAGCCCAAACCCGAAGAATTGTCTCCAGCCCTAGCAACGCCTCTAACTTTCCACGGCTTGGACAAATACGTCAAGAACCCAAAAACAAATATTTACATCGTTTGGGGGTGCAGAGCTCCAACGAAGCCTGCTCAGCAAGCCCCAGGGGGAGACTGACAGCTTGGCCAGCGTCTTCGGCGGCACTGCTCAGGAGGTCTCTGGTCTGACCGCAACCTCCCAGCCTGGCGCAGCCACCAGGGGCCACCTCTGCCGTCCTCCCAAGCCCCCAGTGTGCAGCCTGGGCCAGGAGCAGCTGCCTGCTCTCAGCAGTCTCCGGCACTCCTCAGCTGGACTCGCCAGTATCAGCTGGAAAGTTCTTCCATCAAGTGGTCACACACAGCTACACTTGAATACTCCCGACGATGGGGTGCTCACTGCCCAAAGGCAGCCTGTTCCATCCCTGGGTAACTTAGGGGGGTCCACTTCCTAAGACCACCTCAAGTAATTAACCCCCCAAAACTCATGCTCCTCAGGCCTCTCCTGGTGGTCTAACTCTCCTTTCCCCATAGACAGCCGGGCCCCGACCCCAGAGGCAAGGAAATGCCATATGCTTGAGGGTCTTACCTTGTCCATGTAGACAAAGAACAGGATAATTAAGATCAACTCTGCCAGGAGGATGATCAGCAGGACGATGAAAAACTGGAAAGAAAAGGTCCAGGCATGGGCATGTGACGGTGGTGCCGGCAGGGGACAGGGTGCAAACAACAGGACGATGGGGGGAAGGGGACAGGCAGCCCCTGGGCAGGGCCTCCCAGGTGGGGGCAGGCCACCCCCTCCCAAGCAACCCAGATGGCCAGGGGAGATGAAGGACTACCACCCAGGGGTGGGAGGGGCCGGGAGAAAGGTGTGTGGTGGGGCACTCAACATTCCAGAAGCATTTTCCCCGGGCTCAGGCAGGGTGGCCAGCTGGCTGACGACCCCAGGCCTGCACTTGGTGGCCCACGTGCAGGGAGGCCTGAGGTCGGGAGGGCTGGGGCTCAGGGGTCCGACTTACACTGAGGAGGAGGCACTTGTTCTCCTTGATGGCCCCCAGGCAGCCGAGGAAGCCCGTCACCATGACAACGGTGCCCACGGCGATGACCAGGTTGGCTGCCGACAGCGAGGGGAAGCTGGGGGAGAAGGTGGCAAAGTTGCCTTGGGACACGGAGAGCCAGATGCCCACTCCAAGCAGCCCGCAGCCACAGAGCTGGAGAGAAAGGACAGCCCGTTAGCTCGGCAGGGCCCGCACCCACTCCACGGCTCCCACACCGACTCCGAGACCCAGGGAAGGCCGAGGCCTGGGCCGCTGGCCAGGCAGCCGGCTCTGTCTGCATGTGGTGGCCAGGTTCTGGGGACAGGCCCAAGACACGTCGCTGTGTGACCCTCGCCTGTCTGTGACTCAGTCTCCCCATCAGGCAAATGGGACTGTACCAGCTTCAAGGACGACACGGCCACTCTGAGAATGGGAGTAAATAAGAGACAGGCTGGAGCGTCCACGAAGGGGGCCAGCCGTGCTGGGGGCACGAGAGGTGCTGGAGCTCCTCCACAGGATGGGGAGTGGGAAGGAGGCCGGGGAGGGGGGCGTGGGGGCCAGGGAGGGCAGCCAGGATCGTCTCTGGCTGTGGAACGAGAACCCTGGGATCCACCGCCTCTGAGCCGGGGCTCCCGGGGGCCGAGTCCCACCCAGGCCGGAAGGGCCACCTGCCCGCTGCGCTCGGGACCCGAGGCCCCCGTTTCCCGCGGTGGAAGCTGGCTGGTGCACGGGGTGGGGGGTGAGGCGCTGCCACGGCCGTCCATCCAGCTGAGCCCAGCAGTGGGCACGCGCACCCTGGAAATCCAGGCTCCTGGGAGGCTCCCCCGGGGCTGCGAAGTCGGGCGTCACCTGGGAAGCTTCGGGCCCCTGGCTGCCGAGCCCCACGCCTGCTTTATCTCATGCCCGACAGAGCTGACGCTCCCCCTCTCCTCGCCCTCCGTCAGCTCAGGCAAGTGTGCTGCGCCTGAGGAGCCAATCGATCAGCCGACCGCTCCTTACTGAGCAGCTACAGCTCGCGGGGAGCTGTGCCAGAAAGGCTACAGCTGCTTTAGAGGAGACAGGAGGAGGAAAAAAAAGCAGCATCCACCCCAGGCCGTCTACAGTGGTGCCTAATAAATACTGGCAGAGGTCATCGCTGTACTGGTTTGGGCGGGTGGGACAGGAACAGTGCACGCAAGGGGACAGGAACAACCCAAGAAGCACAGACATGGGCTTTGGCTCCTCCTTGTCCTGGCTCTGCGTCCCTGCCGGCTCCTTAGCAGGAGGAGAGCGTCCCCTCCGTACAGGACTGCTGCCAGGGGCGGGCGCAGCGCAGCGTGTAAGGCGGGTGTACCAGTGTGTTCCCGGAAGAGGCGTTTCCTGAGCAGTTCCCACACGCAGGAGCTGCGCTGACCGTGACTCTGATTCCCAAGGCCCCGGCACGCGCCTGCTGTCCAGCCCACGCGGCCCAGCAACCATGGTGGAGGGGCACGCCGGGCACAGGGGAAGGGGCAGTGGCGGCCCGGGAGAGCCACTTCCTTCACTCACTCAGAAACCCCACGCTGCGCACGGCTGCTGAGTGCCAGGCCCGCTGCCGGGGGAGACGGGTGACCCATCCAACAAAGACCCCCTCTCGCGAAGGAGAGATCCTTACATGCGTGTTTGTTCCGTCAGCTCACAACACTTACTCTGCACTTACTGCTTTGTACGTTCATGTATGAATGACTGACTTCAATAAAAAAAATTTTTTTAATACAGTAGATTCTTACAGGGCACACAGACATGGCAGGAGCAAACATCACGGCATTTCAGATGCCGGTATGTGCCAGGAAGGAGAGGGCACGAGGAACTCAAAAGTACTGGGGAGAGGGGGACTGAGCCATGGAGAGAGCTGGGGGAAGAATGTTCTAGACCGGGATCAGCAAGTGCACAAGTCCTGAGGGGCCAGTGAGCTTGGCCAGCTGAAGGGAAAGCATGCTGCCCATTGCAGCGGTGAGAGTGAGCGAGGAGCCCGGGAAGGCAGGGCGGCCGGGCGACAGGTGAGGGGGGCTTAGCAGACCACGGTAAAGAAAACGTGCACGCCGTTCTCAGTGGGATGGAAGCCTTCAGAGTTGGGGTGTGGTGGGATCTGACTGATGGTTCAGAGAACAGCCCTTAGGAGGGCTAAGAGGGGAGCCGGGAGGCTGCTGCACTGTTCAGGTCAGGGCTGGCTGGGCTTTGAAGGATGAGTAGGAGTCTGGTAAGTGGGAAAACAAAAAGGTGGTCCAGACAGGGTGAAAAAAGAAATAAACTGGGGATATTTCCGTGTGTTGCTGAGCCAAAGATGCTTCAAGGAGCTGCAGGGGGGTGGTCAGAGTTAGGCAAGTGGAGTCCCCCCACTGTGGAAGGGGGTCCTGCGCCTCCTTTACCCTGGAGGAGCCCCAGGCGGAAGCAGGTCAAGGTTCCCAAGGCCGCGGTCAGGCCCAGAGTGTCCACCCAATGGCAGAGTCCGCAAAGTTTTTCAGGGAACCCTCCAAGGGGGAACGGGTGTGTCTACCCTCCATGACCACCAGGTGGCGCTCCAGGCTGGCTCAGAAGCAACCTGGGCTCGCTGGGGACGGGCTGAAACTTTCATCCAACTTGTCACTCCGACTTTCTTCAATCTGGTCAGCTCCCAGGCTGCCGTCTCAATGTTTCTTTCATTAATCATACCATGGAAAATTCATGATCTCCACGCTGAGGATTTATGGCTCCCGAAGCTGGGCCCCGGAACGCCTAAGCGGAGAGCCCAGGCTGAAAGGTCATTCCCTCCAGGCTGGGAAGCCTGAGAGGGAGAGTGGCTTTGGGACCCCTGGGGCTGCAAGCCCCCCCACCCTGCAGCTGGAGGCAGCCAGGGACCCCCAGGACCTCTGTATGTGGGTCACCTCCCAGCTCCCAGCACAGCCCTCCCCAGGAGCTGAGGCTCTGGGTGCGTGCCTGGCAGGGGTCCCCATTCCCCATGGCAGGGCACCTCCTCTGGGAAAGCCTGGAGCTACGGGGTTCCGGGGGTCACCCTCCGAGCCGGTCCTCTAGTCCAGGCACCAGGCTCGTGGTTTGGGCTGCACGCTCTCCTCCCAGCCACCCGGGGACCCCAGCGCCGAGGGAGCTGCTGCCTCGTCCCCGCAGCGGCTTCTCTTCCCCTCCCTGTCCAGGTCCTGCCTGCCCCCACAGGCGGGCTGGGGCAGCCCGTGTGCAAGGCCCAGCCCCGCCAAGGCCCCGCCTGCACAGCCCCCGCGCAGCTTCACTCGGTCTTTCAGCCCCAGGCCCAGGGAACGGGCTCCCGCCGTCAGCGAGGTGCCCCCGCATGTCCCCGCAAACCTCGGGAGACTCTTCTGGAAACATCGAAACCCTCTGACCCCTCCTCGGGGGGCCCGGAGCTCAGCTGGGCCGCGGGGTACAAAGAACACTCGAAGCTCAGGACTTGGTTTTACAGGGAGAGAGCAAGAGGGACGTGGGCCCCCAGGCACACCGCCAGGCCTGCAGTCCAGACACCGTGCACACCACCGCGTCGCCAGGAGACCCCGCGCGGCTCCCGCAGACCATGGCCACCAGCCCCGCCTCTGGCCTCTGTCCCAGCCCGGTCCCAGCCCGGCCTGCAGAGAGCGGCTGAAGCCTTTCCCTAAAACGCCCCTTTCATCAAGCTGCTCCCTGCGGGAACTCGAGATCCTTCAGGCTCGTTTTCCTTCCAAATGTGGGACTTGGATTTTTAAAGTCCCTTCCAGCACGGTCACTGGAGGGTTCTGGGCCGAGTCTGAGACTTGTCACTCTCGCCCCCCAGCCCAGTGGTTCTCACCCAGGAGCGAAGCCCGTCCCCCACCCCCAGGGGACACTGGTGGGGCCTGACGTCACAGCTGCCGGGGACGGGACTGGCCTCTGGTGGGTAGGGAGCAGAGGTGCTGCTAAACGCCCTGCAGGGCGCTGGGCAGTCCCCACGGTAAGGACCTGTCCATCCCAAAGGTCAGCAGTGCTGGGAGGGCCTGCCCGGGCCCCAGCCCCAGCCCAGCAGTGGAGGAAGAACCCGGTGGGTGGGGGGTTTCTTCTCGGGTGGGGCAGGGGGAGCTGGAAGTCCTGGCCTGATGGGGATAAATGGACGCGGGTTGGAGAGAAGTGCTGGAAGATTCCACCAGACTGCAGGGGAGGGAGGGGCCTGTGCGGGGCAGGGCCGATGGCCCAGGATGGCCATGGGCACACAGGGCAGGGCTGCTGCAGCACCCCGGCCAGTGAGACCTGCCATGGGCAGGCGGGGACTGGAGGACGGGGAGCTGACCTCGACCTCGCGAGGCAGAGCATGGGCAGGGCAAGGGCGAGGGGAGAGACTGGGAGGGGAGCTGCCCCGTGGGCAGGAGGCCAGGCCGAAGCTCAGTGCCACGGAGCTCGGCTGCTGGCCTTCGGGAAAATTCCCTTCCAAAACCAGAGGGTTGTCTCAGCCGAGATGACTGAGCTGCACTGGAGCCCCAGGCAAGAGAAGACTCTGGGGCGAGGCAGGGCAGTGTGACCCACCAAGGTCACCAGCGACTCCTGGCATGGTCTGAGTGGGGGCAGACCTAGGGACTGCCCAGAGAACCGAGCCTCCCCTGCCCCTTGCCCACTGCCCCAATTTCAAAATATTTCAGTTCAGGGCTCCAAATTAATTCACACCCAAATCTGAGCAGACGAACTCCCATCCTTGATCGCCAGGAGGAGTGGGATTTGGGTCTGTTGTGCTTGTTGTTAAATCCCCAAAGTCTAGGGCAGTGCCTCACCCTCAGCGACGGCTTTGGGCCTCCCTGCTACATGGCTGTCCCGCCTGGGCCCTGCGAGGGGCCCCTCAGCCCAGGAGCCTCAAGCCCGCAGGCTATCACAGGATCCTCCTCACCATCCTTGAGCCCATTCGACAAATGCACAGCAGGTAAACTGAGGCCCCACAGTCTACCGCCTTAGAGTGGACAAGCATTACAGACTCACCTCAGCCATAAAGCCGGCTGTAATCAGCCTGATTTCCCCATGGTATTTTTCCTCATCTCAACTGAGCCACATTGATTTGGAGCTCGGATGTATATTTCTGCTGTATGTTCTTGTGTATTTTTAATGCTGATACCCTAATTGCTCCGGCGGTGTGGTCCACAACTTCCCCTTCAAACTATACTCCATCCTGAGCTTTGACAACTCCCCTCATAAACTGGTGAGATCTCGGGGGACAACAACTCTCCATACCCCACAATAGCTGCCTATAGTCTCTCCCCAACGCAGTGACCTCCCCCAGGTTTCCATGGAGACCTGCTGCCTGTCCTCACTAAACACTTGAGCATTTCCAGAGCCCAGGGGCATTTTTTTTTAGGAGGTACCAGCGATTGAACCCAGGACCGCATACATGGGAAGCAGGCGCTCAACCACCGAGCCATATCAGCTCCCCCAGGATCATTCTTAACCATCCTTCTGCCACAGCAGGGCCCAGCCCAGACCTGGAATACCAGTAGAGGCGTGTTTGATCAGTGAATGAGTGAATGAGTGAATGAACGAATGGTGTGGTTAGGGACAGGGGACCTGAGCAGGCCGTATCCTGGGAACAGGACTGGATCCAGACGCTCAAGCCACCTCAAGAGCCTCCCCAAGCGCCCCCCTCCCCCATCCAGCACCCCAGGCTCGCGGCCTGGCTCCTCTTTTTCCTGGTATAAATCACCTGGCCCACCCGCCCAGCCCCATCGGCGCTCATCTCCTCTCCAGCTATTTGAATCTGAATCCCCGCTGCAGGGCCCAAGAAGGCGCTGGGCTCCTGGGGTCAGATGCCACCCGGGGCTCCCCCAGGCTGGCTGACCCCCACCCCCGGCCTCTCCTTTGCCGGCAGCAGCTTTCCCAACGCCAGCTCTCGGCCCTCCCCACGAGGCAGGGCCAGGCGCGATGTGTAACGGCATTTAATAAATGAGTGGATGTGGAGAATAAGAAAGAAAACCCAAGCGACTTCAGCTCCACAGCCTGACGCGCCGGCGAGAAATGAACCTGCCCGGCCCTGGGAGAAGCCAACCTGCCAAGAACCCCGTCTCGGAGAGAAGGGCCGATACATCAGCGCCAGAAGTGGGGCCGCCACCTGGGAGCTCGGACCCCACTTGCCTCCAGGGCCTGGGCGGCCCACTCATCCTCAGGGCCAGAGCCGGAGGGGCGGCCGGAGGGAAGGGAGAGCTGCCAGTGCTTCCAGTTCCAAGTGGAAGGACACGAAGGGACAGAGTCGCCCGGCAGGCAGGATCTCAGCACCGGGAAGCCGCAGCGGTGGAGAGGAACACTCCTCGGTGTACGCTGCACCAGCCTGAGGGGGGCCAGGCCCTCCAGCCTCTGCGGATGCCCACCATCTACAATGAACTCCTTCCTGCTTTCTGCACAGCTCTAAGAAGTCAAGCTCTTTCTCATGAACTCTACTCCTGTCTTCCATGGTGGACATGCAACAGTCCTTGTTTTGCCCAAGGAGCCAGCCTTTAAATATGTGATGACATCTACCACCACTCGTACTCAGAGTCTTTCAGATCTTCCACCTCTGAGTCACCTTCCCTCGGTCATCTCTGACCAAAACGGAAAGTTAGACTCCAGCTATAGAAGGCCTGGCACGGACTACAAAGATGCCACTCTCCCCTCCCACACTCTGAGCGCTATGCTTCTGGTAATCCAGCCTAAGCCCCTAGAGGCTTGGCTGGCGGCCACGGCACAGGCCGAGCTTGTGCACGATTGAAAGCCAAGTAGCACAGTGCCTCGGACATTCTTTTCTTGACCCCACAGGTTCTCTCAAAGCCTCCGTGTGTTTTTCACAACTTCGTTTCACAGTCCCCAGTATCGCCAGCTTGCATAGGTGACAAAGAGCTCACACCCATATTTCTGAGCCTAATTTTCCTCCAAATAAACATTACATAAAGCATTTGCATATCTACAACCCAGTTACATTTTGATGACTGCGGAATGGGGTTATTCTCCATCAAGGATGGTCCGAGGCAAGGATGTCTAAACACAGCCAGACCGACGACGCCGTTTCGCAGCTGCAAGTCTCTGAGGTCAATGAAGCTCTTGAATGACGTACTTCAAGAGCGCCAATTCCTTCCTGGGAGCTTTGTAAGGACTTTAAAAGCCCTGGAATCTCCTTCCCCAATTCACCAAAACACCCTATCAGTTGAGAGTGGGGTCCTGTTACCGTACTTCCTGGAGTCTCAAACCTTGAGGAGCACACAGAGCTGGGAGATCCCGCCACGGGAGGGCCCCCATTCGAGACTCCGAGGGTACCCCCTGCCACCCTGCCGGCCTTGGTGGGGTAAGGGCAGGCACCAGCAGCCCGGCCCCCAGGGGCAGGGCCCTTCTGCAGCCCATCTGGTTAGGCTCCCTGGTTGGCATCTGCCTTGCCGAGGGGCCTGCGCCAACCCAGGGGGACCCGGGGGGGGGGAAGGCGGGGCTGTCCCTGGGCCTCCAAGGACGCTGGGGGCCGGCCCAGGGCCCAAGACAGCTGATGCCTGGAGAGAATGGCGCAAGAACGAGGAATGGGGAGCGGCGGGGCTCCCACTGGGCGCTGCCCACACCCATGCCCTGATCTGGAGGAAGGGCCTGCAGAGCAATGCAGTTCACCTCCCCGCCGCCACTGCACGCCCCCTCCCAGCCATATGGTCACCTCAAATCTGACGGCAGGCCCCACGTCAACCTTTTCACGTGCCAGCATCTTTCCACCTTCTCAGAATGACCCTGAGACCTTCTCCCTCCGTGGGGTAGCGGAGGAGGACGTGGAGGTACGTTCTGAACCCTCCGTGGGGACCCAACGTGGGCCGGGGGCTGCCGGAAGGAACGATGTCTGAGGAGCAGCCCCAGACCTTCCACAACATGATGTGTGGCCGGGATGCCAGAGAGCCCCGGATGACACCAGGCTCCTGCCAGCCTCGTGAAGCAGCGGCGATCACTCACCAGCCCGTAAGCACCAACTCGCGCCATCCGCACAGCCCTCCCGGGGCAGAACAGGCCGGAGGACGGCCACACTCGCTGCCCAGGCTGGGCAGGGGGCCGGTGGAAGGCGCACACCATGCAAATGAAATGGACGAGGCCTGGTGAGAAGGGGCCCGTGGGCAGCACGTGTGACTCAGTGTCCTCCCCGCCAGCACCAGCCCCTCCAGCTCCCACTCAAGGCTACGGGGAGACACTGGGCAGGGGATGCAGAGAGGCCACAGCTGTTTCCCACCCCTATTTGGGAACACACGAGAGGAAAGGAGCCAAGACCCTGGAGGGTGGGCAGGGGTCAGGCCCAGGGAAGCACTTCCCACGGGAGAGGCTGACGATCCACTGCCATCTCCTCCACGGGAGTTTCAGTTCCCCGAGCTACTCGGAGGACTGTCCTCGCTGGGAGAGTGGAGGAATGGTGACCCCTGGATGCCTCTTTTCCCCAAACTCTGGAACTTGTCAACACTTGACAGAAACGAGCTCGGAGCCTCAGGCCACCCAAGCCTGATCGCGCTCCCGGCCAGAGCGCCGATGCAGGAATCGTGCTGCGCTGGGGCGGGAGGCGGACAGGCTCCGCGCTCTCGTTCCGAGCCCCCCAGGGCCACGGCGGCCCGAGCTCCTGGACCCGGGGGGCAGCCAAGGGGAGGCGGCCCGGGAGCACGCAGCCAGGCTCTGTCTCAGCTTCCAAGGTCGTTGTAAATTGGGAGGGAAGGCGCCAAGGTCTCAGAACAGCTTGTCAGATGAGTCTGGAGAAAGGATTTTCCAATAACCAGCATTTTTTTTTTCCCTTCCTGCATTTGTTTTATTTTCTGCATCTGGGGAGAAAAGTATTTCTGACAACATCAAAGCAGGAGTAATATGTGAAGCCGAGGCTGCAGCGGGGGGTAGGGATGGGCTCGATAAGGACCTTCAAGGATCACATTGAAGCCGGCGGCCCCCTGGGCTCCGTGGAGGGAGCAGAGCCGCCGGCAGCGGGCATCAGAGGGCCGGGAGCCCGGGGTGCCCGGGGCGTGCTGTGCAGCTGGGGCAAGCCGCTTGACCTTTCTGAGATGTTCCTCGGCCAGAAGAAGGAGAAAAAGTACCTCCCCAGCACGCAGGGGCACACGAGGACGAGTCAGATTGAGCCCGCCAAGCACTTGGTTCTGGGGATAGAAATACTGCACGAGGTATCGTGCTATTCCTCCAGCTCCCTGGAAGAGGCCGAGGACGGCATGAATTCACGTCACATCTTGCCTGCGAGGAGCTCCAATTATCTGGGAGGCTTGACCTCCTCCTACGGGAGGCAGAAGGGGGTGGGAGCCCCTCGCCCCCCTGCTGGGAAACGAAGGTTTGCAGAGGTGAAGGCGAGTCAGGCGGCACAAAGCTCATCCCATCACTGGCTGCTCGGCTTGGCTGGCTCGATTCCGCCTCACGGAAAGGCCCTTTTAATAATGGAACGAGGGCGAGCGCCTGCAGCTCAAGTTCAGCAAACAGCACTCTGTAATGACCCGTATAGATAGCGGGAAGGATGGGAGCGGACAACCCGGTCCCTCTCGGGCTCCCGAACAGCCGCCCACACGCGCTCTGGCTGCGACCCTTTGATGCGGCCACCACCCGACCGTCTTCAGTGCTGCAGAGCCCCTGTCCACGGTTTATACTGCCAGCTGGGGGCTGCGCTGCCCACGCCAGGATGGTGGCGTTTGTGACATGCTTTGTGAGGGACACAGGCTGGTCAAGTTCGGGTCCCTCTGCCAGCGATGGTCTCGGCACTGACTTAAGTGACAAACTGAGACGCCGCCCCGCCCAGTGGCCCCCACCCCCATTCTCCCGGCCATGGGAGGCTAGGACCCCCCTCGACGTCCCTGCCCGGATGCGGCAAGGAGGGCTGCTCTCCTGGGAGCCGCCTGGCCACGGCTTCAGGGGACGAGCTTGCCGGGGGGTGCAGGGCGCGTCCACGGGGGAGGCGCGTCCACGGGGGAGCTGTGCCCGGCTCCCACCCGCCCACCCCACCGGGGGTCCTCGGCACTGCCCTCCTGCCAGTGACCAGCCAGCCCTGGAGTCCCTCGTGGCGCTGTGCGGGATCACCCCATCTGATGTGCCTAACCCCAGGGTGGGGGCTGCTCTGTCCTCCCCCTTTCACAGATGAGAGAACTAAGGTGCAGAGGCTCAGGTGGCGAAGGAAGCAGGCCCTCAACCCCGAGCTCCCGGCGTCACCCGCCTGCGTCTTCCCAAGTAAGCCGGAAGGGTGTCACCGTGGCACATCCCGACCCTGAGAGAGGAGGGCTGGTGAGGGTAGGGGAGATTTCAGCAGACCTCTGGAAATCTCAGTGCGTGCAGCCAAGTGACCTGGAGACTTGGAGACCAGGAAAACAAAGGTGACGGTGGTGGTGGGGAGGGTGGCAAGGAGGGCGCTAGTCACAGCGATGATAAAACTACATTTACTGAGCCCACTATCAAGGCCAGCAACTGTGCTAAGCCTTTTACACAAACACCTGACAGAGATCCACACATCCCAGGGAACAAAGGCTTGCTGAGTCCTCCAGGTACCTGTTTTAATAAATAAGTTAAAATGTTTGGTTAAAAAAAAAAAACATACAAGGTAGTTACTATCGTTTCCCCCCATTTTACAAATGGAAAAACTAAGGATCCGAGGGGCTAAGTGCCTTGTCTAAGCTCACACATGTAGACCAGGGGCAGAGCTGGGATTTCAATCTGATTGAATACGACTGTATGCTCTTACGTACCTGAGCCTCATCTTATTAAACACTTTTAACGCTTTCTAGCAAAATCTGAGCCAGGGGAGGTAGGAATGGAGCGCCCAAGAGCCCAGGGTCTCGGGTAGCCCTGTCCCGCGGGTGGCGACGGGAAGCCGGCAAGGCCCCGGGGGGAGGCATGCCGTGCCGGCCTCGTCCTTGGGTGCCTGGCCAGGTGAAGGGACAGCATGTGGGGCCAGGGAGGCTCAGCGTGGGGGACCAGCGGGGCGACGCAGGATGGGGGTGGAGGGGGAGGCGGGCACGCCCAGCCTGGCAGGTGAGAGCGGGCGTGCGCGGGCGTGCAGGTGGGTGGATGCGTTGGAGGGAGGAGGAGGTAGTCACCCAGCCGGGGTGATCCGCTCGCTGGGCTGGTTCTACCAACGAGAACTGTTGACTGCACCTGTGTAAGAGGACGCGGCGGAACAGGACACGCTGACATGGAGCTCGGCAGACCCTATTCTCCTACATTTCCACCAAACAGGACAGCTCGTGGAATAACAACTGTCGCTGGCCTGCTCCTCCCCACAGGGTATGTCACGTACCCTGGCTCAACGCAGGTGGTCACCATTGTCTCGTGGGGGCCTCATCCCCCTCTTACAGGTGAGGACAGGGGGGCTCGCAGGTGCCAGGTGAGCCTCCCTTTCTCCTGCAATGCCTGAAACTCACCTAGGTGGGAAGCAGGGGCGTTAGGAAGAGCCTCCTTTTACAAAAGAACTCAAAAAACAATGGCTTTTTCGAAGGGACACTGACGGGTCACACCCCCAGCCGGGCAGCTCCCCCCCCAGGAGCCCACGGCACCTGCCTGAGCCTGGCACCGGGCTGGTGAACGCAGCACACAGGCCACGGGCTGGGCCCCGGCCCCTGCCCACCGGGACCGGCGAGACCGCCTGGAAACGCATAAAAGAGAAGAGCGCAGCTCCGCGTCGGAGTGTGGGGCCCGGGAAGGCCGGGGAGCCAGGAAGCCCCGGCCGGGAGGGCCGCGGGAAAGGACGCCCTCTCCAGTCCCTGCTGTGCCAACGGGGGTTAATGACACCTTCCACGTACAGTTGTCGTTGGGACTAAATGAGATTCATGAAAATAAGCCTCCCAGCATGGTGCCACACACGCAGCCGTAAATGGGAGCCATTATTAGTATTTACAGCCTGCAGGCGCCGGGCGCCGGGATGGGCAGGGAGCGGGCAGAGCGGGCGCAGGCCGGGGGCTGGCGGGGGCGAGGGGCTGCGCGGGGCTGGGGGTCCCCGTGCTCAGGTCTCCAGCCCGCACCGCCTGGCGGGCCTCGTCAATCCAGGCCACGGCGGCGGCGGGCCAGACATGCTTTACTCACTCCGCCGTCCTCGATTCCCCAGCCGCCCATCTCCGGGAGGCAGCTCGCTTTCCCGATTTGCGAGCGTGCTTCCTTTTGGCAGCGAGCTGCTGCTGTCTGCGCTCTGGACCGTAAAACAAGTTTTCATCAATAAATTAAGATAAGCGGAAAGCCAGCTCGAGAGGGGGCGGGCTGGGGCGGGCGGGAGGGCACAGGGTCGCTCTGTGCCCCAGCAGGGGCCCAAGCAAACCCAGGGCAAGACTGGGCTCAGCGCCTCCCCTCCCTGGAGAGCGCCGAGTACTGCCACAGCTCCCTCTGGCACCCAGACCTCCACGGGTTGGGCCAGCCCAGTGCCCGGGAAAGCCAGGTTCTTGGTGATGATGAGCCGAAAAAACAGTCCCCATCACCGCGTGAGATGAACTAAATCACTCCAACATTGCCGGCCCGACCATAACACTATACAGAGTCCTCAAAAGCAAACAGCCTGTCCTTACTGAGCCGTGCACCCTCGGTTCTTCCAAATGCGCCTTGTGCATCCCCCGCCCCCGCTCCTTGCTCACGGCACTTCCCCTGCCCACAAAGCCTTCCTCGCCCCCTTTCTCCTCTCTCAGGCCAGTGGGGGCCTTCGAGGCCTGGTGGAAGCCCCTCCTCCTCCAGGCGAGCCAGGCCCTCACCCAGCACGCTGCAGCGGCTCTGACTGCTTCCGGCAAGCATGCAGCCTCCGAACTCTATGCTCCCTGTGGGCACTGCCCTCGGCTGGGTGCTGGTTCCGGCCTACAGATGGCTTCATAAGGGTAGGAGCCCCACTTCAACTTCCCTGGGCACACCCCACAATGCTGGGTGCCTAGAGGCCCTCATTGGCAAATAGTGGAATATTGCCTGGATGAGCCCAAGGAAAGGGGGCTGTGGCAATGCCAAAGCAGAGCATGTTTTCAGTTCCACAACAGGGCTGCCACCCGACCCCAAGGTGACGGTGTCCAGCCTCCTTCGGGCCCTGACATGCTCCAACGTGCCGGATCATAGGGCATCTGTCTGTCCACCAGCACCCCGGAGAGGTGCATGTCCCCGCATGCGTTTATGGATTAATGGACTGGAATGTCTCTAGATAAAGGATGTGATGAAACCCCACACTGCTCAGAAGGCTGACCATGGGCTGTTAACCTGCTGTGAGATCTTAGACAGGTCAATGAACTTCTCTGAGACTCAGTTTCCCCATCTATAAATCAAAAGGCTGAACCAGCTCTAAGATCCGGTGATTTCATTTCTACTTCATCCTCACCGTAGCCCTATGAGAGACGAAACATCAGCCACGGTACAGGTGAGGAAGCTGAAAGCCACGAGGCTAAGGGACTTGTCCCCAGAGCTGGAGGTGGAGGCAGGCCCCCGAATCCCTAAGGCAGCCCCACTTCTCCCTGGGAAGGACGGGAATGACACACGAGTGCCGGCGGAGCAGGCCCAGGGAGCGCTGTGCACTGGCTCTTCACCCCCTTATGCGGTGACATCATGACCCAAATTCCCCGACCTGCACAGGGTCCACTGCCAAGGGCCTGCTCTGACGCCGACTCAACCCCCTGACCCAGGATCGGACCATTTAAACCCGTGGAGGTGGACATGGCAACATTTCAGGCCCCAGTGACATCGAATCAAAGCTGCTAATTATATCCCAACCTGGATACAGATCAGAATCAATGACTTCCGAGTCCAGGCGCTCCCATACTTGGAAGGAGCAGAGTTATGTGGGGCACCTGGTAAGTCTAGGCTGCAGGGGTGTGGGGGGTGGCTCTAAAGCAGATCCCTCCCCTCCCTCCACCCCCCCACAAGAGCTCCCTCCACCACGACCTGGAGGGGGTAAGACGATGCCATTTTATAAAGGACAAACATAGGGGGAACTAGCCTCTGTGTTAAATTGTGAGCTGGCAGGAGAAGCTGAGAACAAAGTTCAATGAATGGAACAGAAACATATTGACAATAGCAAAAAGAAACAATTACTACGCATTTTCGTATGCGATCTTAGGAATAAATTTGCTCTTGCTTTTGCTTATTCAACAGAAAAAAAAAAGAGAGAGAGAGCACACACGCGGGCAGTAGCCGAGAGAGAGATGAGGAGGACACAGCAGAATGCAGACGCTTGCACTTTGTGGCTCAACGTTTCTCTTAAGCTCTCAAAAGAGGGTTTTTTTTTCAAATAAAGATTGGTACGGGAGTTGGAAGAAGGAAGATTGCAGGGGAGGCATTTAGGGTTCTCTCTTCAGGGTACCCACAAAATAGGTACCTTTAAACTGGCAGGGAGAGGCACTGCTCCCATCCACTGGCAGCTTTGTCTTTGGAAGGCAGACCCTTTAAGAACCCTGGGACCAGCGGCTCAGGAGAGCCAGAGGCTGGCTTAATTTTGGGAAAACTCCAACCTCTTTTGTAAAAACCAACCTCCACAGTAATCCTACAGATTCTGTCCCTCTGGGGAAAGTGGGTCACCGAGGACCAGAGGGGGATGATGCTCAGCCAGGGCCAGCCCAGCAGGTCCAAGCAGTGCCAGGACCGTGCCGTGGGAGGGGGCAGAATTCTGCGTCAGGGTGCTAGCGCCACCCAGCGTCAGGCTGTACATCGTCTGCAACGCCATGGACGCTGGAAACGCAGGACCCCAGCCAGGACCCTGCACCTGCGCCAGGTGCCTGTGGGAATCTGTGCACACCTGGAGACGCCACGCGTCTGCCTTTCCCAGGCCTGCGGGAGGGTGGTGAGCAGGGTTCCCCACATGGGTGTCTCCCCAAGGTGCCCACAGGGCCTCTTTAGCCACAAATTGCCCCAAACCCTCCTCTTACACTAAAAGTCAGGGTTTCTTCTCCCATACCCTGAATGGCATCTTCTGAATGAAGGGCGACCGACTGCTGCTCCTGAAAACGTGCTTCTCTACCCATGCCCCTAATCTTGTGGATTTGTTTCTCCATCTATTCCACCACCCAGGATCGAAAACTAGGATCTGCTTTCAGTCTAGGCTAAGAGCACAGGCTCCTGATGGCAACCTAGGGCAAGCTAACCCCTGGGATTCTGAATCCTCACCTATAAAATGGGGGAAATAATGCTACCTCCCAAAAAATCCCTATGACACTTGCCTCATAAACTTCTGGGGAAGTTTAAATAGGATAAAACTTCTAAGGCTCTTAGAAAAACATGCTTAACATGGTGTAAATACTCACAGATGTAACTATCGGCATCTTTCTGACCCTCTACATGCCATCCATCTCCAGATCTTTGGCCACATCCCTGCAAATCTCCTGTATCAACCTCTTTCTTTCCACTCCCCCTGCCCAGTTCCAGGTCTCATCTCTTTGGCCGGAATATTGGGAAGATGCTCGTTGGTAACTCTACCTCCATCTGACACAACCTGGAGCATATCACAGCTCGTCTCCAAGACCCTGGAAGGCTCATGCTCAACTCCTTGGCAGGACGTTCACTCAGACCTTCCATGTGCTCCTCATTTCAATCCAGTTAATCGCCCCTTCTCAAATACACCCATTTCAGTCTCTCCCCTAGCTATCCCCCCTCCCCCCATCAGCCATACCCTTCCTTCCATCCTTCACCATTCTGCTTCCTTAAAGAGCCTGTGATCTCCACCCTCCTCACCCCTCCACCTCTGCGCACTAGAAGCGCCTGATAGGTTAGGGTCTCACAGAACCCAACATATGTTGCCTTACAGATATGCATTCTCTGTTGGTCCTCCCCAAGTCAACTCACTGAAGGCAAGGCCCATGTCTTGTTTATTTTCTATCTCCTACAGTGCCTTTCACACAGTAGGCTCCCAGGAGATATATTTTGAGTTGAACTATATTTTCACAGAAGGCAAACTTCTAGAGCCCTTTGACAATGATGGTATAACCTGTACTGTAGAGTCTCCAGCTGGTACACTGGTGAATAGGTTCCACTTAAGAGGCATAACAGTCAAGCAAGCCCCACTTTCAAGAATACCAAGAGCATCCAAATACTTCAACGGCATTAAAATGTTGCCATATCAAATGTACATCCCCATCCCCATCCCAAGGCATGTGACCACAGGGATTATCAATGTGCTTCCCTTGTGTAATTCATTCATGCAATTGTCATTTTCTTTCCTTATCATTTGTTGGGCACAAAGTATGCTAGGAACATATTGGGCACTGGACATCTATCAGGAATTCAAAGTATTCTGATGGATTGCTCTACCTGACTTGTACCATCGGACAGAAGGACACACATATACACACACACACCCACCTTGAGCTCCAGACACATGCATCTACTTGCCTACTTGTTATATCGGTTTGGATGCCTTGCAAGCATCTTAGACATCTTAGCAAAGCTCTTGATGCTCAAACTACAGGGAAGCCAAGAGTCGTCAGTGACTCTTTCCCCTCCTTAACACTCTACATCAATCCATCAGCAAGTCTTGCCGGTTTTCACCCCCATTTTTTTTTTTATCTCCAGTCTATCCATTTCTCCATCTCTACTGCAACCACTCTTCTTAGAAAATCAATTTTCTGTTTTCCTAGCTGCCATTCTTGCCCTTATAAAAACCCACTCTCCATAAAGCAGTCATTCTGTCCAATGGTTCCCCCCTCGTACATATGACAAATTCCAAACCCCTTCCGATGGCCTACAAGACCCTACGTGACCCACCTCTGCCTCCCTCATGGCCTCCTCCTTGCTGTCCCTACTCATCAGCCTCTGTTCCCCAGGCACACCCTGTTATTTTGCATTTGATGTTTCCTTTGTCCAGAATGCTCTTCCTTAGACGGCCACACAGTTGGTTCATTCTTATCCTTTAAGTCTTCTTAAGCTCCTTCCCATCTTTTATAACAATGTCATTATTTTAAGTGTTTATTATTGTCTATCTTCCCTACTAAAATGTGAGCTCCATGAGGTCAAAGATCCCTGACCTGTTCCCCTGGGAAGCCCCGGGATGTTGCACTGTGCCAGGCACATGGTAAAGGCTCAGTAAGTATATGTGGAAGGGAGGGACCAAGATGAGAGGGGACGAAAGGTCTTCTCAAGAACTTTCCTCTAAAAAGGCATTTACTATAAGTGGATTAAGTCTCTATGCGTCACCAAGATCCTGGGGAGTCTTTTCAGGGGTTTAAGTTACAGTCAAGAGAAAATGCTGCAGGACTTGAAAAGCCCTGGCAAGTAAGAACAGGAAGGAACATGGACTCTGAAGTCAAGTGGACTCGAGAGAGTTAAAACGCTGCCCTGGCCATGCATCCTTAGGAAAGCAACCTCTCCAAGGCCATCTGATTCCTCATTTACAAAATGGAAATAACAATACCAAACCTCAAAAGGCTGCTATGAAGGCACATCCTTTTTTCCAAAGGATGCTGACACTTCAGGCCCACACACTCTTCCAATTAAATCAGTCCGTCCTCCAGCTCCCAGTACTGAGCTGCCCAGGTGTTACCACTGCGTACAAGTCAGCCTCCCCTCCTCAGGATCTCACCTAATGACCAAGAGGCGGTGAGGGATGAAGCTGCTCACAAGGCATTGGGAGCATGCCAGGCTGTCTGCACAGACTGTGAACACATGTGCCTGTGCACTGAGAGTCCAATAAGTCTCTGCTGGAGTCACTAAGGGAAGACTGACCTATCATTCTTGACAGGAGCTCAGGAGACGATCCTGGGACCAGGCTCTCATGGGAGGGCCGAGAGGGAGGAGGGCCAGGGCACGGTGCTACCCAGGCTCCTGGGTTCCAGGGCTACCCGGGACTCTTTGCAACCTTGGCGGGAGCGGGGAAAGGAAGGATAAGAAATGGTGTCCTCAAGATCACTTGACATATTGGTCTCAACCACCAAACAGCAGCTCAAAATCCAGAGGCGGGGCCAGCGCTCCCGTTGCTTTACTTAGGTGCTCCCCGGGGGTGATAATGAGCTACACTGCCCATGTCAGGAATGCTCATTGGGGTCTCCCCTCCAGGGACCTCCAGCCTGTCTTCTTCCCCATCCCCAAGGAGAAGATACCGGGGTGATTTCGGGCCCCAGAAAGTGGGTGGGGAGGACATGTCCTGGGCCCTCAGAGCTCAGACATACAGTGAAGTGAGGATCCCGCTTCATGAACCCTCGAAGCCTGTGGGTGGAGAACACCTGGGTGTAGACTCAGCCCAAACCAGGGCCACCCTGCACCTGCAGACACTGACAACCAGCGTCGTCCTAGCACCACGGCCTTCGCCGGGCCCCCTCAATTACTCTTTCTAAAACTGCTTTTATCATGCCATTTCCATGTTCGAGAAGCTTCACTGGCTCCCCACTGCCCATGCAAGTTCAAGCTCGAGTCTTCTGGCCCGACCAAGGTCCTCCGTGAGCCGACCTCAGGCTCATCTCTCAGCTTATCCCACTGTCGATGATATGCTTCAGCAAAAACGGGAAGGGGAGACGCTCTCCTCCCAATGTGCCCTCCCCACGCCAGCCCTCTGTCCTCCAGGAACACCCTCCTTCCCCGGGCCTGTCCTGCAGGACAAGCTGGGCTCCTTTCCCTTCACAGGTCTCTCTGGAGAAGGGCATGAAGAAAGAGAAGGAATAAAGCACGGTTCCCTCCACTTGCGAGCACCTGCCCCTCAAGACCAGGGTCCGTGAGTCTCCTGCCTTGGCACCCTTGGTGTTTAGACAGAAGCTGTTCCAAGAGGTGAAAAAGGCAGAACAAAGACAGCAGGCTGGCCCTTGAAGCCCTGCTGAGATGCCAGCGAGGAGGCAGACCCGAGTTAGCGGTGGAGGGCCTGGCTTTTAACAGGAGAGCTCGTTGGGGCTAATTTATTCCCACGGTGTCTCAGCGGGTTTCAGCTCGTTGAGTCTATAATGGAACAAGCAGTCGCTGTTGTTCTTGGGCGCTCCGGCTCTGTGACGGGGGAGTGAGCGCCACCGAGAGACAGCGCCATAAAGCAGAGGGCGGCCCTCGGGACCCTCCACAGGGACCCGGTTTATGGTCCTGGAAGGAGGAGGTGCCAAGAAACCCAGGAGCACGGCCTATAAATCCCAGCGGGAAGTGGAGCAGGATCCTCCGCCTCGGGGAAGGATGGCGGGGGAGACCGGGAGGAGAAACGCAGGCCCAGACACCGGCGCCGTGAAGGGAAAGAAGTGAGGGCCCCACACACAGCTGGCGGCAGGAAACAAGCCCACCCGCTGCCCCAGAGACCCTGGGGAAGAGGCGTGGACAGAAGCCCCCCCTTCCTCCCTGCAAAAAGCGTAAGATTTCACGCCACCCACAGACCGGAAGGGGAGCTGGGAACCCCAACAGCCCAATGGCCTGCAGAGTGGCAGGACACTGGGTGGAGAGGGGTCTCCTGACCCAGCCTGTGGACAGGACTGGTGGAAGGGAAGCCCAATGTCCAATCCTGCCTGCCTAGCACCTTCCACCTAACCACCCCCGATAGTCAACAAGGTCAGATTCTCCCTGGACCTAAGCTACCCCTAGGAAGAAGCTGCTTACTTCGTTCATTACAGGGCTGTCCCAGGAGAGCTGCCCTTTGTGGGACAACCTGGTTGAAGAGCTGGTCACAGGGCAGTGCCTTGGGCATCCCCCTCTTAGCACCCAGCTTTGTGATGATTTCTGCTCCACATTAGGCAATGCTGAGTAGCCGTGACTTTGGGGTTTTCCCTGAAAGAGTTAACCTGGCCTCCAAAGTCAAGATCAGGGGCACCGCTGGGAGCTTATCTGACCTCCTGAAGGGATTAGCGCCCAGCACAAGAAATGCCAATCGGCCAACAGGGCCAAATTTAACCTCGTCCATCCCTCCCCAACCCAGGCCAGGTCACTCTCAAAATCAACAATTACGCTAGCGGCAGCTCTCGCGCAGCCCGTCATCGGCTATTTATATGCCACTCGCCTTCGGGAGGAGGGGGGGACGGGACACCTCCCGTGGCAGCGCGGTGTGAGCGCCAGGCCTGTGGCCTCGGCCTCGTGGGCGCCATTGCACTTGGCCGTGCCTGCCCAGAACCGCCGCAGGAGAGGCCTGCCCAGGTTCCGGGGCCCCACCCCGCCGTCTCTATTTCCTGAGTCCAGCCGCGTCTCACCGTTGGCTGGGCAGCTCCTTCTGAAGACCCAGGTGGACCAGCAGGTGCCATCTGGTTCTGCCAGCCTCTCCCCCCAGCCCGCTGTTGGGCCCGGGGACTGGGCAGTACCCTCCTCCCTCCAGCTGCTGGTTCCTCCCTCATCCCTTCACCACCTCCCTGGCCTCCAATGACCCAACAAATCTGAAGAACGGGCAAAAGGACAAAAGGGGTGGGGCTGGGGCTTCCTAGGTAAGGGGCCCTGCACAGGCACGGGGTCGGACCTCGGCTCGCTGTCGGGAGGAGGCAGGCACTCACAGCCTGGCCTCCGAGGAGGCGGTGGGCAAGAGCAAGATCCCGCTTCATTGGCAGGGGAAGTTCCAAGAGCAATGTCCATGCCCGGATGTCCTCTCAGGTCAGAGGCCAATGGGTGGCCCCACCACTGTGTTCTTCACCCTCCTAGGGACCTATTGCAGGGAACCCTTACCCTCAGGCTGCCCCACTGAGACCTCTGAGAATTCCCACCGCACTGTGTCCTCAAGGGTTCACTCCTTTGCCTCCACTAAGAGGTCACCTAAAGCAGGTTTGTCTAGAAGACACCCCTGCCCTAAGCTAGAGTCACCAGAAGAAAGGTCCTCCAGCCTCTAGTTACGGAGCTAGAACTACCCCCCACCCAAGAAGTGCATTCTGAAAGCTAGGCATCCTTCTGTGAAAAAAAGAAAGGGGGGTGGGGGAGAGAGAGAAAGAAAAAAGCAAAGCAAAGGGAAAAAAAGAAAAGAGAGAAACGAGAGAGAAGGAAAGACATCCCATTAGTGGTCCCATGAAAATAACGCAAGCCCCTATGCTACCCTCCCTACACCAGCTTGCAAGGGTCACAGCCCTCTGGGGTGGCACGGGGACAGCCTCACTAACATGGCGGCAAAGGCTGAGAGGGGAGAAAGTGCTAGAGAAAAGTTTAATAATAGAGCTGGGTTGGGCGCTGCCGGTTTCCTTTTGCAGTTGCCCTGACCAGCTGCTCCCATGTCATGATGTGGCCGAGGGCAGGGCGAGTCAGCTGCTGGAGAGATTCAAACCCAGGTCAGCCCGGGGGCCATGTCTCCTTAGGCCACCCCTGCAAGAGGCCCGCATGCCACGGTCAGCAGCCTCTCTATTAAAAGCCCAGAGCTAGCGGGACAGACATAGCCAGCCGGAAGCCCCAAGGTTGACCGTCCCTGTACCCATCGGCCCTCCCGTCCAGCCACGTGCCCCTCATTGTCTCTCCTGACGGGAGACTGCTATTTTGGGCTCCGGGGGAACAAAGGGGAGCTGGTGGCTGCAGCAGGGAGCCCAAGGGTGGGCAGGCTGGCGTCGGAGCAGCCCTCCTGAGGACAAGGCAGCTGCTGCCCTCCTCCAGCCTCTCGTCTCTGTCCCCTGGAAACCAACAAATACAATTCACTCAACAGTCAACACAACCGTGTGCACAGAGCATTCGCCCGTGCAGTGGTCAGGGACTGCAGAGAAACTCCCACGTGAGCACAGGCGGTACACACCCATCACCACTCACGGACGATTAATGGACGTTGCGCTGGGACAGTAAAAGGCCGGGACTGAGGAAAGGCATAGCCCTTGAAACACAGTTCACCAGGGACTCGGTTTTCCATATCTTTTTATATTTTTAAAGATTTATTTATTTCTCCAACACCCCCCCCCTCGTTGTCTGTTCTCTGTGTCCATTTGCTGTGTGTTCTTCTGTGTCTGCTTGTATTCTCATTAGACAGATCTGGGACTTTCCAGAGTGGGAGAGAGGTGATCACTCTCTTGCGCCAACTCAGTTCCCTTTTCTGTTACGTCTCTTATTGTCTCTCCTCTGTCTCTTTTTTTTTTAGACAGTAGTCCATCAAGTCTTTTTTTTTCTTAAGGATTTATTTATTTCTCTCCCCTTCCCCCCACCCCGGTTGTCTGTTCTCTGTGTCTATTTGCTGCGTCTTCTTCATCTGCTTCTGTTGTTGTCAGCAGCACAGGAATCTGTTTCATTTTGTTGTGTCATCTTGCTGCGTCAACTCTCCGTGTGTGCAGCACCATTCCTGGACAGGCTGCACTTTCTTTCGCGCTGGGCGGCTCTCCTTATGGGGCACATTCCTTGCACGTGGGGCTCCCCTACGCGGGGGACACCCCTGCGTGGCACGGCACTCCTTGTGCGCATCAGCACTGCGCATGGGCCAGCTGCACACAGGTCAAGGAGGCCCGGGGTTTGAACTGTGGACCTCCCATGTGGTAGACGGATGCCCTATCCACTGGGCCAAGTCCGCCGCCTCCTCTCCTCTGTGTCTCTTGTTGCATCATCTTGCCGCGCCAGCTCTCCGTGTTGCCCGGCATACCTGCATGGGGCAGCACTCCTGCACAGGGGGGCACTCCACGTGGGCTAGCTTACCACATGGGCCAGCTTGCCCTCACCAGGAGGCCCTGGGCATCGAACCGGACCTCCTATGTGGTAGGCAGGAACCCAACTGCTTGAGCCACATCTGTTTCCCATGATTTCCATATCTGTCACATGGTTCCTCCTTCGGGGCAGTCACAAAGCTTAAATAAGTCAGTGTATAAAATGTGCCTGGTGTCTTCTCAAGGCTCTATGGGATGCTGTCATCGTTCTCATCTTCAGGACAGGCAGGAAGGTCTGGGACCCGCATCTTCAGTGCAAGGCTGGTTCAGGAGGCACCTGCAGGCCCGGGGCAGGGGGCAGGGCTGGGCTACGGGTCTCATCTCTCCCGCAGAAGGTTCTCTCTCGCTTCGCTTCTCCTCGATTCTAACAATCGAAGACTCCCTCTGCACTGAAGCCGCTGATGGTGGGATGCTGAGGGGTGTGGGGACCCCTGAGCATCGCAAGGTATGGAAATGAAGCCAAAGTCCTGACGGCAATCAGCACTGGGCCTTGGAGAGCAAGGTAGGGCCCGACGGAGGAGTGGGCGCTGCAAAGATAATTACCACCGTCGCCATTTACTGGATGGCACCTACTAGGTTCTGGCAGGTGTTTCGAATGCGTATTCTGAGCAAACCACACGCCAGTCCTGGGAGGTAGGCTCCACCATCCAAGAGGACACCAGTCCAGCCAGGATTAACTCCCAGTTTGACCCATAATCCTTATCTGCCCACCACCTACTGGGGATTAGAACCACCTAAGAAGCTCTTAAAACTGCAGATGCCCAGGCCCTACCCCGGACCCGCCATGCGCCGGACCCTCCAGGCCTGTAACTCTGTGTCTGTGTTTTCTCGGTGTCCCAAAGGGAATGCTGCTGCCCAGCCAGGAGTGGCTCCACTGGCCCAGCCAGCAGGAGCAGCAGTGGGCCATCTCCGCCCTCTGGCCCCTGCCACTGGCCAGAACCACTGTCCCCGGGACCTGCTGCGCTGTGACCCCAACTCCCCTCCCCTCCAGACTGAAGTCACACCCCCCCAGTGACGGGGTCCCAGGGCTGTGACCAGAACCCAGTCCCCAAGGGCACTGGGGGGGCCTTCAATGAAGAGCGACTATTTTCCACCTCAGTTGATCCTGGGCCGATAGACGGCCGGTCCTCTCGAGCCTCCGCTTCCTTGTCTGCAAAATGGGGCAGCATCACACGGAGCTCTCTGAGGACGCTCTGTAAACTCTGCACAGACTGCACACGTCAGCGCAGGGGGCAGTGCAGCGGCCGGGGCTTGTGAAGCGCTGACTCGCCGTGGGCACCGTCCCTTCCACCCAGCACCTCGCCACATCCCCGCTCCATCCCTGCTACAACCTACCGGGCAGGACTCTTCTTATCCCCAGCGAAGGATGAGAAACAGAGGCCCGGAGAGAGCAAGGAGCTTCCCGAGTTTTCCGTGGATAGTGAGAGGCTCAGTGGCTCATATCTGGAATCCAAGGTCTGAAGCGCCAGCTACCCTGGCCTCTTTGTGACTATTACTTAGCACGCCAAGCCAGCAGGTGGCCTCACAAGTAATTGAACAGCGCTTCCTGCCTGTCTACCGTCGCCTTTTTAGTTGGTTTTCTTAGGAACTTTCACTGCACAGGGGTGTGCCTTGGCAGGACGGGGTGGTGACTCTGGAAAATGAAGCAGGCCGGTGGGGGCTCTGTAGATGCTGCACAGCAGGTGGGAAACCTGCTTCTCTTGAGGACACAGGAGCACCTTCAAAAGGCAGGGCAGGTCAACCCGGGCCCCTGACTTTGATGGGAGAAGCGAGTGGGGCAGTGAGCGCTCACTATGCAGTGCGGCGGAGAGCGGGACAGACTGGGTCCCCAAAGTGGGGTCAGTGGAATTACTAAAACCTTCTTCCAGATTGCCCCAAAGTCATCCTTGCCCCCTGTCCCAGCCCCGTGCCCCCCAAAACGGGCACCCGCAGATGGAGAAAGCAGCAAGCCCCCTGGGTGGCCTCTGCAGTCCCGTGAAGGCAGGGTCCTCGGCTCAGCCTGGAGGCACTTCTCCCTGCTCCCTTCAGTTTAAAATAGGCCACGCGGAAGCCTGCCAAGACCCAGCACTCCTGGCAAACGGACGGGGTGTATTTCTGGCTGCGCACCGTGAAATGCTGGACCGGGGAGGCTTCCCAGGCCAACAGCTGACTCCGCTGGGACCAGCGGGTCTGAGCGTCGGCCCGGGGCCCGGCGAGCACCAGCACCCGCGTGCGTACAGTAGGAGGGGGCCCCGGAGCACAGGCACGGCCATATAAGGGCACGGGGCTGGGGGGAGCCCTGGGGGCCGGGGGTTCTCCCAGGCCAGGCAGGCGCTCCCCATCCCAGGCGTGCGTGCACACCTGCCGCGGAGGCCATGCCTGCGTGCCATTCCCCACCGCGGAACGGGCTTCCCCATCGCGCTGCGTCACCGTCCCCTCCAAACGCTGTCCACTCTCACCTGCTCCTGGAGGCCTGGCCAGAGCCCGCCCCTCGTAGCCGCAGCAGCATCTCCCCGGCCAGACGGTGGGAAACACATGCTGCCCGTGGGCAGCCCGAGTGGGAGCCAGCGGGGTTTGGCCTGAGGAGTATTTGGGGGAGGCGGTGAGGAGCAAGGTGCAGGTTTAGTTCAAGGAGGCCCCCCCAGGGCCTGGGTGGCTTCTCTGAGGCTACAGGGGGCAGGCAGGGACTGAGCGTTAGAACCCACGCAGTGAAAAATGATCCTGCAGCCTCACTCCCCAGAGCTGGGCAGCACGGCCACGGGGCGGGGACGTCCCTGCCCAGAAGTCAGAGCGGAGATCCTAGGGTCCCAGCCGGGGCTCTCACGCAGCCTGTCGGAGTGGGAGCTGCTTCCCGCTCTGGGTTCCCCCGTTCTGTGAGGCGTGCCCTGGAGTGGTGGCCCCTTTCCGGTCAGCTCTCGCAGCCCTGCGCTGAGGGGGCACCCCAGCATGGCGCTGGCTGGCTGCCCACCGCCCGGGGCGGGGAGGCCCAGGATGACCGAAGGACAGAGACGGTCACCCAGCCCGCTCTCCTGCCAGGCCGGGCTGAGGGGTTGACTCCGTGGAGCGCTCTGCCTCCTCTGTGGCTCACTGGCAAATCCTGGGGGGAGGGCTCCGGGTCAGGGAAGAAAGATGTGCGCCCAGGCTTCACACAGGGGAAACTGAGGCGCCACAAGGGAACGAGCCCAAGGTTCGGACCCTCAGGGTGGAGGATGAGAACACCCTGTCCTCTGTGTCCCTCTGTTCCTTATAACTACAGCTGCCCTTTGTGACAAAAGGACCTCCATGCCCCCCAGGCACATCGAGAAACCCATCAAAAGGGGAGCACTGGGTGTCTCTGATGATAGCATTTTTACTTTAAGCTATTTTTACAGCTCTCTGTTCCTTCCAATGCTCTCCAGTGACCACACTGTATTTTCATAATGAGAAACAAACTTTTTTAAAAAAGAAGAACCAACTTCCTCCACCATCTCAGAAGCCCCACCTTTGCCAAGGACCACCTCTTTCCAGCCCCCCGTTCACTCGTACACCTGGGGAGGGCGACCTGCTACAAGTGCATTTAACTGCCGGGAGAGGAAGAGCACCCGGGCTGCCCTGAGTCCTTGGGGGTGCATTCTCAGGGTGATTTTCCTTCTCTATCTCCAAAGAAACCTCTAGTCTTCAGAAAGCCTGTCACCTCTTCAGGTGACCCCTGCCCACAGGAAGCCACCGGCAGTCCTAGGTCACGCCCATGGTTGGGACAACTCCCAAAACCCAGGTGAAGTGGGAAAAGATCAAGAGGAGAAAAAAAGGGGCCAAGAAGGAGGAGGGCAGGGGGCAGAGGGCGGTGGTGCCGTGGCGGCCTTGCCCGCTCCTGCCCTGCCCCGTGCTCCAGCGCCAGTCCTTCCAGATCCCACGCCTGCTACAAGGGCAGTGGGTGAGCCGCCGTGCCCACTGACCTGGCCGTCCCCCGGGCCTGGCAACTGCGATCAGCCCAGAGGCAGGCGCTGAGCTCCGCATACCTCCGGCGCTCTGTCATAGCCCCAGGAAAGGGTGCTGGAGTCATGGACCAGCGCGGCCAGACAGCCGGCCGGGATGGGTGCTATGTGCGGCTGCGGAGAAGCCGACGTCAGCATGGCCAGCAGGCCGGGCGGTGGGGACAGGGACGCAGGGCTTCTCGTGGTTACGTCCGAGCTGGTTACGTCCGAGCTGGTTACGTCCGAGCAGTGGGGAGCTTTCCTAATGGGTGCTGGCTGTGGGGAGCTAGGGACAAAAGGGGGACAATGGTTCTGCCTTCAAGGCACCCCAAACTCTAATGAGAAGACTCACTCTCACACTGAAACACAGTCACACAAGAGGCCAATGAAAACATGATTCATGAGGGTGACTCCTAAAAAGCTGTGAACGCCTCATTCTGGAAAAACAAGGGATTTTGGATCAAAGTCTGCAAAATCACGAGGGACAGCTATAGAATCCGCAAAAACCTGTTCAACAGATCCTGAAATAGAACCTCAGGCATCCCTTGAAGCTTGAAAGAAATTATCTGAGGACAAATAAAAGGCAGTTCAGCTTTCCCACAATGGGCAAACGCAAGGGGCTCATTACCAGGCGGGGTGGCACAGGATGAAAACACGGCTAAGAGCAAGGGAGCTTCAGAATGGGCTACCAAGGGAAGCAAGGGTGTTGGAGAGCTCCTGGCCTGCCCAGATGGCCCTGCCCCACCACCGGGGCTGACAGACATGCTGCTCGCTGGGCTTGGGCCCCTCTACTTTCTTCAACCCAGACTGGCATTAAATCCTTTGGTCGGCCTGCCCATGCACGTCGTGAGAGGAGAAGGCACTCAACACCACTTGTCACCAAGACACAACGCAACGGAGGAAAGCGAGCGGGGTTCACAGTTCAAGTTCCAGCCCCGACACGCATTCAGAGGCTGTAAGTGACATCGCCTCTCTGGGGTTGATTCTCCGTTCAAAAAATGAAAGTAAGGGTGCTGACCCGAAAGGGATGATCTGAGATGAAACCAAACAACTATGGGAACCCCTAAGAGGAGGCCTGTCACCCAGGAGGTGCCTGGCGAAGAGCAGAGGTCCACCAGCCAGTCTCTCCCTGGAAATGTCAGATCCAGGCTCTGCCCTCGAGGACTGTCAGGCACAGACTTAAGTAACCAAGATGAAGCCCCAAGTGCTGTGGATTGCAGGGCAAGATGAGCCAGAGGTTCCACCTTGGGGGTACATCCAGGTTTCATGGAAGAAGTGGCCCAAGAAAAAGGGGATGGGCTTGCCACATGCACAGGTAACTGCGATGCAAAGAATAGTGGGCAGGAAGGAAGTGGGACAGGGCACAGCAGCTCCTGAGCCCCTCCTGCAGGCCACCCAGGTGCGTGTGAGTGACAGGCTGGAAGAGAGAACCGCGAGGGGTGTGTCTGACTGGTCCGTGGGGCACCCGGGTCATCGAGAGCGTGACTGAACGCTGGAGGGTCCAGGTGACGAGACAGAGGATTTGCACTCAGCTGGTGGTGGTGGTAGCTTGGGGGGAGCGGAGGAGGCTGCAGGCACGGCTAGGCTTTGGCAGAGGATTCTGGCAGTTGTGTGGTAAATGGATTCAGAGAGAGCAGGGAAGACCCTAGTGTCAGCGCAAGCAGTGAGGGAGGTCTGATGCAGGGAAATGGCAGAAAAATGGCAAGGCAGGAGGACAGGAGAGGCATTGTGGGGGTGGACTGCGCGGGAAGGGGTAACCGGAGGTTCTGAGCCTGGGAGCTGGGCAGGTGGTGGGACCAGTTATCGAACCGAATAACAGAGGACAGAGGACGGCTTTTGAAGCCAGATGATGACATGACCTAAGTGCTGCATCCGGGAGGCGATGTGCTCAGGATGGGCTGCCAGCTGCGGCATTAGATGATGGGGATTTGGGCCCCGGCTCTGCCACATCCTGTGAACTCCAAGCGGAAGACTTTGTGGATGGGGGTGCAACCAAACAAATGTGGCTTGACCATTCTGTGTGTGGGTTTTATCATCCAAAAAAAAATGAATGAGCTATTCCAGCTCATTCCTTCCTTATCGTAAAGAAGCAATGTGATGTATCCAAAAATGCTCTATAAATTCGAGAAAAACTTCATAAATTTAAGATGCTATTACCAGAAGTTATAGTTGCAACCAAGAAGCGGGACGGGTTTGTCAAGGGATAGGAAGAAAAGCAAGAGCAGGGAGAGGACCAGTGACAAAGGATGCGAAGTCCAGGGACGAGCGGCAGCCGGGAGGAGCAGCAGCCGCAGGTGGGACCCCGGAGGAGCGCACGTCCTCTCCAAATACCGCGAGTGGAATTAACTGCACTGAATTGAACAGGCGAATGTGGTGAGGGGAAGTTTTAGGTCATATATATGTTACCAGAGTAAAAATTAAAAGATGAAACAGGATTGCACAACCCAGGGAACCCTATTATAAACAATGGACTATTAATAATAGCGCAATTATACAAATGCTCTTTATGAATTACAACAAATGGACCACACTAAGGCAAGGTGTTAATAATAGGGTGGTATATGGGAAAGGCAGGCCCTGATATAAACTACAGACTATAGTTAACATTACAATTATAATATTCTTCCACCAACTCTCACAAAGGCACCACACGAATCCAATGTGTTATTAATAGGGGGAGGTATATGGGAGGGCTGTATTTTTTACATGACTCTTCTGTACTCCTACAACTTCTCTAATTAAAAAAAAAATGTTTAAAGTGAGTTTCTACCAAACACCATAAGCAAAAGCATGTTCAAGTTAATTGGAAACAAGGGAATTTTTTTTTAAAAGTCAAAGGAGAGCAGCATCACCAAGGAAAGTTGGGGTTGCAGCCCCCTGTCCTCCCCTGCAGAACCTCTAGGCACCCATCCTGCAGCCCCCGTCCTCCCCTGCAGCCCCCAGTCCTACCTCGCAGTCCCATCCTCCCCTACGCCTCCCCGTCCTCCCCTGTAACCCCTCTAGGCACCCATGCTGCAGCCCCCATCCTCCCCTGCAACCCCCATCCTCCCCTGCAGCCCCTCTAGGCACCCACGCTGCAGCCCCCATCCTCCCCTGCAGCCCTTCTAAGCACCCATCCTTAAGCCCCCATCCTCCCCTGCAGCCCCTCTAGGCACCCACGCTGCAGCTCTCATCCTCCCCTGCACCCCCCCGTTCTCCCCTGCAGCCCCTCCAGGCACCTATGCTGTAGCCCCCATCCTCCCCGCACTCCCCCATTCTCCCCTGCAGCCCCTCTAGGCACCCATGCTGTAGACCCAGTCTTTCCTACAGCCCCCATCCTCCCCTGCAGCCCATCTTCCCCTGCAGCCCCTCATCCTCCCCTGTAGCCCCCATCCTCCCCTGCAGCCCCTCTAGGCACTTCCCTGCAGCCCCTCCAGGCACCCACGTTGCAGCCCTCGCCAACACTTTGCCACTGAACTACGTGACATCCCACAGGGAATGGTACCACCTCTATACCTGTCCCTAACTGGTAAGGACAGTGTGCACCCAGGGCCCACAGCCCCTCAGAGGAAGTGTGCCAAGGTGAGTAGGGGCAGCAGGTGTCCACGAGGGAGCCCTTCTCAAAACCTCCAGGGGCAGAGGGCATCACAGAGGCACCCAGGCGTAGGGCCCTCCCCGAACACCCAGGAGGTGGGCGCATCTGTGGAGGGGGCAGGCAGCCAGGCCGCCCTGAGCCGCCCCCGCCCCCCGGCACGCAAGCCCAGGGCACAGGGCGGAGGCGCAGCCGCCTTCCCTCCACAGAGCAGAGGGGCTTCTCCTGTCACCCCACAGGCCTGGGGGCCCAGCAGGGGGAAGCCAACAGCCTGGAGGGCGGTCGCCCAGGGAGGCGGCAGGCCACGAGAAGCGGCGAGATGGGCAGGAGGGCACCGGGCTAGAGACCTGCGTGCAGCTTGCCACCCTGGAAGCAGAGGGCAGATGCAGGAGGAAAAGGACGGCGAGAGGGCAGCTATGGGTGCTTCTCTGGACGGGGACAGCCACTCCCCACCACGCGTCCGCCCTCGGGAGGCTGTCACACCTTGCCAGGTGGAGACTCAGAAAACCAGAAGCGGGCAGGATCTCCAGGGCTCTCTGCGACCCACCTCCTGTCCCCAAGCCGGATTTTTATTCCGATCGTCACCGAAAGGCAATCTCGCCTCTCTTCTCTGGGTACGGTGGTCCATCAGTCGCCCCCTCCCTCTGGCTCTGCCTTTAGTAAATTGAATTACAAGGTCCTCCTTCCCATCCTTCTTGCTGTGACCTTAATTGCTCATTCCCAGGACTCAGCCAGGCTCACGGCTATTCTCGATAGATCCAATGGCATTCGAAGTTAATGAGCACCCAGCATGGAAGCTGCTCCTCGCCTCTGCCCCGGCCAAACTCGCACCCTTCCACCCGTTCCCCTGGGGCCATGCTCTGTTCAGGGCACCCACCGCCCAGGAGCCACACGTGCACCACAGGAAGCCCATGCTGGGGGCTGCCCCACCTCGCCCACGGCACAGGCTCAGCCCCTTCCCCTGGCCCTGAACACACGGGTGAGGTGGCAAGCGGGGATGCTCCCTGCTAGCCCGCGTGGGCCCACCTGGGGGGCTGGGCCAGCAAGGGGGGTGACGGCCCTGGAGAAGGGAGCTGGGAAGATGCCAGCGCTGCCCTGCACAGCCGCTGGCCCAGATGAGGCTGCACTCGGCCCGGGGATTGGAGGGGAACGGTCAGGAAGGAGAGAGGCATGCCGACCCAGACAGCACAGGCCTGGAACCGCTGGCACTGAGGCTCCTGGACTGGGAATACCCAACTTGCGTGAAAGTTCCACCAGACGCCCACCAGCCTCCCGGCCTCACCACAGCAAGAGCGTCCCCAGCCTTGGCAGCTGCAGTTCTGCCCCCGGGGAGCGGCCACAAGCTCCGCCAGGTCCCAGGTGGGAGCGCCAGAGCTGGGAAGAGGAGGGGAGGAGGGAAGGGGCCACGCACCTGCCCAGCAGGAAAGCAGAGAACGCCTGCCCGCCGCAAACACGAGTAAGTAAGACGCAGCCCCCTCTCGGATGCCGGCTGTGCTTCCTGGGCCTGCCTGCTGCTCCCGGGTGCTTGAACAATGGATGTTTGGGGGGCGGGAGAAGCAGCTCAGGCCTCCATCCCCAACCTTGACCATTTTGGCGGCTCCAATTCTGCCAACATGCCCCGAGAACACGAGGTGGTGAGGACAGGGCCACAGGCAGCCCTTCCTGTCCCAGTTGATGGGTGGCGGGGCCCAGAGAGGAGTTCCAAGGTCAGAGCGCAAATCAAGGGCAAACCCTGTCACCACCTCACTCCCGCTCGCCCTCCAGGAAAGCCAGGCTTCCCCACAACTGTCTTCCCTCCTTCATAGCAGGTGAAAGTGGAAAACCTTCCTCCTTGACGAGAGTCCCTTTCCCTTTCCGTTTTCAGAGTGGAAACTCGGTGCCCAGGACATCTGTCTGTCCTTCCTGCACCCCTGGGCACCTCCCCCTGACAGCGGCCCAAGGGGCAGGGCAGGCCTCAGCACCTTCCAGGGCTGTTCCACCGGCTGGCAGGTGCGGGCAACGTGCGTCGTCCAGGCACGTGCTCGCTCGCTTGGCCACCCAGGACGGCCTGACAGGAGCAGTGCCGTGGGCCGGACTGGGCTCTGCCAGTGAGACCCAGGTCAGCCGAGCCTGCCTGGGCGCAAGCGGAGAGGGGCCCGGGGCACTCGCGCTCCATTTTCCTCCCTTCTTCCCAAGAGTCCCCAGCTCCTAGATGAGCTGGGTGCAGCACACGAATTTGTCTTCAGAGGAGCTACAGAGTGGCGGAAAGAGTGGGGCGTGAGGGCGGGAGGCCGGGCAGGTGTGGTCCGTGCAGCGTCATTGGTGTGGTGCTGGATACGGAGGGACGGGCTGTGTCCACGGTCCCCGGCAGGGGGAGCCCCTCACAGAAGCCCCTCGAGGCCACCGACACGGGAAGAAGGCTAGTGCGCCAGCCGCCCCTGCCCGCCGGCTCAGCACCGGCAGGATTTGGCTCCCACTATCCCTCTCCGCCCTGCTCCCCGTGCTCCACGCCATGAGCATCAGCTTCAGGGTGGGCCAGGGGGTCCCCATCCAGTGGGCCACACTGCCATGAGGCTCGCGACCTGCTGGCCACCCCAGGTCTGGGGGGAGCAAAGGGCGCTAGGAGAGCACATCCTCCCAATGTAGACCCCACTGTGCCGCTCTTCGGGGGCCCCGGCAAGCACCGCCAGCCGCCTCTCCCGCCCTCATCTGTGGGCTCCGTGCCATCTGGGAGGGCTGGGAGAGGGGGACCCAGCCAGGCAGAGGGGGGTGGGGGGCTCCACACAGCTCATACCCCAGGATGTCCACAGGCTGCGTGGGAATGGGTAAGGGGCAAGAGGGGCTTTGGAGGTTCAGGAAGAGAGAGAGGCTCAGAGTGAGGACGAGGCCTGCCTGGACCGGCTCAGCCTGCAGGGGCCCGGGATCCCTGTGGCTGACCGCCCCTGGGGAGGCGCCAAGAATCTGCATCAAGAACGTGAAGTCGCAAAGGCATCTCCCTGCCTCCAGGCAGGCTGCTGGGGCTGCTGGGGCTCAACCAGTTGGGCTCCCGTCTACTAAATGGGAGGCCCTGGGTTCGTGTCCCAGGGCTTCCTTGTGAAGGCAGGTTGGCCCGTGCACCGTGGAGAGCTGATGGCCCATGCACCGCGGAGAGCTGGTGCAGCAAGATGACACAGCAAAAGGGAGACAAGCAGGCACAGAAGAAGAAAAAAACAACAACAAAACACACAGCGAATGGACACAGAGAAGAGACAGCAAAGAATGGAAGAAGCTGCAAGGGGGGAATAAATCTTTAAAAAAACAAGAATAACACATCTGGGAGTAGATATGGCTCAAGTGGTTAAGCACCTGCTTCCCACGTGGAAGGTCCCAGGTTCAGTTCCAGGCACCTCCTAAAAACAGAAACAAATAAACCACAAGCAAACAAATGAACAAAAAAAGCCAATTCAGGGGAGCCTATGCAGCTCAGTGGTTGAGCGTCAGCTTCCCACACACGCGCTCCTAGGTTTGATCCCTAGCCCCAATACCTCAAAAAAAAAATAGCATTTCTTAGGGACGCCCCACCTTGGGGTACACCATTTGGGGCAAAGTGCCTGCAGAGAGCCCTGCTCCTGGCGCCGACACCAGCCCACAGCAGGCAAGCTGGAGGGACAGCGATGGCCACACAGGGCTGCCGTAACAGCGGCGGGGTTAAACGCAACCACGTACAGTGCTCAGGTATGGGACAGAAAACGAAACCCTTGTGTTGAAAGCACAGGGCGGCCTGCCCAGATCCTCTGTCCCAGACCACTTTCTCCACGTTAGATGTTAAGGCCCAGCCTACGAGGTCCTCCCTGCTCCCTCATCCCCCCAAACAGGCCGGTCCTCTCCCACCCCAACCCCTCCGCCGACTCAGAGGCTGTGCTGCAAAGCCTGGGACTCTCAGCTCTCCTCCACGCTCTGCTCAAACGTCCTGTCACAGGTCCCTTAACCACAGGCTCGCAGATCGCTTCAGTGCAGCCCCGGCACACGTGCCGGGGAGAGGGCACCACTCTGCCGAGGGCCACACGATGCCTGACAGTGTACACGGGTCACCCACTGGATCCTGGAGGGGAGGAACCGGCAGGAAGGGTCCTTGGAACTCACATGGGGGCTGAGGACCAGAGAGGAAATAACTTGCCTGACACCTTGGGGCACATCTGGGGCAGAGCTGGGGCTCCCACTGCAAGCAGCTACTCGGCCGGGCCTGGCTGAGCCCGCTCACCGCTGGAGGCCCTGCTCATGCGGCACAGAGAAGGGCAGGGTGGCCTCGGGCAGCCGCAGGCATAGAAGGCCTCTCCAGGCCGGACCCAGCGGGAGCGGGCTGGTGGCTGGGAGCGTGCGGCTCACCGTGGAGGTCAGCGAGGTGGGCGAGGGAGCCCAGGGCCAAGGGCCAGGCTGGGCAGAGCCCAGGGCGCCAGGCCACCCGCCAGGCCGCGGCAAGGGGCCCCCTCGCCCGACACAGCCCGTCTCACCTCACCCTGGCCTGCGAGACGCTCAGCCCCACCTCCAAGGCAGGCTTGCCCCCGTCTGCAGGTGAACAGTCCCGGGGGGGCACCTCCAAGGGCAGAGCAAGCCCCAAGGAGACCCCTGAAGCCGAGCTTGGGAGCACCAGGAGGCACAGACAACAGAATGCTCTCCCCTGCGCGGCCGGCCTGCCCAGAAGACGGGGAGGACTAGTGGGCACTGAGGACCGGGCAGCTTCTCTCACGTGGGCTGGCAGCCCCCTACTCCCCCAGGAGCCCCGACTTAGAGGCAGCTGCCTGGCCGAGCGGTGAGGAGGGGGCAGGGGAGAGGACTTCACCTCCCGATCTCCAGAAGGTACGCCTCCCGGCCAGCGGCATTCCGTTCTATCCTGAGCTGGTGACACACGCCAGGGCCCCGGGGCTGGCAGTGCCCAGCCTGTCTCCCCAGGCCCCCGGGCGCTTTCCAGGGCCAGGTCCCTGCACCCAAGGTCAGGGCCCAGCCCCTCCACTGACCGTGTCCAGGACCCTGGCGCATCTCAGGGATCATCCAAAGCCAACCCCACCATTCATGGGGAAGAAACTGGGGCCCAGAGAAGAAAAGTGGCTCCTTTAAACCTACATGGCGGTGCTGCTGTGTGCAAGGAGTGCTGGCCCGCGCAGAGATGCCCCCGCTTAAGGGTGCCCCTGTGCAAAGAGTGGCCCCTGCGCAAGGAGAGCCGCCCCGCGCAAAACCGCAGCCTGCCCAGGAGTGGCGCCACACACATGGAGAGCTGACGCGGCAAGATGGCGCAACGAAAAAAAACAGACACAGATCCCCAGTGCCGCCTGATGATAATACAAGCGGACACAGAAGAACACACAGCGAAAGGACACAGAGAGCAGACAACAGGGGCCAGGGGTGGGAGGCAGGCGGAGAGAAATAAATAAGTCTTTAAAAAAAAACTACACTGCCCACTTCTCCAGGGCCACTAAGTTTGGTCACATTCTAGAGATGTCCTTCCAGCCATAAATACGTTTTAGATTTAGGCACTGAGGCTATCCACAGCACGGTAAATTATTTTTCCTCACTTAAAATTATATTGCGCAGTGGTCATTACACGATTGCGTGGGTTTGTCAAACCTCAAGAGGACTGTACACGAAAAAGGGTAAATTACCAGTAGGTAAATTAAACATGAACCAAAAAAAAATTACATTGTGAACGTTTTCCCCAAGTCATGTCATTAATTTCCCAAACTCACTCGCCCATAGACATATCATAATTTATTTAAGTATTTCCCGCATGTCAGGCTTTGGAGTTTTGGAGTTGTTTTTAATTCACCTTTATTACCAATTGCTCTTTAATGAGCACCACGACACATAACATATTTGACAGTATTTCTGATTATTTTCTTAGGACGGATTCTCAGAAGTGCAGTTACTGGTCAGAGGATAGAACTGTTATTAGGCCCTCGAAACACTGTACAGTTGTTTTTCACAAAAGTTGCAACACTTCACGCTCCCACCAGCCTGGAATTAAGAGTGCCACATCCTATTAGCAATTATCAGTTAAGAAATCAGTGCACATTTGAAAGGCAAGAAAACAGCCTGCTACTGTTGTCATAATTTGGATTTCCTTGATTACTAGAGATGCTATGCGTTCTTTCTCCTATTTATGGGTCACTAATATTTCTTCTTACACAAACCTAATTACAGCAGCAGCCAGCAAACCACAACTCTCCAACGTCTGGGCCATCCTGGCGTTATTGTTGCTATATATTAAACACACACTAAGTCACAGGAGTTAATATCATGCTCGCATTTACTAGCACGGCACAGCAGAGACGGGCCCGGCGGGGCGTGAGGCGCACAAGATTCGACGCAGCGCCCCCAGGCACCCGCGGCGTGGCCTTGGCAGGCTACTTCACCCCGTTTAGCCTTGGTTCCATCTGCTGAGGATCAGGTGAGGGAATGCAGGTGAGCCCCCCCCCCCCCCCCCCCCGTGCACACACACCTGTGGGTGCTCAACAAGGCGCAGCAGTACCACGTAAGCACCGCCGAACGGCTCCCATCCTGGGAGAGGAGGCGGGAGGAGGCGGACGCCGCTGGCACTGGGGTGCGCTGCTGTGGTGGCATCCAGAGAGGACTGCTCTGGCCCCGTCCTGCGGTTTAAAACCAGGGCATGCACCCTTTGCGGGCTCTCTGTAGGAAAGCAGAGGGATGCACCCCGTGACCCTGGCTTCTCCTCCCCAGGGGACCAGGAAAACGCTCAGCACCGCCGTCAGCTCCAGAAGGCGGCAGGAAGCTAAGCGGTTAGGCCACCCCAGCTGAGGGTCCCGGCCCCCGGGGAGAGGGTTCAGTCCAAACGGGACAGAGCAGGGGGCCTCGAACGCCCAAGACACACCAGGCGGCCTGCGGCTCGGACCCCTCTCGCGTCTCACTCGCTGGGCTGGGCGTGGGGAGTGCCTCTTCCTCCAGCCTTGGAGGCTGCCCTGCCAGGCTGCTGCCCGCTCTGCTCGCCACTCCAGCTCGCACCACGGACGACAGCAGGTGAGGAAGTGGCAGCACCGTCATCACCCCCTCCCCAGAGCAGGCGGGTGCCCCCAGCCAGACACAGGCAGAGGACGGCATCTCAGAGATGCCACGAACCCGCCTCGGAAGCGAAGAGTCAGATACCCCCCATGGGCAAGAAGCCAAGCCTTTCAGGGAACAAGGGAGACCCCTTCTCCCATGAGAACCCTGGGCTACCCCGCACCACAGAGGAGCCAGGTGGAAAAGTGGCCGCGATGCACTGGCCATCCTGACACCCTAAGAGGCAGCGTAACCGCAGGCAGGAAGCGGGGCTTTGCAGTTGTGAGACCTGGATTCAAATCCTGACTCCCTCGCCCCGAGCTGTGCAAATCTGGGCAAGTTAGCTAACCCCTAGCCTTTGTTCCACATCCATGAAATGGGGATGCCAACAGGCTCTTTCTCACAGGGTTGCTGTGAGGACGAGTTGAAATAAAGTGTCTAGCACATGGCCCGGCAGCAGGCACAGCAGGCAAAGCCCACTGGGCTGGCCCCCGGCTCCTCCCGGGCTGCATGCTTTCTAAACGGCCACAGTCCTCCCAGGCTGCTCCTCTGGGGAGCACCGACCCCACGCTCCCCCACCTCTTCTCCACCACTCACACGTCAGCTCGGCCTGCGGCTCAGGCCTTCTGAATCTGGGCACATCCCTTAAAGACATGTAAAAGGAGTGGTAGGTGAAATGAGAGGACGCCTGCTTTAAAACACTCCAGAAGGGGCAGAAACAGGGTGAGAGTAGATGAAATAAAGGAACAGCCAAATGCTGAAGCTGGGTGAAGGTTATGTGCATGTTTGAAAATCTCCACAATTAAAAGTTAAAAAGAGAAAAGCGTCACAAGGGCAGGGGTACCCACCAAGCCCCGCTCTGCCCCACCTCTTCTCTGTATCTGGCCGCCCTTTTCCTACCAAGCAGTCAGGGTTCCTTTGCCTTCAAAAACGTCCCTCGCCCGCCCTCCACTCCTGCCCCATGTCCCTCCGTGGCCCCCTCCCCATCAGGGCTCCAGACACCTACAGAAGCTCCCAGTGACCCTCCAGGTCCAGGGAGCAGGGAGAGCCCGGCCCCCGGGTGCGTCCCGGCCACTCCGCCGCCTCTGCTGCCCGCGGGCTAACCCCCGTCCAGTCCAGAGTACATGAAAGCACCGCACAGCCAGCAGGGCGGTTTTCAGAAGTTGCTGCTGCTACTTCTAAAAGGCCAAAAAAAAAGACTCCTCTCTTTGAGCCACTTTGCTGGTGTCAGACTCAGGCAGCGGAGCTGTGAACAGGTGACGCCGTGGTGCCGCGGGGGACACTTCCTCCCCGGAGGGGCTGTGGCAGAGGCCATGACGGGGACAAGACATAAGGGCAGGTACTGAGGGGCAGGGGTGTGAACCTGCCCCAGATGACCGGCGCGGGCTGCGAGGTGGCCCTGGCTCAGACCGGAGCCCCGGCCCAGCCAGGCAGATGCCCGGTGTGCATTCCCTACGCAAGCGCAGCCTGCCACCCACTCCAGCCCAGCAGCCCCCGGGCCTTGGCTCTTTTTCACAAAAGGGGGTATGTGCTCCATCTCTTCACCCCAGGGGCTGGAAAAGCCAAAGGCAGGACCAGGGAGGATGGGGAGACCCCGTTCAAACCCCAGCCGCAGCCCCGACACGCACGGCGACTGGGGGGGGGGACCCGTCCAGCCCCTGAGCCTCTTTTGGGAAGGTCATGTCTCTGGGGAGACCAGAGAGAGGACGCAGGAGGGAAACAGCTGGGGACGAAGGTGCCGCGTCGGCACCGGCTGCACAGCCGACGGCATTCCCCACTGGGCTGGGGCGCCCACGGGCCAAGGGCGGCAGCAGCGGGCGCACCCGGAGCCAAACCCGAGCTGGTGCACCTGCTGCTGTCTTCTCTCCCTGCGCCCTCGCGCCGCCCGCCAGGCTGTCGCATCTGGGGGACTCGTCCCTCCAGGTGACGGGCTGGGAAGTGCGGGCACGCGACCTTGCCCGAGAGCAGCGAAGACACACAGGTTGGCTGGCTTCAGGGTGGACGCCCAGGGGTCCTCCAGCCTGGGCTCTCGCCGGGGGGGACACAGAGGGGCCAGCCCAGTTTCCTCGGGAAGAACGCCATTTGGGGGCCAATGCTCTGAGCTCTCAAAGGAGAAGGAGGCGGCCCCGGTGACTCAGCGACATTCCCAAAGGGCACCGTGGGAACAAAAACCGCAAACGCCAAGTCAGCACAAAGCGGCTGGCCCCTGGCAAGTGCAGACCGTGCTCATCCCAACCTGCACCAGGTGGGCAGGAGGGAGGCGGAGAGATGCCCCGGGAAGGAGCCAGTCCCGCCAGGCAGAGGGAGGCAGCAGAGTGAAGGCAGCGAAGGGCCAGCAGTCGAGGCTCAGCTCCTCTTACCTGCCAGCCGGGGCTGATCACGCAGCCTCTCTGACCCTCTGCTCTCTTACCTGCAAAATGGGGGCGAACCTTCTCTACAAGGGAAGGGGGAGAGGGGGAGTGCAGAGGAGGGGAGGGAAGAGGAGGGAGGGAGGGCGGAGGAGAGGAAGTCGGGGGAAGGATCCAGCATGGGGCTCAGATTGTGAAACAACCTGCTGGCTTTACGGCCGAGCCCTTCCAGCATCTCAGGAAACTCAACGTGCAGCAGATGCACGCCATGTTCATAAACGTGATTAAAAAGGCTGCTCCGGAAAGTCATGCCAGTGGGATGAGCTGCAGACGGGGGCAGTAATGGCCCTCCACAGCAGGCAACAGCGGGCTGTGTGGACTCAGGGACAGCTGGAGGGAAGCCCACCAACGCCCATGCTTGGCTCAGGAAGGGGAGGGGGCAGGTGGACAAGGCCGCTCTAGGCTGGGGGAGATCGTTCCAGAGAGATCAGGTTTTCAATTCCAGACCAACCAGGAGGGCGAGAGAGAGGTAGAGAGGCAGTGAAGATCACAGGCAGCTTCGGGGGTCTCCGGCAGAGCCTGGCGCGGGTGGGAAAGGGCGGTCCAGCTCTGTGGTCCCTTGGTGGGGAGGCGGGGAGGGGGACACGGCAGCCCCATCTGAGGTCTCCCCCAGGCAGAGGGCCCTCTGCTCCAATGCCAGCAGGTAACCCGGGTATATGGAGCAGTGGGAAATGCATGGACCAGAACCTTCTCTCCTGCTCGTGGCTCCACAGGGTGCTGGGCAAGTCCCATTTCACGAGTGTGCATCAGCCTGTCTTCAAGCATAAGCCACTAGGAGGTAGGGTCCCGGGACTACCAGTGTCACTGGCTTCCTATTAAAGGAGCCAAGACAGAAGGCTTGAAAAATACGATGCAGGGGATAACGGTGATCAGGATGATGCACAAGCCCTCCCTGCTCAGCCCTCTCCTCTCTCCTGGCCACATGCCACCCAGGCTGCCACGGCAGCCCACCTGCTCCAGGAAGCCCTCTGTGATGACTCACAGCAAGGCCCCCTCCCATCAGTCCTCACCCTGCGCTGCTCCACCGTGGCTGCCTGGCGACCGGATGCTCCCTCCAGGCAGGGCCACATCCACGTGGCATTTTGCAAATGTCCCTTGTGACATGGGGAACCTAGAGAGCGTCCGACGATGGCGCCTGTGTCGAGACCTGAGCCTGCAGCTCTTTCCACGAGCCTGCAGGATGAGCTGAGCGCCCGCACAGCTGAGCTCGGAGTCAGGCTGCGTCCAAAAGCACACCCAGGCCAGCACTCCCCGCTGATTCCCCTACAAAGGTTGGGGAGCACAGAAGCGGGCTTATTTGTCTCTTCTCTACCCCACCCTCATTTTTTTTCCAGTCCCAAAAAAAGCCCCAACTAATCCCTCAGCAAATACCACAGGCTTGGGCAGATTCAGATGCAGCTCTCTGCAGGCTAGACGCTCTTCACGTAGCACCCTATTTACCGAGAGAGGCAACACGGCCAGGGTGAAGGGTACAGGTACCAGCGGCAGCCAGAGCAGGCCGTGAACTGGTTCTGCAATCTGCCTGCCTGTGTGTGCCGGGGCAAGTCATCTAACCTCTCTTCAGCTGCCTCATCTGCAACACAGAGGTCACACCACCTCTCTCTTGGGTTTGCTATTGATGTTTGTAAAGTGCTTACAAAGTGCCTGGCACTCTTCGAAGGTATTTCATAAATGGCAATTACTATGACATCCCTGCAATAAGGGAGGCGTTATTGTCTTCTAGCTACCAAGGGGAGTGAAACTCACAGAGGTTAGGCAACTGGTTCAGAGACACAAAGCTGCTCCTCAGGAGGCAGAGCTGGAGGGCCCTGCCCAGGTCTTCCACCACCAGTGCACACCCCTTCTCACAGCACCACGGCTTGCAGAGGACACCAATGGGACAGAACGGGCAGCGGGGTGTGCCCTGGGCAAGTCCACGGCCTCAAGTCACAGGGACAGAGTACCCCAGCCCTCCGTCTTCAGCGGCTCCCCAGGAATCCTAGAAAATGAGGGGCGGCCTCCAATTCTCCATTTGAGAGGAATGGCTGATTGCCCTCAAATTAAAGGCTGCCGCGGGCAGCTGCACTATCCCCCACCCACCCCAAAGATGGCCAGACTGGCGCCTGCTCTCCCCTCCCAGGCCACGCGGGAAGCTGCCGCCGGCTGGAGTCAGTCACCAGCCTTCACGCCTTCCCGTTTCATCTTCAAAACGCTGGCTGCGGCGCAAACCCCGCGGGTAGGGGGACCACCTCCCCTTTTGCCAACAGCCAGCAACCCCCAAGGGTGGGAGAGGGACCTAGGGGGCACTTTTCAAATTACAGCCGCTCACACGGGAGCCCGCCACGCCCAGTCCTGCCCATCACAGAGACCACCTCGGGCGTGGCCTCGCAGGAAGTGGGTGCTGTCACCAACCCCCTCCATCTTCTTGGCCCCCCTGGGGGAGCAGGTCCCCTTGCCCCAGTTTACAGATGAGCAAACAGAAGACAACAGGTGCTTTCTCCAATGTCACACAAATAAGAAGAAAGGCTATGATGCAAGCCCATGTCTTCAGGTTCCCAGAGTCCTCCCACTTCATGCCATTTGTTTGCCCCCTCATTCATTCATTCACCATTCGTTCCATTCATTGCCTTGCCCACTCATCGACTTTTTTTTTTTTCCTGCTCTGCGGGGCTCATGAGCCTCTGGGCTGTTTATCTCCTACAGCCTTCTCCTGCCCTCCTCCGAGAACACCTGGGAGCCTGCGATAAGGGGTGTCTTTTCCTGCAGGGCTGCGGGACACGGCGCCTGTCCAAGCCCCCCCACAGAGCCAGCAGCAGCAGTTGGCCGCTGGCCCTGGAACGCACGCCGAGAGCTGTGCAAACCACTCCGTGCCTCTGCTCTCACTGCAGACCTGGCCCAGAAAGGGCCCCTCCACTGCACAACGCAGCGAAGAGCCTTTTAACAGAGGCCTGTAAACCTCGCAGAATTCGGGCTCTGAGCATGCTACTTTTAGAGGGGCCAAGAGGTGAGGAACGGGAAGGAGCCGTGGGACGAGGCGCCCACCGCCCAGCTCACCGGCAGCGTCGACGGCTGCAGCAGATGGATTCGTCACCAAGGGTGGCACTTGGTGGGCGCCTGTGCCCAGTGCGGGGGAGGGCCCAGGGGAGCAGGGGACACAGGCCCAGCCATCGGCAGGCGGACGGTCAGGTTGAGGGGCTGAGGCACACGCACCTGGGAGGACAGCCAAGTGACTGGGACGGGAAGCGCCTCGGTCACATGCTTAACGTCACACTCCCAACTTCAAGTGCTGCTGCGAAGTTAGGAGGGTGTGGGGACCCAGAAGGAGATTTCATTAAGACCCTGGAGGCTGAGTGGGGCACGAAGACAGAGCGGGGTTGAACTCGGGATGGTGCAGAAGAAAATTACCCAAGCCATCTCCTCAACACCACGGCTAATGCGAAAGACGGCCTCGGGCCCTCCCTCCCTGATCTTGGCTAAATATTGCATCCTCTTATAGACGCTTGGCAGGGGCTCCAGGACAGGAAGGCAGAGCAGCAAATTAGACGTGCGAGAGCGTCTCGGCCCTAGACACACAGGCGCGCGTGGTTCCCGCGCCTCCCGCTCCAAGTCCCACCACTGCTCCCCGCGGCGCGCGGAGGGTGCGGGGCCAAGTGCTGGAAGGACCCCGGGCGCTTACTCCTCACCTCTGGCATCATCCCCCGTAGCGACCTGGCTGCCCGCAGGCATGCCCCCTCTGCCCCAGGACCTGGGAGAGGACCACGCCTGCATCAGCCCCTCTGCGTTCTTGCAGACCTGATCTATTTTTCCAAAGACACAACTGTCCTTGGTCACGGCCAGGCAACTCCACCCCAAAGGATCTGCCCTAGAGAGACTCCTCAGCACATGCCCCGAAGAAATGAAGACTTAAAGATGTCCACCGCAGCGTCTGTTTGCGATAGTAAAGCCTGCTCAGAGAGGGCACGCTGTGATATATTTGCTCAATGAAATATTAGAACGTAGGCACAATGAATGAACTACAACCACAAACACAGCGTGAGGAATCTAAGCGACATAATGCACAGGCTACAGAAAGCTACCTACAGTATAGTGTCATTGCATACAGCTCACAAGCAAGGAAAGCCCTAGCATGCATTGTTTAGGGACGTATGTGAGCAGCAATGCTACAAAACAAAGGCAAAAGAATCATAAAAACTTAGAGTGGACTTACTGATATTCTGCTATGGAACTATTGTGACTAGTAATGGAAGAAATTGTAGCACTGATGTGAGGAAAGTGGCCACAGTAGTTGCTGAGGGCAGGGAGAGGGAAGAAGAGATGAGATGTGGGGACATTTTCAAGACTTGGAGTTGTCCTAAATGATATTGCAGGGACAGATGCTGGACATTATGTATCCTGCCATAACCCACTGACTGTACCGGGAGAGTGTAAACTACAATGTAAACTATAATCCATGTGGTGCAGCAGTGCTCCAAAACGTATTCACCAAATGCAATGAATGTGCCACGATGATGTGAGTTGTTGATGTGGGAGGAGTGGGGTGGGGGGTGGGGGGTATAAGAGAGCCTCTTATATTTTTTGAATGTAACATTTTTTGTGATCTATGTATCATCAAAAAAAAAATACAATTTAAAAAAAATCATAAAAACCCAATCAGGAGAACAGTTCCTTCTGCGGGGGCCAGGGGAGGGGACAGAGACGAGGAGCAAGGCTATCTCAGGTCTTATGTTGGGCAGTAGGTTCCATGCAGTAGGGTTTCTTTTGTTACCCTTTATAGTTATGCGCATTCTCTCGTATTTATCAATTGTTACTTAAAATAATTTAACGTGTTGGCTGACAATATGATTGTGGAATCAAGAGCTCAATAAAGGGAAGGGGACTTGGCCCAGTGGTTAGGGTGTCCGTCTACCACATGGCAGGTCCGCGGTTCAAACCCCAGGCCTCCTTGACCCATGTAGAGCTGGCCCACGTGCAGTGCTGATAAGCGCAAGGAGTGCTGTGCCACACTGGGGTGTCCCCCGCATAGAAGGAACCCCACACGCAAAGAGTGTGCACTGTAAGGAGAGCCGCCCAGCGTGAAAGAAAGTGCAGCTTGCCCAAGAGTGGCATCACCCACACAGACAGCTGACACAACAAGATGACGCAACAAAAAGAAACACAGATTCCCGTGACGCTGACAACAACAGAAGCGGACAAAAAGAAGAACACGCAGCAAATAGACACAGAGAACAGACAACTGGGGCGGGGGGAAGGGGAGAGAAATAAATCAAATAAATCTTAAAAAAAAAAAAAAAGAGCTCAATGAAGAAGAAAGATCCACTGATGGTTACTTGAATAGACTGAAAGAAACAGGGTGGTTTCATCGATCTCACCCAAGACAACTAACAAGGAGGTGAGGATGGGCAACTACCATACCACGGAACTGAGAGTCTACAACTACAAGCAAGGGAATCCCATCCATCAGCTGTATGGGGTCTAAGCTCCCTCTCCATTACAGGTGGAGCGGACATCACCATCCCAGAAACTTCAGGACTGGGGAATGAACTATGGACTGGAGTGGACTCACTGGTATTCTACTATAGACTTACTCTAGCAATGGAAGAAATTAGATCATTGCTGTGGAGGCAGTGGCCACTGGAGGTGGTGGAGGTAGGGAGAGGGAAAAACAGGTGTTAATATAGCGACATTTTCCGGAGTGGGGAATTGTCCTGCATGACATTGCAACAACAGATCAAACCATTATATATCTTGCCATAGCCTACAGAATTGGGTGAGAGAGAGTGTAAACTACAATGTAAACTATAACCCATGCTTAGTGGCAATGCTCCAAATGCATTCTTCAATTGCAACGAATGCACCACACTAAAGAAGGATGTTGTTTATGTGGCAAAATATGGCAGGTGTGGGGACTGAGGCACATGGGAATCCCCTATATTCTTCATCTGACATTTGTGTAATCTAAGTATCTTTAAAATAATAAAATAAAAAAAGAAACAGGGTGGTAGGTTGCCCTGGGGAGAAGAGATTGCCCCAGCCAGCGCGTGTGGGGTCCTTAATATGTGGTTCCCGGCTCCCAGTCCCCGTCCTGGCTCGGTGGGCCTGCCCCTCGCCCTGTGACAGGTGAAGGCATCTGAAGCACAGGGGACGTGTAGATGGTGGGTAGTGAGGTTGCCACCACCCGGGGCGCCTGCCACACACAAGAAGGATGCCCCGTCTGGGCACAGAACCAGGGCCAATGAGGAAGCAGTTCCCAAACCGCCCAAAACGGAGCGAGCCGCCTGAGGACGCAGGGAGCGTCCACTCACGTCCACTCACGGGCAACCACTTAGAGACGCGGGAGCTGGGACCCCCGCATCTGCCAGGGAGGGCCGCGCCCGCCGCACCCAAAGCTCACCCCAAGGACCAGGGAGAGCTGGACGTGTCGGCATCACCTGGGAGCCGGCAAACACACGGAGGCCAGGCCCCACTCCTGACCCACGTCTGTCCCTGAGGGTGGGGCCCGCGAGTGAGAGCTTTACGAGGCTCCCAGGTGACGCTGATCCGCAGCTGGGCTCAGAAACCACCCCACTCTACAGCCCTTAGGTTTTCCTTTAGACCTGAGACTCCACGGACCAAGGAGCAGGGGGAGGGAGAGCATCAGGGCAGAGGACAAGCTTCAGGTTCTCAGTCCCCTTGGTGATCCCACCCAAATCCACCTTGCTGTACCCTCATCCCTTATCTCTTGGAGAAGCAAGGAAAAATGAAACTAGCTTCATAGCCTCTGGTTACTGGATGAGCTTTAAAAAAAAAATCTCATGGTAAAAAGAAAAAGATTTTATAATGGAAGCTGGAGCTCAGGGGAGAAAACACTCATTTCCCAGGGCCCACCCTTCCCAGGGGGCAGAGCAGGTGTGTGTTGTACAGGAGAGCCCAGGAGCTGAAAATCTCACCCCTTCACTTGCTACACGAGCCTTCCTGCAGCCCTGCAGCCCATACCTGGGGGCGCACGTCCAGACGAGAGAGAAGTGGCCTCTGGGAGGTCCCTGGGTTCCGGCAGGCCCTGACCCCTTCAGGGGTGTACGTGGCTGTGCCATGCCATTCCCACACAGCAGGACACCCCGACCGAGGGGAGATGCCGCCCGGCCCGTGGGCACGGCCGCAGCCAGCCCCAGGCTCGGGGCTCGCGCCACCGGGGGCAGGAGCGCCAACTCTGCTGGCCGGGCGGGCACGTGACAGCGGGTGAAAAGGCGGCGGTGGGAGGAATCTTGGAGGCTGGACGGGCCCCCGAAGCGAAAGGCCCCGCTCAGAGCCAACAGGAAACCCGAGCCGGGGGATCATCTGAAGGCGCCGCCGCGGCCTGGAGCGAGCTCCGTCCAGGCTCCAGAGCGGACATCTGTTGCCCTGGCACCAGGGCCGGCCAACTCCCCATGAACGTCCACCCGCCCGCCCCCAGCAGCTCTGGCCTTTACCCCTTTAGGGTGACCTCTTTGGGGTGGGCTGGCACGGGGCACAGGCGCATCGGGCTGGACTGCATGGGCTTGGCTGGCTCCCTCCCCACCTCTCCCCCAGCATCCCCTCCTGGGGGGTGGGGCTGACACCAGGGGCTCTGGGAGTACCACCATCACCCCTCCCCCTCCCGAGTACTTTCAGCCTCCCCAGCCGTGGCAGAAGAACTAGGATCTCTAAGCCTGGAGGAAGCTGAAGGGTCCGTGCCTGGGATCTGAGCACCTGCAGCCCACAGAGGGGGGTGTGCCTGGCCCAAGGTCACAAGGCAGGGAACCTGGGGTGGCCGCCCGCTCCCCTCCCCTTTCTCATGCCGCTCTCGTTTCTGCACCTGCTGTCCTGTGGCTTCTGCAGGGAGGGGACGCTCCACGGGGCAGAGGGAGAAAGAATGCACGGCATTCTCTGGCGAGATGTTAAAATTATTTTTAAAAAACCACAGTCCTTACACACCCAGGCCCGCACCCTTGACTAAGCACTGTTCCCAATTAGAGGCATCCTTCACTTCCCAAGCAGGAGGTTTATGTAGGTCACGCCGGGCCCTTTATAGCACACAACTCCCCGCCCCCTGCCCCCCACCCTCCTCTCCGCACCTCCAGGCAGGGAGGGGAGCACAGAGGGTCTCCAGGGCGATCAAGGGGCAGGCGAGCCTTGGGGTGCAGAGAGGGCACTGAGGACCAGGAGCAGTGGCTGAATATAGAGCGTTGTAGAGATGCGCTAGAGCTGGGGGCGGGTAGGACAGGCTGCTTGGACTCCTTCCCTGCTCAGTTCCCAGAGCAGGCAGGGGGAAACCCTCGAGTGTGAGGCTGTCTGCAGAGGCCGAGGACCCACACTGGCCCAAGCCTGTTCTAGAATGTTCTAGAGTGTTCTGGAGGCACCTACTGCTGGCACAGGTAGGCACAAGGTCAGTGGCATCCCATCCTCCAGAACATTCCATTCCAGAGCCTAGTAGGAAGTAGGAAGGGCTGCTCCACTGCAACAGCACAGAAGGAGGGCGAGGAGGGGAGCTGAGCTGCAGACAGGGGTGTCGGGCTCACTAGGGAGAGGAAGGCTGGGATGAGGGGGAGACACACGTGCTTTCATCTGCTTTCCCAGCTGAGCGTCAGCAGGACTGAGAACTGACCCTGTTAAAACCTGCCTTCTGATCTTCAAAAACATCCACCCTCTGGGGCAATCTGTGACACCCACACTCGCCCCTAAGCATCTCCAACCAACCCCAGCCAGGTTCCAAGGCAGCCCCCCCCAGAGAGGAAGGGTGCTTCTGCAAACTAATGCAGGATCTAACTAGCTCCCAGGCCTGCTGCCCCACGGAGAGAAGTACACGCTAGGTGACCGGAAGAGAGGAGAAGGACGGGGAATAAACCGAGAGAAAGGAAAGGTCCCCCACACTGCGCAGCCACATCCGTGTCCTCCTGCTCAGAAACCGAGCGCCCCAGATTCTCCCTCCACGAGAGGCAGAGCCCTCCAGCCAGCAGGTGACTTGGCACGCAGGCCTCCGCGATGTCTTGGCAACAGAAGCTGGCGGCCACAGGGCCTGCCTGCCAGGGGAGACCACCGGGCACGGCTTCACCTGCATTCAGCCAAGCGCGCCTGCCGAGGCCCCACCGCCGGCTGCTCCCCCTCTCGCTCCGAGTTCAGCTAGCCCAGCAGGGGAGGGTCCCACAGCCCCACCGCCTCCCACCCGGCCCTGTACGCAGGGTCCCCAGTTTGACCACGGCCCCAGGGAAAGCTGCCAGCCAGGATGCACCAGAAAGGAAAGCCGCAGAAGGTACGTTAGGATAAGTGGAAGGAGAAAGGAGAAGATGGAGAAAAGCCGAGGAAGTAAGGCTAGTCGGGAGGCCAGAACAAGGGCAACACGGCCTATGGGTGCTTCCTCCACTCCCAAGCCTCCAGGTCTACATGGGAAGCGGAAGGCGGGGCGAGGCCATATGCCCGGGGCAGGCCCAGAGCCAGGTCGTCTGAAGGGTCAAGCCATGACGCCCCGGGCACCTTCCAGAGCCCACCTGCTGCCCCTTGCTGGGAGGGCTGGTGCAGGTCCCGGCCCCCAACACGCCCTGGGGCTGAAATGGCCCCACGCCTGCCTCCCGTCACAGCACTTGGAGAGGCCTGTGTAGGGGGCTGCCTGGCAGACAGAACCCGTTAGCTCAGTGTCTGACATTCAGTAACTGCTCAGTAAATATTAGCTCCTACTACGTCCTTGGAAGGGGCAACAAAAAGAGACACAGAGAAGAGATAGTAAGAGATGCAGCAGACCAGGGTGCTGAGGTGGCGCAGGAGAATGATCGCCTCTCTCCCACTCTGGAAGGTCCCAGGATCGGTTCCCGGAGCTGCTTAATGAGAGGACAAGCAGACACAGAAGAACACACTGTGAATGGACAGAGAGAGCAGACAATGGAGGGAGGGGGGAGAAATAAATAAATAAATCTTATAAATAAATCAAAAGGACCAAATGGGGATTGGAGGTGACGTGGTCTCTGAGCCAAAGAAAAGGCCACACCCTAATCCCTGGAACCTGCAAGTGTGGCCTCATTTTGACAAAGGGTCCCTGGCCCCTGCAGACGTGACCAAGGTAAGGATCTCCAGGTGAGACCAACCTGGGTTAGCTGGGGCGGGGCCCGACATGCGACGTGAACACCCCTATCGGAGAGAGGCAGAGGGAGAGCAGACGCACCAGAGGGTGCTGTGAGGACGGAGGAGGGGCTGGGTGCCGTGGACTGCACGCCGAGGACCACATGCCGAGGACTGTGGCAGCCACCAGAGGCCAGGGGAGGGGTGGGGGACGGACCCCCCCAGAGCCTCTGGACCAAGCGCGGCCCTGCCAATACCCCGATTTCGGACTTCTGACCTCCGAAACCGTGAGAGAGAAATTTCCATTGTTTTAAGCCACCAAGCTTGTGGCAACTTTCCACAGTAGCCACAGAAACGAGGCGGACCATGGCAGGTTTCGTCCAAGAAGCCGAATGCTCGGGCACAGACTGCCCCTGGCGCAAGGGCGAAGGGCGGTGAGGACCCACGCTCTCCAGACCTGCTGCCGGCGGCCGCACCTGCCAGCATCCGCCAAGGCCAGCGCGGGGACCCCAGGGCCAGCTGCTTGGCGGGAGGCCGGCGTGGGCCTCCCATCACCTGTTTGCTTTCCAGCATCTCTGAGCTTCAGTTTCTCTGGTATAAAGTGGGGACTGTCTTGGCACTGTGTTACAGGGTGGTCGGGGAAATAATTTCTATTTTATATGCTCGCAAAGCCCTTAGCGCAGCACCTGGCACACAGTAATTGCTCAGTAAATATTATTAGCTCCTGTCGTTACATCCTTGGAAGGGGCTGTGAGGATCAAATGAGAATTGGAGGTGACGTGACTGCTGAGCCAGGAAGCACCATAGGAATGACATTTTTTTAGGAGGTACCAGAGATTGAACCCAGGACCTCATACATGGGAAGCAGGCACTCAACCCCATGAGCTGTATCAGGACCCTAATGAGAGTTGGCTTTTTCATTTGTTTGTTTTTAGGAGGTATCAGAAATTAAATGCAGAACCTTGTACACGGGAAGCAGGCACTCAGCCACTTGAGCTACATCTGCTCCCCAGTGATATTTTTCTTTTTTTTTTTAAGGAGTTACCGGGGAGCGAACCTGGGACCTCGTTACATGGGAAGCAGATGCTCAACCACTGAGCTACATTCACTCCCCAGCACCTGCTATGGTTTTTTTTTTTAATAAAATTTTTTGTCTTTTTTTTTAAAGAACATAGATCACACAAAATGTTACATTAAAAAATATAAGAGGGGGAAGCAGATGTGGCTCCACTGATAGAGCGTCTGTCTACCATATCAGAGGTCCAGTGTTTGGTAAAACCTGAGCAGGTCCACGTGCAGTGCTACCACGCACAAAGAGTGCCATGCCATGCATGGGTGCCCCCTGCATAGGGGTGCCCCACGTGCAAAGAATGTGCCCTGTAAGGAGGGTCACCCTGCGCAAAAAAAGCGCAGCCTGCCCAGTCGTGGTGCCGCACACATGGAGGGCTGAAGCAGCAAGATGACGCAACAAAAAGAGACAGATTCCCGGTGCCACCTGACAAGAATGCAAGTGGACACAGAAGAACACACAGTGAATGGACACAGAGAACAGACAATGGTGGAGGGGAGAAGGGGAAGGCAAGAGAAATAAATTAAAAAATAAATCTTTTAAAAATATATATATATAAGAGGTTCCCATATACTCCACTACCCACACACCCCCACCCCTCTCACACCAACAACCTCTTTCATCCGCGTGCCACATTCATCGCATTTGATGAACACATTCTGGAGCACTGCTACACAGCATGCATTACAGTTTATGTTGCAGTTTACCCTCTCCCCCCGTCCATTCAGTGGGTTATGGCAGGATATATAATGTCCTGCATCCTCCCTACAGTATCATTCAGGACAACTCCAAGTCCTGAACACAGCACTTGTTTTTAGACAGTGACTACAACCTGGGCAGTCACTGATAGCCACATAGAGAACGGACCCTGATGTAAACCCTCATGCATCAATACACATTCATTGGCTGTAACAAATGTACATCACAATGCGAGAGGTTAACAGCAGGGAAATTATGGGGGGGGGGGACCCTGTACTTTCTGTGCAATTTCCCTGTAAAACTAAAACTGCTCTAAAAATAAAGCTATTGTTATTTTTAATATTTATGTGTGCAAGTATGTAGGTATCAATGGGCCACCTCCTCACGTGGGTGCCAGGCTCCAGATGCAACCAAATCCCCATCCATCCCTGCCCGACAGAGGCCCGGCTGGGGCGGGGGGCGCGTGGCGCTGGGGCAGGGGGTGCATGGCGCAGGGCGTGAACTGGCGCGAGGTGAGGTGGGTTGGAGGTGGGCCCCACACGAGCCAGCCTGCTGCAGAAACACGTCCACACCCCTGCTTCCCGCCCAGGGGCATGAGAACCCGTGCTGCTGACAGCTTTCAGCGCAAATTTCACTCTCCCCCGAGTCTCCCCACTAAAACCAGCTCCGATCCTGCAGGGATGCTGGTGTTTGCGGGGAGTCAGGGACAGGCAGGAAACACGCTCGAGAACGCTGCCCCAAAGCTGCTCGGGCCCAGCCCGAGGATCCAGAGCTGCTCTCCGAAGCCTCCCGGCCGCAGCCCCACACAGCCCTGGCTGCCCGCCCTTAGGGGACACATTCAGCCCTAGGAAAAAAAAAAAAAACCAGGACACACGTTGGCAGCCAACTTCCAGTGCTGCTCCGGGGCTCTCCGTCTCCCCGTGCTGGTTGAAATTACTGTTGGCTTCAGCTCTTACATTTAATTTTTCACCACTAAACCATCGTTCGGATGTGCGCGCTGTGTTTCTCATGGGTGTGGAGGGCCGGATGCAGCACAGTGCAGGGAACTCAGCCTGTCTCCAGGCAGGGGCCTGGGGGCCTGGATCCCACCTCACCTCCACCACCCCGACACCCGGGAGGAGGCTGGGGACCCCTGGGCCTCCGCAGCTCACCCATCAATGGGAGGACCGCCCCGCCTCTCTCCAACGAAAAGGCTACCCGTGCAAATGCTCTGGGTCATGGATTGGGAGAAGGCCCTGAAATCTGAACCCGCAGGGAGGCTGGGGACAGTCGACCTCCCAGAAAAGGCGCAGCACGGGCCCCTCAAGCAGGCGGGGTCTGCCCACTGGAGGCAGATGGACAGATGGCCCCTGGGCCTCGAGGTCAGAGGATTCAGGGCTCTTCTACGGATGCCCAGGTGTGAAACGCACCTTTCAAGAGCCGGTCATCCTGAGAGACGCCCGGCCCCTCTCCTGGTGCGTGTGGATAAATTGGGAACGTTCTTCCATTCAGAGCCCACAGCCCAAGCACAACAGGTTTCCTTCTCTGGTCTGTCTCTCCCTACCCCAAGTCGGATGATAAATAAAATAACCTTCCCTCCATACCCAGCCAGCCCCCTCCATCACCTGCCCTCCTCACCCCAAGAGCTTTCTTCCCCCACAATGGCCTCGCAGGGCCAGCTCCTATACCCCTTTCCACCAGTGTCCACCCGCCTCTGGCAACCCCTCCCTAAGTGACTTTCAGCAGGAGGGACAACAGGACAGCGACTCGGACCCCTCTCCTGTCTGCAGCTGGACTTGGGATATTGACAGGCCCTGTGTGCATTGCTGCTGCTTCAGAACAATCCAGAAAACGGTCTCAACTGGCTCCCAGCTTGGGCCAGCAGGCAGAACGAGCATGGAAGAACTGACCCCTGGGTCCTGCAGCTGAGAAGGCATCTGTCCACCTTTCCTGGAACTGAGGCTGGGGGCCCAGAGCTAGGGAGCTGCCCGGGGCACAGAACCTCTGATGAGCGCACACCAATTGAAAAAAAAAATCCCTTCTGCTTCCCCAGACTGAGCCAGATACTGGGCCCCCGTCTCCCCGTCATCGCAGCGGGAGGGGCCGCTTGCCCCCCTTTTGGAAGCTCCGGAGCCCAGCCTGGGCCAGGCACACGCGAGGCTCTACTGCTCACCTTCCTGCGACGACGCGGTATGGCCAGCTCCCTCGGGGACCAGCCCGGGTTGGCAGCTGCCTGGAAACCCCCCAGGTGCGTCGACACCTGCAGCCCCGCTCTGCTCAGCAGCAGGCACGCCCCGTCCTGGGCGTGACATCCTTCCCACCCCTCCAGACAGAAAGCCTCCCCTCCGGGGGCCTCTGGACTCCGGGCCTGGGGCGTGGCAGAATTCCCCCCCCTCCACTCACCTTGGGTGCCGACGTAGCCTCCCCGGAGCCCCCAACTGCAGGGCAGACGCCCCCTGGGTGGTCCTCCAGGGCTGAGGGGGGACCATGTCCCCAGGGGCCCCAATGCCCTGCAGTCACAGGGTGGCTCACGCCAGAGTGACCTGGGGGACCCCCGAAACAGCTGGACGCACTGAGTCCCCACACGGGGACGAGCAGCCCTCCCTCGGGAGCCCCTGGTAACCCTAAGGGCAGCTGGCCCCCAGCCCGCCCCACGCCCGGGGCGGGGGGACGTGTCCAACGCAGCCCTGCCTTCGCCAAGCGGGAAGCACGCTTCCGCAGCCGAGCCGATGGCGCAGGGGCATCTGTCGGGGGCCTGCGCTGACGTCAGCCAGCGCCGCCAGCTGTCATCCCCTGGCCCGTCACGCAGCCCGCCTGGCGCAGCGCGCGTGTCCGGGGGCGAGCGGGCTCTCAGCCGCGCTGGGACGCGGGGCTGCCCGGCCACCTGCGCAGGCCCTGCCCCTCTGCGCGCAGCTCTGCACACAGCCCAGGGCGGGAGAACAGCCCGGGGGCAGCGCGGCCGCGGGCCTCGGCCTCCTCCACCAGGGCGCTGGCCTGGCCAGGCCTCTCCCTTCTCTGCGCTCCCGCCTCCTCAGCCGCCGGAAGAGGGGTGGCTCGAGGCACTTTCCCCGCCGACACCGCACGGCTCCGAGGGCCCTGAGCTCCACTTCACCGGTCTGTGAATGCCCCCAAAGCACTGACTAACAAGCGACCACGGTCCTCAGTGAGGACAGCCTTGCTGTCCCTTTACAAGTTGGCAAGTGCCCACAAGGGCACCAAGGGCAGCGCTACCTGACACCCACCAAAGAGGTGGTAGGGCCAGCTACCCACATCTCAGCCAAGGAAGGAAGGAGCCGGCCACAGTTGAAGCGGTAGGGATTTGAGTTAGACAGAAGGAGGAACTTCCAGGCTGTCAATTCAACAATCTTCCTTGCTTTTTTAGGAGGTACCAGGGATTGAACCTAGGACGTGGGGAGCAGGCGCTCAACCACCGAGCTACATCCTTTTCTCAAACAGAAATCTTTAACACTGATTAGTACGGGTCGAACCTAAAGAAGCACAGCTCCATCTGAAGCTAGAAAAGCGGACTAGATAATATTGCTTAACCTTGGCTACCCTCGAGAATCCCCAGGGGAGCTTCACGACTATCCAGATACCCAGACCGTACCCCAGACCAGTTACGCCAGCCTTCCTGAAGGCGGGACCTAGCACCAGCACCGTGTTTTGTCTAAACCCATCGGGTGATCCCCACGTGCAGAGAAGACCGCGAGGCACCCAGCTGCGCGGCGCGCCCGTCAGCTGCCAGGCTGATCGTTCTCCCGACAAGCCACGCGGTCGCCCTGCAGCCCTGGCTTCGGCGCCAGCACTTGAGGAGCGCGGGCCTGCCACTCTCGCTCACACTGACGCCACTGCCCCTGACTCAGGCGCTTCTTCCCATTTCGCAGGTGAAGAAGCTGATGCGCTGACGGCAGGGACTCCCGGGGAGGCAGCGAGCAGGATGACGTTTCTGTCTTTGGGTTCAGTTTCCCTAAGGCCCAGGCAAGGCCGACACCCGGAAACACCAAAGCAGGGGCAGGCGGACAGGCGCAGGGAGACGCCGCGGGATTGGGCTGAGCCTCTCAGGACAGCCAGCTGTATTCTGGGTTCCGACCAGCAGGTACCCCACAAAGGCCGAGGGGTGGGGCAGGCAGTGAACCGAGGCCCCAGCCCCACTCCGCTGTGGGACCGCAACATCACCGTTCCCAGGCCCGACTGCTGACAATCCCGCTCGTGACAACTCTCAGGGCAGGGCCGGGCGTGCGGGGGCTGCGCTCGTGCCAGCCAGGTAGAGGGCGCGGGATTGCGCCGTAATTGGTCGTGTTTGTACCAAGGATGACGACGACTGACGGCACATTTCTCATGTTAATGTCGTCCAACTACCCGTGTACGGCAATTACTCCACATCGATTTTAAAGCCGACTTAGCACAATAGCGGCTTCTAATTTGTAAGCAAAACCGCGATGGCATAAATCAAACTGTTAGAGCACCGGCACTGCCGCATGCTAATGGAGAGTTAATAGACAGGGGGAGGGCGGCCCGGGCACCTGGCTCCTGCGGGTCGGCCACCTGCCAGGGGGAGCCGTGCTCCCCTGCCAAGCCCCGTGTTCCGCGCTCCACCTTGGCCTCCACCTGCACTTCCTGTGGCAGCTGCTGGGGCCGGATGGCCAGAGCTGAGATTAAGGGCCTCCTCCCTCTGTCTCTAGGCTGTGCTTGACAAAACCCAGCGAGGAAGAGGTCGGCTGGTCCTGCGTCCAGCGTGGGGCCTGAGGGATGATTTAGCGGGAACAACTACAGATGGTGGGAGAGCCAGGACGCAGCGAGGCCGGCACGGATGCACCCACGTCTCGGGTCCTCACTCCCCACTAGTGTTTACTGAAGACCCGCAGGAGAAAGGGCCCGGGTTAGGCATGCTGCTGGCAGGAGCGTGGACCTAGACAGCCAGGACACAAGATGGGCCGCTGTCACACTCACGGTCCCATCAGGATCACCTCTGGGCGGCGTCAGGCTGAAGACGGGCAGCCAGGGTTCGGGAGCAGAGAAGGGGCTAAGAGCCAAGACACCCATGGTAAGTCCGTGGGGTGCTAGGGTGGCCCATCAGCCGGGGAAGACCTTGGGCCTGGAGACCTGTGCTGGGACATGCCCGGGGAGCCCTTTGCCACCATCACAGTCCAACCAGGGCCCAGGGCCCAGACTCTTGGGCAGGGTCTCCCAGGCAGCCAGCTGCTGCAGCTCCTGACCCTGAAGAGCAAGCTGCACCCAGGGCCAATGCGGCCTCACCTGGGAAGGAGCCTCCCGGGGGCGGGGCCTCCAGGGGGCGGGGCCTCATGGGGCGGGGCCTCACCGGGCGCGGGGCAGGGGCCCTAAGTGCAAGAGGCAGGAATCCCCATGCACATGCTCTCCTCCTCTTCCCAGGCCCCTCCCTGCTGTGTCCCCACTGGCCAAGCCCAGGGCTGTGCCTTAAGCATCATCAAAGGTCAATAAAGGTTTACCGGAAGACTTGCCAGAAAGATCGCAGAGAACCCCGCCTGGTTCTAAAGGAACGTTTCCTAACAGGGTATCTGAGACAGCCACTCGCTTCCATTGCCATACTCTCATTCAGTGATCTTTAGACAGCCCTTCTCCTGATGTCAAAAGGAAAGCTTTAATTAAGCCCTGGGAGATCCGTAACACACAATGACCTGCCTCCTACGTCAAGACAGTCTAGCCGAGTCAGGCCAAGGACTGAAATGAATGACCGTGGGCAGGAGAGGCTGGTGGGAAGCCAGACAGTGGCCCAACGAGGACTGTCCTGCCAACCGCTTGGATTCAGGAGGCCCTGGGAGCCTCGGCTGTGTGCTCCTGGTGGTGACTGGGTACCGCCCCCCACCCCCATCCCCAGGGCATCCCCCTCCCACCAAGAGCTGGCAAACTTGCAAAAGGTCAGCCTGATGCTGAGTCTCCAGGGCTCTCCTGTCCCAGCGCCATAAAAGGCAACTTGAAATCTCTCTGCATCTTTGGAAAAGAACAGGGGTGAAGGCGGCTCTGGAGTCAGGCGTCATCTCCCAGGAAAAGCCAGCATGTTCCTCACCCAGGAGCTGCAATGGCAGGGCCTGGCCCTGAAGGGCACAACACCGAAACGAGAGCCCCCCTCGGCCCTGCCCTTCCTGCCGGAAGACCCTGCACTGGGCAAGCATCGTGGGCCCTTCCCCGGGGGAGCAAGATGCAGGTCCCGTATCACAGGGGCAGGTACCACCCAGCAGGCCGGCAGGGGCCAAGTCTCCAGGCTTGGGTGCCCCCGTCAGTCCCAGGAAAACACAGCGATAGAGTCTCCCACAGACTCCCACTTCCCCCCAGCAATGGCCCAGTTCAGCTTGATCAATTGACATGTCACCTCTGCCTGCTCCAGGAAACACCTCGGTCGAACTTGCTGTGCTCCTACTCTGTGCTGCAGGCTGTGCATGTGCTGCCGCAGGGACGGGGAAGGAGGCTCAGTCTCTGTGGCTGGTGGTTCCCACCGCGAGGGTGCCACACCTAGGACTTGCCGCCTCCCAGCCAGGTGCCCACCCACCCCCTCCAGGCCTAACAGAGGGGTGATGCTGAAAGCCCCTGCCAACCCTGAGAGTGCTCTACTCTCGGAGCCAGGCTCCACGGTCTGGTACCAGCGTGGGACAGCAAAGGGCAATATCCCAGCGCCTGAGAGTCCAGATGGCTCTGGGAGACACACACGTAAGGCGCTGACGCCAGCGTCCAACTCGGGGTGGGTCCTCACAGATGGCAGCTGCTACGGGCAGCTACATAAAGGCCTCCTCCTAGAAACCTAGAGTCATTCCCTTTTACATCCGCCCTGCCACCTGCCCTCTATTTCTCCCTACACATCCACATCCCCGTTTCCCAGAGATGGGCAGACGAGGCTTTTCCTCTTAGCGGGGCCTCAGTCTTTGGAGAGCTGCTCTGCGCTGATACCAGGGGTACCGACATCGTTCTCTCCTCTCTCCGGAAGCTCCCTCGGTCCCACCTATGCCAACAGGGCCACCGAGGCCGGCACTGTGGTGGAGGGAGCGTGGCTCCATGAGGAGGTGCTCCACGGCAGGGACAAAATAGAGATGACAGCGACGGGCCACAGGAGCAGGGTCCCTCCCCGAGAGCTGTGCCGGGGCATCCCTGCATACCCCACTCGGTCCCCGTGACGGCCCCACGAGGCAGGCTGCACGTCATCGTCATTGTTCACAAGAGCAGGCAAAATGGAGCTGAGAGAGAAAAACAGCAATCTCTGCGGACAGCAAACTCACCACACCCACGGCCACGCGGCGCTAAGCCCAAGCCCGTGGCCGCTGTCGGCCACGACGAGCAGACCTAAGCCCAGGTGTCCCGCACATCACTCTCCATCGAGGGCCTCCGTTTGCCAACCACACAGACATGCCGCGCGTCGGGCAGGACGGCTGGCTGGCGGAGGGGCCTGGCAGCTGACACGCCCACCCTGGCTCTCTGGGCACATCCTGACCCATCTTTTGGGGGTGCCAGCTAGATGCCAGGGGATGGACTGCCAGGGGGTTAAGCAAGAAAAGACAGAACAGGTTGTTTCGTAATGACCCAGATCCCAGCCAGATGCATTTGTTACTGGCAGCAGAGAGCCGGCGGAGCTCGGGCACGGCAGCTGGCGATGTCTTAATCACCGCGGAGAGGACGGCGGAGGCACCCGGCGCCGGGCGGGCAGCCGGGCAGGGGTTACCTGCGGTGCGGGGACGGCGCCCGCCATGCCCCCCCCGGTGGCCCCGGCCTTCCTTTCCCCTCTCCCCCTCCTGCTCCTCCCCGCTCTGGCTCCGTCCCTGCCCAGGCCCCAGCTGGCCGCGCAGCCTCCCAGGCCGGCCCCAGCCCCGCGGGGAAGGCCAGGTGGGGAGGTCGCAGCCCCTCGCAGCCCCCCGCCCGCCCCAGGGCCCCGGCGAGTCTGGCTAACGTGGGCCCCTGGGGTCCCTCCTGGCCTCCCTTTGGAGAACTCAGCGAGAGGTTTCAAATCGGGCTTAAACACGGAGTCCCTGGAGAGCATCCTAGCAGCACAGAGCCCCCCTTCCGCTTCCTCCCCAACCGCGGCAGTGAGCTCATTCCTCATCTGCCTTCCTCCCCTCTCCCCTCCAGGAAGCTGGGGGGGCTACAGCATGACTCACCTCGTTCTGCTGAAGAGAAAGCCAACACAAAGCCTAGAGAGGGCGAAGGCCCCGCCGAGGCAGTGGGGGCTCAGGGCAGACGCCAGCCACCCGCACCCCAGTTCCGAGCGCACGTTCCCGTGTCGCCCTGCCAAGGAGTGGCCTGCCCGTGGGAAACTCCCTTGGCTCGAAAGCACCTCTCGTGGGCCATCCTGGGGGCTGAACCCTCTTCACACAGCGTTGCAGTTCCTCCTTGAACCCACCTAGAAAGCAGCTGTTGTTCCATTTCACAGATGAGAGAAGCAAGGCTGGGAGCGTTGAGCGACGCTCCCAGGATCAGACCGACAGTGAGCAGAATGGCAACAGCAGCCCACCTGCCTCTAAGCCAGGGCCCTCGCCGCATCTCACCTGTCACTCCCGAACCAGGAAGAAGGGAAGGGGTGGCTCGTCAGATGCCAGGTGTGGGGCTGAGGGCTGGGTATGGGGAGGCAGGAGGCGGGCAGCTGGCCGGCAAGTATGTTCTGAGTCTCTTCTCTCTGTCCCAGAGGGAGAAAAGTCTCTAACCTCCTGGGGCGCGTGAGCACGAGAAGAGAGCCTGCATGGCAGCCCGAGGTCGAGAGGCCAGGCCGTCCACCCAATGGGTCCCTCACTGCTGCCCCAATGACAGGGGCCCTGGAAATCACAGACCAAGGGCACCACAGCCGAAGGGGCAGCAATGGTGGGTGCAAAACGGGGCAGGGTCTTTCAGGGTGAAGTTTCCAAAGTTAGACGGACGTCAGAGGCATCTGGTGCGGGGGGGGGGGCGGGGGGGGGGAGGTAGAAAGCAAAACCGAAGTCTCGTCCCCAGCAAGCAAGTGGCCATCGCCAGCGGGGACCCGAGGCCACCTTCTCGCCTCGGGACCCGGCACAGGTCAGAGGGCACTGGCCCCAGGGGTTGGGGGCGGCACAGGCTCCTCAGTGCCCTCAAGGACAAGGCGGGCTCTCTCTTTTTTAAGGGGAGGTACTGGGGACTGAGCCCAGGACCTCATACATAGGAAGCAGGTGCTCAACCACTGAGCGACATCTGTTTGCCTACTCAGTGTCTTTTGTAAAGATAATTATTCTATCAGTCCATAACGCGGTTCAGCTCTGTGTATAAATTGTTATAGCTTTCCTTGTAGAGAACCCTCACAATCATGTTAAATATAAACAACAAAATGCTCTTTTCATTTAATTGCTATTAAACTGTTTTTAAAAGTGTTAAAAAAAAATAAAAAAGGACAGGGGCGGGGAGCGAAGAGAAGGGAGACAGACACGAGACAAGCACGGGTAGTAAACAGCTCCAGTAAGTCACACTGAAGCAAGAGGTGCCGAGGGGCGGCGCTCGCCCTCCTGCCCATGCCCCTCTCCTCCTGGCCCTTCCTCCCACGTGGCCTGGAGGGCGATCGTGGAGCACAGCGGGCACTTGGGGTAAGCACACGGGCCCAGGCAAAGCGTCCTCAGAGAGAGACAAGGTGGGGGTCGGGGCTTTGGCCAAGGAGGGTCGCCTTCCCCAGGATGCCTGCAGTTCCGTGGAGAACCTGATCCACAGCAGACTCTCTTGGGAAGCAGGAAAGAGGCTGAACCGTCATGGACCCACATCTCCTGGAAGCCAGAGCACCTGATCGCACCTAAGCCAAATGGGTGTCCGTGCCCACCTGGGGGGCGCTGGGCACCTGGGCTCCAGCGAGCTCTATCCCCAGTGTGGTGGGTTGGGGTTTCTGTGGACCCCAGAAAATGATGTTCTTAAATTAATCCATCCCCGTGGGAGTGGGCATTTTCTAGATGGGGCCTGTTGATTAGATTCAGTTAAGGGCTGTGTGATTAATTACTTAAATAAAGCATAGGCCAGGGGGGTCCTAATCCTTTTACTGGAGTCCCACAGACACAGGATGAATACGGAGAGAGGGGAAAGACCCAGGAGCTCAGAGAGGAGCCCACAGAGGCTGAGAGAGAAAGCCACACGCGCAGGAAGCGGCACTCGGCGGAACCAGGAGAGAGCGCCTCAGAAGCAGCAGCCAGTGCTGAGAGCCGTGGAGCTGGGAGAAGGCAGAGACCCGCAGACACGGCCGACGTGCCCTGCCATGTGACGAGCCCAGGACGCCGGCAGCCGCGTCTCCGGGGAGGCAGCTCTGCCTGATGCCTTGATTTGGACATTTTTCTCAGCCTCAGAACTCTAGGCTTATAGGTTAATAAATGCCCCTTGCAAAAGCCAACCCAATTCTGGTAGAGTGCCTGGCAGCCAACTCAACACCTAGCGTGGGAAGTGGACGTGGCTCAGGCGATCCGGCTCCTGCAGCATTTTGATACGGTTACGAATTCCAAAAATTGATCTTGGATTGTGTTTGTACGTTGGTCTGTACCTGGGCGTGATTAAATTGTGATAAAGGCTTTGACTGGGTCATGTCAGTAGGACACTGAGTTCCCGCCTCTTTAGTGGGCCCACAGATAAAACTACACAGCAGAGCAGAGGCGCTGGTTGGAGTTTTGATGCTGGAGCCTTGAGCAGGAGTCCCAGGAAGTAGGCACACAGAGAAGTTTGGTCGTGAGGAAAGAAAGAAGGCCCTGGGAAGAGAAACAAGCCATTCGCCTAACAGCCTACAGCTGGCCTTGTGGAGACAGTGCACAGCAGCTGAACCCAGAGAGAAACAGAGCCCCAGGAAGAGGGGACCCCAGGAAGCCTGAACCCTGGCAGGCATCAGCAGCCATCTTGCTCCAAACATGTGGAAACAGACTTTGGTGAGGGACTGTTTGCTTTATGGACTGACATCTGTAAGCTCCTACCCCAAATAAATACCCTTCATAAAAACCAACCCAATTTCTCATCAACACCCCTTTGGCTAATACAGTTCCCGTCTACCGTATGGGAGGTCCAGGGTTCGATTCCCGGGGCCTCCTGGTGAAGGCGAGCTGGCCTGAGCAGAGAGCTGGCCCATGCAGAGAGCTGGCTTGCATGGAGTGCTGGCCTACATAGGAGTGCTGACCCCTGCGGCAAGCTGGCACGGCAACATGGCGCAACAAAAAGAGACACAGAGGAGAGACAGTAAGAGATGCAGCAGACCAGGGAGCTGAGGTGGCACAAGAGGTTGAGCGCCTCTCTCCCACTCCGGGAGGTCCCAGGATCAGTTCCCAGTGCCGCCTAAAGAGAAGACAAGCAGACACAGAATAACACACAGCAAATGGACACGGAGAGCAGACAGCGAGCGCAGAACAACAAGGGGGGAGGAGATAAATAAATGAATCCTTAAACACCTAGTGTGATCCCCAACCTGTGACCATCACCTGCCTTCTCTATAACTCAGTCTCCCTAAAAGAAAAATAAGATCATTTACCCGCTAGTAAACTTCGATGAGGAGAAGATGTGTTTGAAAAGTGAGCACCTTGGAGACTGTGTAAAACACTGGCGATGGGGGGATGCAGTGAAAACCCCTCCTCCTCCCCACCCAGCCTGTCTCCAGACCTGCCCACCTACACCCACCTGCCTGGGGAAGGCCCAGGGCGGGTTAGACATCACAGGGGACGGAAAGAGGCGCCCCTCCTCAACGCCCCACGGCGACGGGCAGGCGTGAGCCCCGTGTGAGAGCGGGAGGCGGTCAGCAGGACGGCCGGGCTCGGGCGTGAGCCCCGTGTGAAGGCGGGAGGCGGTCAGCAGGACGGCCGGGCTCGGGCCCCCGAGCAAGCAGGGCTGCTCTAACCCCGCAGTCGAAGCACCAGACTCCCCAGCTTGGAGACCAGCCCCCGGGCTGGGGGGGCGGGGGCGGCGCTGACCACTGGGGTTCCTTCCCAGGACCAGATGCTGGGAGGGGGCTGAGGCTGGAGTGACACTGAGGAGTGGGGCGTCGGGCAGGGAGACGATGAGCAAATGGAGAGCGCGCTGGGGAAGGGAGCGGCTCTCTAAGATCCCGGGACGGGCTGGGTGTTCAAGGTCACCTTAGTGAACCCCCACGGAACAAGCCCCGGACAAACCAGGGGGCTCCGTCGTGTAGTTCCTTCCGGCCAGCCCCGTCTCCCCTGAGAGAACACCGCGCCTGAGCGAACCTCGGGAACCCCGGAAGGGGCAGCTGGAGGCGAGAAAGGGGTCAGCCTCCCATCACAGGACACCTCCCTGGGCAGTCTGTGAGGACACCCTGAGACAGAGGACACGGAGGAGCCGGACCACGTTCACACACGACCACGGCTGCCATGGGGGTCCTCAGGAGAGGACCAGGGTGCAGCGTGAGGGCACGCTCAGAGAGGGGAGGGCACGCTGGGGGGGCACGCTCAGAGAGGAGGGGACACGCTCCAAAGGGGGGGCACACTCCCAGAAGGGAGGGCAAGCTCAGGGGGGGCATGCTCCCAGAGGGGAGGGCATGCTCGGGGGGGGGCACATCGGGGGAGCACACCGAAGGGGCACGCTCAGGGGGGGCACGCTTGCAGGGGCACGCTTGGGGAGCACGCTCAGAGGGGAGGGCACGCTCAGGGGGCATGCTCCGGGGGGCACACTCAGGGGCACGCTTGCAGGCACACTCAAGAGGGGAGCGCACGCTCGGGGGCACGATCAGAAGGGAGGGCAGCTCAGAGAGAAGAGGGGCGTGGCAGACGCAGCAGCGAGGAGGAGGCCGAGAGGCTGCGGAGAAGAGCCACTTCCAGCGCGCGTCCTCCCGCGGTCCTGCGCTTGGCCGGGCCCATCGCGGTGTTATTCCCACTTCACAGACGCGAGCCTGCAGGCCAAGGGCCACGGGGCGTCACTGGCAGGAGCTGTGGCCCGAGCAGACGCCGTCCTCTCCCCCCCCCCCCCAGGCCGGCCCCCTCGCCTCGCCACATGGAGGGGGCAGGGCAGGGTCCAGAGCTCCCCTTGGAGATCAGCTCTGCGGGTGGAGCGGCCCGCCCAGGCCTCGCGCCAGGGAGCCTGGGTTTGTCTCCCAGAAGGGAGCTGCTGGGAGCACAGACCGGGGTGGGGCGGGGCCGGGGCTGCCCAGCCTCGAGGTGCAGACAGAGGTGGGAGGACGTAGTAGAAGGGAACCGAGAAGGTGCTGTTCAGCGGGTTGGGGGAGGCGGGAAAGAAAAAGAAAGCTCCGCTGGAAGGAGGAGCGGGAACAATCGCAATTAAGCTTCTAACAATAGGCAGGGAGCAGCCGTGCCGGGTGGCTGCCCGCCCCCTCACCCCCTCCGCTCAGGGGAGGCCCTCGTGGCAGGGGAGGCTGGGCAGGTCAAAGCCAATCGCCTCCACTCAGATGCAGCAACGACGTCCCTTCCTGCCCCCCTGAAATGGGGACGGGGTGACGGGGAAGGTGCCCTCCCTGCGTGGAGCCGGGAAGCCAGGCCCAAAGTCCACACCACAAGGTCCAGCCAGAAGCCAGGAGGAGCTCTGGCCCGACCCCACGGCAGAGGATCGGGAGCCTCCAGGTGTGGCAGGGTCAGCACAGTTCTGCAATGTGCCACACACCACAGACAAGCCCGGACCTGTGCAACGGCCTCCCCCGCACTCTCAGCCTTGGTTTCCCCCACAAGAATACAAAATGCAAAGGAAACAAATAACAGAGGTGGAAATGGAGGCCCAGAGAGGGGGAGTAACTTGCCCAAGGTCACACAGCAGTGAGCAATATGACGAGATCCCAGGTCTCCTGCAACCAGCCCCCAGCTCTTGGCCATGCCACCACTTTAGATCCGGAGCCACTAGGCATTGGCTGATGTATGAAAAGGGGGAGTCCTTCGCTTCTAGGGATGGGGCAGAAGCGCAGGGTAAGTGGCTGGACATCCCAGGGCTTCTCGGGCTGGGGAGTCACCGTCCAGCCCCGCCCTGCCCTGCCCCTCTGGAACAAGCCGTGGGTCGAGCAGGGAGAAGAGAGACCAGGAGCCACGGAGCGGACAGGCGTGCCGCCGTCCGCCCACAGCTCCTGCTCAGCCCTGCAGCCCTCCCCGAGCTGCTTTTTGTGAAACGCGCACTTTTCACACGGGCGCCCCTCCCCCATCAGGCGGGCTGGGAGGGGGGCAGGCGAAGGGGGGCCAGCCGCGGAGGGGAGAGAACGCCTCGGCTGCCATAAATGGTAACAAATCCACGCACCCTCTGCGCTCAGCCCCCCACTCCTGCCCCTCCCCCCCAGGTCCCTCTTCTGAGGGTCTCAGCCTCCTCCCCAGCCAGGCCTCGAGACCCCAGGGAATGTCACCGTGGGTGTCCTAAGTGGCTCCGACATCACACGGCCCAGGCCTCTCGGCCTGACAAGCTGTCACTCTGATTTGGGTCCGACGAGTTCTTGCCCAGCAGGTAGGGGCCCGCCCCCCTTGAGAGGGTGGGGGGCACAGCCCAGAATCCAAACACACCCGACCTGCGGGAAGCACACTGGGGGCTCATTGCACGGATTACAGAAGGCTCAGGACCCTTCCCCCGGCAGCCGCAGCTTCCTTCGAAGACCCCTGCAAAATGACATCCACCAGCCCAGGCCAGAGCGCCCAGGTCCTCCAGACCCTGACGCCCTCCCCCCCAGTTCCACCTGGAGAGCCGTCACCTAGAGGCTTCTTCCACCAGCCGCTGCTCCACCGACGGGCCCTTCCACCCCGCAGATCGGCTGGCGACCCTCCCGCTCACGCCGGGGCCCCTTTCTCTGGTTTCCACCATCGCCTCAGTTCCTGGCTCCTCTGTCCTCTCCAGCGGGCACCCTGCTTGTCCCAAGCCCTTTACCTACTGCCCCCTTCGATTCCCTGCCTTCTCTCAGGCCGCACGCTCACGCGGTCCACATACGTAAGTTCCCTTTTGGCCCTTCAGCTGCTCCAGGAACAGCCCGCCTTCCCCACGCAGGCTGCTCGGGTCTCGGAGCAGCCGGACGTGGCCTTCTCCCTGCCCTGCACCCTGGCCGAGGACTCCCTGATGCCTGCTCACGCCCGTCTCCGGACACCGCGTTCATTCACCAAGTGCGCACGTGACGAGCGTGAGGACGGCAGATCCTGATCACTGTCCTCATCCCACTGGCCCCAGGCGCCCTCTCCCACCCTAGAGGCTGTCCCTCTCCTCGCCAAATCCCACTCTGCCAAGGAGCCTCCAAGGCCTGCCTCTTCCTCGAGCCTTCTCTGTCCGCCTGGCCTGACACCTGAACCACCAGGACACTCGTGCTCACGTCTCACCTCTGTACACGTGGCCGTGTTCTCACTGTCACACAAGACTTTTGTTGTGTTTCCCCTCACTTTCAAAAAAAAAGACGAGATACAGAGACTACAACCTTCAGAGAGAAGAAAAAAAATGAACAAGAAGATCCTGATTAAATAAAAGTACTAATATTAATGATAAAATTATCATGGTACTGAGCTTCCCGGAAGCCGAGGTGAAGAGGGAAATACACTGGCTTATGTGATATCACTGTAGATGAAGTGCCCACTATGTGTGAGAGGTGGGGCAAGGTTGCCCTGACATAAGTTCTCTCACATAAGCCCCAGCACCATGGGATGTTGGCTGAGGAACCCGAGAGCTGGACGCTGAGTACCTCAATTAAAAGCACTACCTGGCCACGACCAGCTACCAGCAGGGGCTCCCGGGCAGGCGGCACTGCTTTCCTGGATAGTTTCGTGAACAGCAGCTGGGTCTCCCCAGGTGAGCGCAGGTGTGTAGCCTCTTCTTGCCTCCCCTGCGGTGCGGCATGGGCTCAGGGCACCCGGGCGCTCACTGGGCTCAGTCACCGAGGACACAGCAGGGAAGTCTGAGTCTCAGGGCTGAGGAACGTCGAGGGCTGCAGGGCGAGGCTGGAAGGAGGCAGCAGCAAGGCCCGGCTCCCTCCGGCCTACAGCAGCCACTGGCCCTGCCAGCAGCCTCCACGGCTGTCACCGGGGGTGGCGGAGGAGGTGCACACAGAGACCCCCGAGCTTGGCTTGTCGGGGGACCCACAGGACCCCTGGAACCTATCCCAGGTGACTCGGACATGACACAGATGGCACCGCCAGGCGCTGAACACAGATGCCGGGTCCGCCTCAGCCCCGGGGCCAGCGGAGGAAGCTGCACAAGCAGAGCTGGAGGGCCTAGATGGCCTGAGGGTGACCTTCCCGGGCTCAGCCCCCCGCGGGGCCCTGCCGGCTGCTGGAGGAGGCGGGGAGGGTGCGTCTCAGGGGATGAACCCACTCCAGCAGCCGCGCCCCGCAGTCCGGCGAAGCGGCTCAGGACGATGTCGGCTCTGTCGGCTGGCCCGGCTCCCCTGCCCCTTCTTTCAGCACCAGCTCCCCTGCACCAGCTCCCCTGCCCTGCTGCGGGGAATTCACGCTTCCCCCAGTGCGTGAGGCCCTGTCCTGTCAATCAAGGTGCTCTGCCCCCTTCCCCCGGCCCAAAGGTGGGCATTTGAGCCAATCCGACCCTCCCCCCGGGAATCCAGCTCCTGAGCAGGGAGATTCAAGGGCCAAAATCCGCAGGAACTGATGCCTCCCGACACAGTCAGGGAGAGGAAGCCCCGCACGAGCTCCTGACGCCGCGCTCCCCGCACAGCCCTGGCTCCTGTCCTTGCCACGGCCCCTCCGTTCAGCTTTCCTCTCCAGCCCGGGAGCCAGGCTGTGTCCTTCCTAGACAGTGGAAGGTCCCCAGAAAGAGAAACGGGAAGGAGAGCCGAGCCAGCAGAAAGCGACAGATGTTTGCTCAAGGGCTGAAGCCCCGCTCCACGGCCCAGAGACCACTGCTGGGACTTGTTCACAGACGGACAGAGAACTAGACAGAGCTCGGCTTTCTCCTGTTAGCCAGGGGTGCGTGTGTTGCTTGCGATCTGTGACCCTAGGCGTACCCAGAATTCACCCAAGGAATGGTTTGCTGAAAATGAGGATGCCAGCTGCTGGGAGAGGAACTGCTGTATCCCCAAAACTGATACGTTGAAGTCTTAGCTCTCAGTACCTGTGAGCATGACCTTACTTGGAACTAGGGACACTGCAGGTGGACACGGAAGTGAGAAGGAGATGGCCCTGGACTAGGGTGGGCCCTTGCTCTGGTATCGCTGTTGTCCCAGAAGAAAAGGAGGAGACAGCCACGTGGCGGCAGAGGCAGGGGCCCAAGAGCCACGAGCCAAGGAATGCCAGAATGGCTGGCAGACACCCAAGCTAGGAAGGCAGGGCAGGGGTCTCCCCGCAGGTGTCAGGGGGCGGGGCTCTGCCAACACCTCGCAGCCAGGACTCCAGCCCCCAGGACTGTGAGGCAGTGAACGCCTGTGGCTTTATGCCCCCAGTTTACCGTTTAGGGCGGTCACAGGAACCCAGGACACCAGCTGAGACCCAAGGGCCACATACGCTTGGAGTGTATATTCACTGTCAAATAGTCAAACATAATAAACATACAACGTGTTTTATATACCTATTACTATACATACTCTTACATGGAGAAAGACAGGACCTGGCGCCGGGATCTTACAGTTTGGGGCAAGATGCACGTGTGGACCCACCAGACTGGTGGGAGATGAGGCCCAAGACTCCCCACCCTTCTTGCCACCCCCAGAATCTTCACACAGAGGCACAGACACGCACTGACTGCCCTGACCCCATCCCTTCTTGTGCACCTGCACAAGCCGCGAGGCGCCGGGCCCTGAGGCTTCCGGAAGGCCCTTCCCGCGTGGGGCGGGGGACAGAGCAACGGACAGGAGAACACCCAGCCGCGCCCCCCCCCCGCAGGCAGCGGGCCGTGTGGAGCCCGGGGGCAAGCAAGTGGGGACAGACGGCCACAGGCCACAGAGTGGCAGCCCGCCAGGTGGCCCAGCAGGGCTTCGCTGTGGGGTCTGTGAGATCTGGAGGGCAGCCGAGCCCACACAGGGCGGCCAGCTGCGACACGGCGCAAGACGAAACCAAACCCCAACCCGGGTCTCCTCGTGCGGCAGAGGACGGACCTGATCCTCCCTTCCCTCTTCCACTTCTCCTTTCACAGGATCTGCCCGCTTCTCCCTGGCACCACAGTCATTTCTTCCAGGCCACCCCACTGAAGTTTTAACTCCCCGCAGAAAGGGAAACTGAGGCACCAAGCGACAAAACGGCCTTTTCCAAGTCCTCGTCGATCACTGCAGGGTGAAAGCAGTCTCGACCTGAGCCACTCCCAGAACGTGGTGGTCGGCACACAGTTACTGGACACCTGTCACGAGCAGGCAAGACAAAGCGGGGGGGACACGCCCCGCCCACTTACTCCCTTCTGCTCATGGCCTTGGGTGGCAATGCCTCTGAGCCTCAGTGTCTCAGCTACACAGCAGACCTCACTGCCTATTCAGAGCTGGAGCAAGGATTTCAAATGCCTAGAGGACACGGGAGGGAAAAGAAGATATAAAAATAAAATAAAAGCAGGGCCATGTGGCTGGAACAGTAAAGCCCTTCAACGAGGTGAGAAGAGTCCAAGATATTCAATAGAGCACACTACGCAGGCCCGTGGTATAGGGAGGCTGGGGAGCTCCCACCAGAAGCCCCCAGCTGAGAATGAAACTTATACGTCCACTAAACTGAGGCCATCCCTGATGATCAGGGCAGTCACCTGACCCACTTCTGTTTGAGGCCGGGGCCAGGTGGGGACAGGTACAGCTGTCAGCCAAGTCACAGCTGGACGTGCATCACCGTGTCTCATTAAGGGATCAGATCAAAGGCACGAATCAAAAGCTGCATGGGGGAAGCAGATGTGGCTCAAGCCACTGGGCTCCCGTCTACCATACAGGAGGTCCAGGGTTCGATGCCTAGGGCCTCCTGGTGAAGGCGAGCTGGCCCGTGTGGCGAGCTGGCCCACGCGGAGTGCTGCCCCGTGCAGGAGTGCTGGTGCAACAAGCTGATGCAACAAAAGAAGACAATAAGAGATGCAGCAGACCAGGGAGCTGAGGTGGTGCAAGAGAATGATCACCTCTGTCCCACTCCGGAAAGTCCCAAGATGGGTTCCTGGAGCTGCCTAATGAGAAGACAAGCAGACACAGAAGAACACACAGTGAATGGACCCAGAGAGCAGACAATGGAGGGAGGGGGCAGAAATAAATACTAAAATCTTTAAAAACAACAACAACTGCGTGGGGAATGCAGAGGCAGGATGACTCTCCAGAGAAGGTCACGGAAAGAGCGCTGGCGTTCAGTAGACCAGGTTCAAAACCCTGCGCTGCCCGTCTAGCCTGTGACGGGGGGCAGAACGCCGCACCCTCAGAGCCTGCATTTCCTGGGAAGTAAATGGGAACATTCCCGCCCGCCCCCCTCGGGTTGCTGGACGGCATCGATGGGTAACTGCCCATGTGGCGACTGACCAGTGCCCGAGCCCCCATCACGAAGGGGGGCTGAGGGCTGCCCGCCTCACAGCTGGCCTCTCTGCCTCCGCCTGCACCAGAGTTCTGATGAGCCCGGCGGGGGAGGAGGCAGAGAAAGGGGGGCCCAAAGATGCGCACGACCTTTACGGAGACCATCGCACACCTCGACAGAAAGGTGGTCAAGAAGACCTGCTAGATGTAGAAAATAACATCTTGGTGAATAGAACACAAAGATGGCAATTTTCCCCCAAACTGATGGATAGATGCAATGCACACCCACCCAAAATACCAAAGGGGGGGGAGGAGGGACGTTTTTGGCTTGTTTTTTTGGTGAAACTAGAACAACTGACTCAAAAGCTAATGCAAAAAACAAAGGGCCAAGAATAGGCAAAACAGTCTTGAAAGAGCACAAGATGAGAGGATGTGCCCTACCAGATCATTATAAATTGAAAGGAATGAAGGCATGGCCCAAAGGAAAAGGCCCAGGCACAGGGGGAAATACAGGTGGCATTACCCACCAGGGGCAGGCTAAGCCCATCCACCAGTGGAGCCAAGACAACTGATATTTATGTGGGAAAAAGGAACTGGAGCCCTACCTCCCGACACATACAAACAGAAACTCCAAATAGATCAGGGACTTAAAAGCACAACTTCCAGAAATAAATACAGGAACTCACCTTTAATCACTCACTCACTCATCGACAATTAACGAGCACCTGTAACATGGAAGGAGCACATGTCCTAGTACTAGGAATACGACAATGGCCATGAGATTAGAAAAGTCTTCTTAAATAATAGGTAAAAAGTATACTCTAGCAAAGAAAGACACTGAATATTTTAACAGAGCATTAAAATTTAGGACTCCTGCTTACCAAAAGACCCCGTGAGGAAAGTGAAAAGACAAGATTTAAACTGGAAAGAGATGTCTGTGACACATTTAGCAGACAAGAGATTAGTATCCAGAACATAAATAAAACTCCTAAAAGTTAATACAAAAATCAAACAACTCAATAGGAAAACGGACAGAAGATATAAACACACGTTCACAGCAGAGGAAAGAAGAACGGCTAATAAACATATGAAAAGATGTTCATTAGTAATCAGAGAAACACAAATGAAAACGACTGTAACAGCATTTTACACCCACTGGCCTGGAAAATGGCAAAAAATTTTCAAAGTCTGACAATCCCACCTTGTCGACTGGTAACAGCCACTTTGGAAAATGATTTGACATTATCCAGAACAGTGGAAACCCACATTTCCTAAAACCCAGCGATGCCACTCCTTGCAGCATGCCCTGGTGCAGTGCTCCTCTAAGGGTGGGTCCTCGAAACGTGCATCAGACCACAGACAAGATAAGAATGAAAATTGAGGGCATCTGTTCAGAAATTTTTATAGCACTCAATGTGACATTGCCAGAACATCCAAACGCGTGGCCAGCGAGCTCGGTGGGTGTGAAGACATTCATTACACATAGCAAGACCACATCTGAGACAGATCAGAGATAAAAAAGCTGATTCCTCACACCCTAGACACTTTGAGAAGCCTTCTCTTAAAGAAAGTACTGCACATATACACCAGGAGACTAGTTGGGAAATGTTCACAGAAGCACTGTTTGAAACTAAAAAAGGAAATAATGCAAATGTTCATCAGCGGAAGAAGAAATAAATACATGGTGGCAAATTCCTATAATGAAACACTATAGAGTTGTGGCCACATGTATCAACATGAATGAATCCATGAAGAGAATGCTGAAAAAAATACCTTCAGAATAATGACAACAATCAGAAGTTTAAAAACAGGGCAGGGAAGCAGATGTGGCTCAACAGATAGAGCATCCGCCTACCACACGGGAGGTCCAGGGCTCAAACCCAGGGTCTCCTGACTCATGTGGAGCTGGCCCACGCCCAGTGCTGACGTGCACAAGGAGTGCCGTGCCACGCAGGGGTGTCCCCCACGTAGGGGAGCCCCACACGCAAGGAGTGCACCCCATAAGGGGAGCCGCCCCGCACAGAAAAAGTGCAGCCTGCCCAGGAGTGGTGCCACCCACACGGAGAGCTGACACAACAAGATGATGCAGCAAAAAGAGACAGATTCCCGGTGCCACTGACAAGAATACAAGCGGACACAGAAGAACACACAGTGACAGCGAATGGACACAGAGAACAGACAACTGGGGGGGGAGGAAGAGGAGAGAAATAAAAAAACAAACAAACCCAGGCCAAACCAACTGATGTGGTATTTAAGGATGCCCACATACATGGAAAAACTGTAAAGAAAACAATACAAAGTTCAAGGTTAAAGGTTCTTTGCAGATCTGATGCTGGGGGCAGGCTCAGGGACACGTGGAGGGTGTGTCAGCACAGGGGAGCCTCTATTTCTCGAGCTTACTGCTTTTAAACCACGTGAATTTAGCCATGATGTATTTCATATCACATATGGGGGTCTGAGACACAACCAGCGGCCCTGCCCCAGGAACAAGGGGGACAGAGGGTGAGTGTGGGCCGGCCGGGTGGGGAGGTCAGAGGTGAACACATGGCAGCAGGTGCAGCCGCAGGCCCAGGGATCTGAGAGCACCCCTTCTCCCACCGCCTTCCACCCCCATCCCTCACTCCCGCACACCTGCCCACGCCCCCACTGGCCCCTGCCTCCCACTTACCCCCAGGTCAGAGATGGGCAGAGCAATCCCAGCCTGGAGACACACCTGAGTGCCTTCCGGGGGCTCTGAAGCCCTGCCCGGTGCCGTCGCTGCAGCCCCCACACCCCAGCCCTGGGAACAGAACCTCCCGCACGGTGGCGCCCTGCTCCTCTGTTCGCACTGCAGGAGCTGCAGGAGTGACAACCCCAGCCACTGCTCAGCGCGTGCGACGTGCCCGGCATCCAGCCCAGTGGTGCATGGCCGTAATGCACACCTTAGCTTATTTGGGTCTCGCCACGGCCCCGTAAGGTAGTTGATATTGTCCCAGATGGGATCCCAGGCACCTTCAAACCACAGCCCTCGTTCCTGGGGACTCCGGGAGTTCCGAGGATATTTGTGGTGGAACCACGGAATCTGTCCATGTAAAAAGCTGCCTGGCTGAAAGAACAGGTTCTTCAACAAATCGTGCTGGGAAAGCTGGCTATCCCAACGTGAAAGAATTCTCTTGTACCCCTACCTCACACCACACACAAAAACTGACTCAAAATGGATGGACCAATACCTGAAACCAGAAAGCTTTTAGGAGAAAACGGAAGGGGGAAGTCTTCAAGACTTTGTATTTGGTGCTAGATTCTTAGGTATGGCATCAAGAGCATGAGTGACAAAAGAAGAATAAATTGGACTTCATCAAAATTAAGGACATTATCAAGAGAATGAAAAGGACAACCCACGCAAATGGAAAAAGCAGTTTTAAATCATAGATTTGGTAAGGGTTTAATATCCAGAATATGCAAAGAACACCTATAATTCAACAACATAAAGACAAACAACCCAATTGAAAAATGAGCAAAGGACTTGAAAAGACATTCCCCCATAGAAAATACACACATGGCCAATAAGCTCATGAAGAGGTGCCCTACGTCATAAGGCATTGGGGAAACGCCACAGAAAGTCATGAGATACCATCAGGGAGGAAAAATAGGATCCGTGCGCACTGCTCGTGGGAAGGTAAAATGGCACAGCCGCTGTGGAAAATAGTTCAGCAGCTCCTCAAACACTTAAGCACAGAATTACCATACGAACTGGCAATTCCAGTTCTAGATATACACTCCAAAGAATTGCAAGCAGGGACTCGGACAGACATCTGTACACCAGTGTCCACAGCAGCATTAGTCACAATAGCCTCAGGTGGAAGGAACCCAAGTGTCCATGGACAGACGAATAGATAAAACAAAATGTGGTCTAGCCACATGGTGGAATACTACTCAGCCATTAAAAAGGAATGACGTTCTGGCACAAGGATGACCTCTGAAAACATTATGCTGAGCCAAATAAGCCAGGCACAGAGGACAAATGGTGTGTGATCCCACTCATTTGCCGTATCTAGAATAAGCAAACTCACAGACAGCAAGGTGGCTAGAGGTTACCAGGGACTGAGGGGTGGGAGGGTGATGGGGCTGGGGAATGGGGAGCTCTTGCTAACGGCAATGCCTGGTGGTGCTAGTAGCACAACACTATAAATGTGACTTGTGGCCACCGCATTATACACTGAAAAGTGGTTAAAATGGCAAATTTTTCAAAAGAAAGTGGCCTGGCTGATTGGACTGTACCCCCCTGCTGAAGTGCCCCTGGAGCAGGTGGCAGAGAGCCACGTCTGTGCTCTTGGGCCAGCCACCCCCACCAGCCGCTGTCACTGGGCCTCTCTGCACGGGCAGAGCAGGGAGGGGATTTGAGAGCCCGCAGCCTGCCCTGCCACAGGGCCTGCCCGGGTCCCCACGTAAGCCGGCCGGGCCCATCTCAACAGAAGCGTGGACTCGCCGAGCTTTTACAAGGGATCTCAGGCATCACCTGAAGCCCATGGCTAGCTGGAGAAGGAGGGGGGTCAAAGGCCATCCCTCTACCTGCTGCTGCTCCCCCGGCCCGAGGTCTGCGCTAGCTCCCCGTGTGCCACCTTCCATGTTTCCCCCGGGCTCAGACCCCAACCCCCCACCACTCCTGCTGGCAGATTAGCTTCCAAATGTGAGCAGGGACAAAGCAGCTCAGGAGACTTAACTCTGCCCGACGGGTTTAGCTCAGCTTCAAAGCTTCCTAACTAGAACCGAATAAGCAGGCACATCGCGGCTGGAAGGGAGAGGCCGGGAGCGGGGAGCAGACAGGGGTCTCTCTGTAAAGCTGGATTACCCAGGGCAGCAGCCTGCAGCCCGAGTGACACAGCCAGGCCTGTCGTGGTGGCCACCGCCAGAAAAGCAAAATATCCCTCTCCCCGAGGCCTGGAGACAAACTGAGGAGCACCCCAGGAACCTCCAGGTGCTGGAGCCTGCTTTAGAGCAGGGCAGTAGCACCTCGTCCTCAGAGCCCATTCCAAGCTCCCTAGCCCCAAGAGGGAGCTCATGACTGGCCCCACCCAGCCCGGCCCCACCCTTTGCTTCTCCTTGCACATGCAGGGGGCTCAGGCTCCCCTGTCAGGCTGCAAGCCCTCCTCCTGTACAGGCCCTGTGCCAACCTGCCCTCTCTCTCCCCCTTGCCTGGACCTCCAGTCTCATCTAGCAAGAAAACTCCTATTCAACCTTCAAAACCCAGGTGTCCCTTCCTCTACTTTGTTATCTCTGCGTCTTCTCCACAGCTCTGTCAAGCACCTACTGCTCAGCTCTTTAACTCTCTATCCTCCATGGGACTCTGAGCAGCTCCAGGGCCTGGGTTACAGCAAACACTCAATAGATGCGTGTCACAGACACTGGCCACACAGTATGCAGTTGGTCTTTCCAACAGAAGAAACAGAAATGCCAAATAATTCACTAATTCTTTTTTCCGAAACTAGAAACTTCCTAAAAGCAACCCAGGCTATTCCTTCTCTCCTTCGCTTCTCGCTGGAGCAAACATTTTGAGGGGAGAGCCAACCAGCCTCCACGTCGGCAAAGAAAGGACAAGCCAAGCCAGGCCCCCAGGATGCTGGCTCCAGGCCTTTGTGCTCCTCCCTTGAATGCCAGGGATGGGGAGATGCCCCCTGCTCCAACCCCGCCCTGGGCAGACCTGTGCTCAAATGCTCGGGAGGACGAGCCAAATGACCTCTCGAATCTACCACTTCCTGGCATGAGAAAACCGATCTGGAGCAACTGGAGCTCCTGTGCATGCAGCAGGCATTCAGGGAATAGCTGTGCAGTGAGTGAATGGACTCAATCAGGACCCAACGCCCTAGTAAGCCACAGAGGGCCACAGAGCCCGCCGCCAAGTTCAGCCAAGGGCAGCCGGGTCCACGGAGAGGCGAGGAGGGCGAGGGCAGGGCGCGGCCTCCCCACTCAGGGGGGCTCGGAGGGCATCTGCTGTGTCCTCAAGGCGGAGAAGGCCGCTCGGCCCGCTTCCGCCGGGACTGTCTCTTCTCTACCCTTTCCCTGCCCACCCCCTCTTGATTGACACCGATGCTGGCTCTGACACAATTTAAAAATAGATATTAAGACAAGGAAGTTTAATTTTTAATGCTTCGGAAAGGAAGTGAACGCAGAGCTGGTATCCCCTGGCGCCCGTGTTCCGGGGGTCTCAGTGCACTTGCCAGGCCCTTTACCTGCCCCCGCTGCTCCCAAGCAGGGCCATGTGCCTGACCCACCTGGAAGAGCCACTTCTAACATCCTTCCAAGCAGGCAGGTCCACAAGGGCGAGCGGCCTGAGCACCTCCCACCTGAGCACGATGGGAAGCCTCTCAGTGCCTCCTGCTGCCAAGGTGAGCCTGGCCCTCGGCCTCTGCTTGGGGAGGCAGAGCTGCACACGAGCTCCCTGTTCAGGCCAGACAGGCGCACCCCTTGCTCTCATTTCCAGACAGAAGGCACCTGCAGGCTCCGTACAACCCCCCGGGCCAAGCGCTGGCTGGGCAGACGCCCTGGTCCTGGACTCCAAGGACCAAGAGGGAGCCACGGAGCTCGAATCCGGGCGCCAAACGTGGCTGGAGCGCCATCACCAAGCAGCCTGCACCCCCGGGGGCTGCGCAGTTGAGAGGGGCTGGCCCGCTGCAGGGAGGTTAACCAGGCCCCACCCTGCCCGCCAGCTCTGCCAACCTTTCCCTGCCCCAGCGGGCAGGCTAATTGGCCTCTATTAAGGGAGTGATCCACGAGGAATAGACCTTCCAATGGGGCCAGAATGTCACTGCTCCGCCAGCCACGATTTAGAGCGATGGGACGGCTCTGCTGGCAAAGAAGAGAAGTGGCCCTTCTCCTGAGCGGCAATTACGCCCGCCGCCCAGCCCTTCACCCGCCCCCTGGACAGGACCTGGACTGGGGCTGGGAGAAGCTGGGTGGGGGGCATAACGTGCACCCCAAGGGGGGCCCCAGGCCCCAGCACTCAGAGGCTCGCCCTGCAGCCCATCCCTCTACTGCCCCTCTGCTCCAAGCCTCCTCTGGACTCCTGGGGGGCCTGAGATAGCTGCTGCTCTCCCGGGAGTACTCGGCCAGCTGCTTCAGGGGGACTCGGGGGGGGCTGACCGGGGAAATGCCCCACCTGGCTGCTGCTGCTGGGGGACACCTTGGGGTGGGCTTGACGGCCGTGGAGAGGACCCCCGGGTGGGGAAAGTTTTGTCCCACTCCCAGCCTCCCACCCGCCCGCCCCAAGAGGCCAGCGCTCCTCCATCTGTTGGGTCGGTGGTACCAGGAGTGGCCCTGGGCCCCCACCAGCAGGCAGGCGCGCCGAAGCCTGGGGGGCACCTGCCCTGCCCTCAGGACCCAGGAGGGGTGCTGGCCACCGAGCGCGGCTCCCATCGCGCCCCCAGGGACGGCGCCCAGGCCCTCCTGGCGGGGAGCCAGGGGCGCTCGGGCCCGTTGGACAGCTGCGCCTCCCTCTGTGCTGGGAATCCTCCCAAGAGGCTCGCGGGAGGCAGAGGGGGTGTGGCAGCAGCGGTGGGTTTGGAGAACGACCAGGAAGGTTCCGGCTTTATGGGAAGATCTCTGTCTATTGATCGCCGGCCTCGGGTTCAACTCCAGTGCCCTAGCAAAGCCTCTTTTTGGGATCTGAGCCAGGAGAGTAGAAAAAGTGATGGCTGCATAATTCCTGACAATCGCGCTGGACCCCAGGCGCCAGAGCTCTGCCTCCCCACTCTGAACAGCCACACACCTCCCCACCCCCACCCTCTCACCCACCCACCCCTAGTGCGGACTGGCCAGCACTGGGCTCTCCCAGGATCCAGCCTCACCGCCCACCCCACCTGCACCTTCTCCTCTTGGGCTCTGCCCTCTGCCCCTTCTTCCCTACAGACCTTAGCACCTGACTTCTTTGAAAGGAGCACAGTGGCCCCCTGTCCCCAGCCCAGGGCTAACATCCTGCCACACCTGCTCTTCCAGCTCCCCATAAACCCCGCACAAACACTCTCTCCCCAAAACGGGCAGCCATTTCTCTTTGGTTCCATTTTCCATCTTTCCTAAGGTCTATGTCTTTTTTCATTAGCTCATTCACTACCAGCATAATAGGACTGAGTCTCTGAGACGTGATTTTGCCCAGCTCTTGGCATGTCATGGGAACTGTGAAAACATTAAACATTCAGAAAAGGCAGGTACCAGGAGAGAGCAGGACCCCAAGTCTGGTAAAATAGCAGTCCTGTGCATCTTCTAATTAGGAAGAGGCAGCAAATTCTCTCACTGAAGAACATAAAGGAAGAAAATTCCAGCGACTAGTGCATTAACCTCTGCTGAGCTTTTATGAGAATAGAGTAAAGAGCCATTTGTGGCCCCCGGAGCAAGGTGCTAAGGGAGCTTTAATCGAAGAGAAGTCTGATAACTTTTCTTCCCTAAGAAGTGGAACTTGGGAACGCATACCACATACTAGCATGCAGAGGATCCCCAGCTGTGGCTTCCGTTCATTCACTCCCAAATGCATAAAAAATGCAAGACAGGGACTAGCCGGGGAGGACCCCAAACCAAGCGCGGACCCTTCTGGAGAAGAGGCGCTCCACACAGCCATACCCACTCCTGCCAGTAGGTGGCGCCGCGGAGATGGGGAGGAGGGGTGCCGAGCGCAAGTTCCCGGCGACAGGCTCTAAGCGTCACCAGGGGGGGCTCTTTCTGGTTAAGTGTTAACATGTTCAGGGAGGGGCAGAGCAGACCAGTTGGCTGGGACTATGAAAAAGGACAGAGAGGGGAGCGGTGAACAATAGAAAGGACAGCACTCAAGTACACCCGAAGGCACCCCAGACATACCCAGCTGACACGGACGTGGCAAATGAGTCAAAGCAGCGGGAGGCACCCGCCCTCTGGAGGCTTCGAAGTCATTCCTGGCATTCCAAATGGTTCTCGCCACCCAAAAAAAGCATCAGCACTTCTCCAGCCCAGTTTCCAGAAAGCCCCAGGGCAGTAACCTCCCGCTGACAATGGCTGGAGGGCCCCGACCCAGGCAGATACCTGGGGGGATCCAACGCCAAGCCTCCCCCTGGGAAGAGCGGCAGTGGCCCCAGGCGGGGAAGGGGGCCTCCCCACACCGTAGAGAAGGCAAGGCACACCCAGGCACCGCCTCTCCCAGTTCCAGGACGCCCCATAATTAACGAGGTGGGAACTCCGAATGAGACCACCACAACTGCCCCCCACTGGCTGGCCTTGAGGGACAGAGCAACTTGCCCAAGGTCACACCAGAAACCACCGCAGAGCCAAGACTCGGCCACCGCCTTCTTGCCCTCCCAGCCCGGAGCTTGCCCCTTGGTGGGAAAAGCCACCCCTCCCCCACACACCTCCACACCCACAGAAGTGATTTCCGCGAAAGTGGGTCACCGCAGGCAAAAGTGAACACCAAAGCACAAGCACGTCTGCCCATCTGAGCGCTGATGACTTCCTGCTGCCCACCGCGTGCCCTGGGACCGGGACGGCCGGACGCCTCCCGCAGGCGGGACGGGGCCTGCGGCCAGCCACGCACCTGGGCAGGCTAGCCTACGCGTCCCGGCCCTGGTGAAGAAGGCGGGGCAGCAGATGACGTAGAGGAACGATGAGACACGAATTTGAGAAGTTTTCAAATTTGCCGAACTAGTATTTCTTACACGCACTCACAGCCGCCGGGATCACACACGGGCAAGAGAACAAGTCAGAGCTGTCCCACCCTCCGACACCTCTAGAAAATCATCTCTGGCCAAGGACAGGGCCTGCCCAGCTTGCGCGCTTCTCCCCTTCCAGGCCCCGGGGCTCCCGAGCCTGGCAGAGCTGGCGTGCCTGGCGGGAGCACGTGGCCAGCCTGCTCTGGGCCCGGCCCACTGCAATCCCTCAAAAGCAGCAACTGGCCACCCGAGGGCAGCAGCCCTCCCACCCCCCTTCCCGCACCAGCCGGGCTGGCATTTCCCAGGGCTGAGCCGCCAGCCGGTTGGCCTGGGAGAGGGGCTCCTCCTCCCGGGGATTCACTGGAAGGCGTGGGCGGAGGTGCGGCTACCCCTACCCCACTCCCGTAAAAGGCTACAGATTGCACACGCGTGTATTCCAGAAAAAGACAAGAAGAAACTCAGAAAACGCCTGTATTCAACTCTGGGTCACCAGAGCTGCTAAAAAATTCCGACCCCACGCCCATTTCTGCAGGGTCCCCAGCAGCAGGCACTTCCAGCAGGAGCTTTCTTCTCGGGGGAGGAAGGGGTGGCCAACTTTGCCAGGCACCTAGGAGGAGAGCAAGCCTCTCCCGGAAGGCAGGCAAGTTGGAGCCTCCGTGCAGCCACCACCGAGAGGGAGAAAGGCAGCGAGCGGCGCGCGAAAGGGGGGAAACGATCTCCATAAAACCCACTTACCGTTGTGCGGAGAGCAGAGCAATGCAGCACGCAAGAGGGCTTGCCTTGTAGGTAAAGAGGAGAGGCTGGCAAAGGGAGAGATAAAGGGAAGGACTTACCCAGAATATCAGATTGAAGAGGAACATCAAGTACTTCAAGCAGCAGAGGCAGCCCCGGGCCATGTTGCACTTCTTAAATTCTAGGAGGAAAACAAAGGACAGGTCCAGGTAAAACACCACGTACTTGCTGCCTCTGGGCGCATTGTACTTGTCTGTCTTCACGCCGGCCTCGGCTCGGCTCTGGCCGCGGGCGCCCGCGGGGCCGTAGAAGGCGCCGGCCGTGAAGCCGCGGCCGAACGGGCGGCCCGAGCTGGACGGCTTGGCGAAGTCCGAGTCCTTGCTGTCCAAAGATGGACTCCGGTGGATCGAAGAATCCTCACTACTCGACTTCTCCATGCTCGCGGCGTGCCCGGGGGGGCCCGAGGGGCGGGGGGCATCGCTCCCGGAGTGGGACGGAGGGGGCGCCCCGCTCGGGCGCGGGCTGCGGAAGGGCGGGCGGAGCCTCGCACGCCCCCTCTGCGCACCGGGACGCACTCCCGGCCGAGCCCCGGGTCCGGGGGCCGCTGCCGCTCGGCCGGCGCCCCGCGCTCCCTGCCGGCCGGCCCGGGGGGCTCTGCGGCGCGGCGCGGCTCCCCGCGTGCTCGCGGGCGCTCCCCCGCGCGCTGGCTCGACTGCGTAACTTGGCGGCTTCGGGGAGGCTGCAATTGTCTTTCTCGGGCCGAGACGGCGCCTCGCCTCCCTGGCCAGCCGCCGCTCCCCGCAAGGCAGAGGGCGCCCGGCACCGGGCTCCCTGGGCTCCCCGGGCACACCTCTCCCTGCCCGGCCCCGGCGCGGGGCCCGGCCACTTTGCGGGCGCTCCGCCTCCTCGCGCTCGGCGACTTGGCGAGGCGGCTCGCGGGCCCTGCGCGGCCCCGGCGCGCGGCGGGCAGTGCCGAGGGACCCGCCGCTGCTGCACCCGCGGGGCTTTCCCGGTGAAATCCCAGCCCCGACTCCGGACTCCGAAATCGCCCCGAGCCCCCTCCCTGGGCCCTCGGCCCCGCCCCCTGCTTTGCATTCGACCAATGGGCACGCGGGGTGCCTGGCCCCCTGTGGGGGCACCACCCCCCCTCCCCAATGACACCATGTCTTTAATAGGATTAGCGAGCTGCCGGGTGCCTACACCAGTGCCCCGCGAACCCGCGCTAAATGTCAAGGGCTCTTAGCCGGGGGTGAACCAGAACATTCATCGGAAGGCGCCGGGCTCTTTCCACGGAGGAAAGGGGACCGCGGGCGGCTGGAGGGACTAGCAACGCGAAGGAAGCCACAGGAAAGGCCTGGGGAGGCTCGGGGGAGCGGAGGGCGGCCGCCGCTGCCCGGCCGCCACCCCCTGTGCACGCGGGGGGCCCGGCCGGCCCGAGGCGCACAGCCTCTCGGCTGTACATCCACGCGCGAACGCGCGCGCACCCGAGCACCCACACCACGCTTTTGCACACGTGGGTCTGCTCGGGTGCGCGGGGAGAAGGGCCCGCAGGGGAAGGTGCGAGGTGCGGGAAAGGCGCTGGGGGGCCTCTGCGGTGCGTGCGCCGCCCTCCCCGCCCCCTCCGCGCGCACGCGCGCGCACACCCGCGGCTCGGCGAGGCTCCTGCAGCTGCGCGATGCCTCACCCCCGCGTGCCGAGGGGGCACGCCGCTCCGGCTGGGACCTGCGCCCGGCCGGGGGGAGCGCGTGGCCCAAGTGGGAGACCCACCTGGCCCCTCCGCATTGTGCCTTTGCCGAGGGTGAGAGGCAGGAGTCCTCTGGGCACGAAGGGGCGGGGAGGCGGCAGGAGTGAGGCTCGGGCTTGTGGCTTGGGAACGGCCGGGAGCAGCCTGGCTGGCCTCCCTTGGCCTCGTGCTCAAGTCTGCACTGCCGACCCGGGGGCGCCGCGGCTGGCAGATGAGCCAGGAAGAAGAGGAGCCTCGTCCGGCAGAGACTCCAGCTCTCTTCTCTGCCACCATCCCTGTCACTCTGCAGTCGCGAGTGCAGGGACCAAGTCTGCATCCCCAGCATCTGGGACTGGCTGGGGGAGGCAGGTGGAAGAGTCCATGCTCTACCTGGGAGCGTGAAAGAGCCTCCTGGGATCCCATCAGACATTCCTTCCACACCTGCTGTGGGCTGAGCACCAGGCAGGCCCTTGAGGCAGCAGGTGTAAGATGTGCCGCTCCCTGCCCTTCAGGCACACACGGTCAAGTGGGGGAGACAAGAGGACATTCATCACCAAGGCCAGGCAGATGGCCAGTGCAGGACAGAGCTGACACAACTGGTCACGGCTGTACAGGAAGGGGTGTCAAATCTGACCAGGGGGACAGCAAGAGCCTCTTCCCAGGGCTGTTGCAGGATAGGGCACTGGGGGGACGGCACCCTCACAGGTGCCCAGGCAGGCCCTCTTCCCGGGGGGGGGGGGGGGGCGGGCTGTTCAGCTTCTTTGGAGGAGCCTGCAGTGGTTTCTTCTTCTGAGCCCCTTTCAACTCAGCCGGGGAGCCCAGCCCGCCACGCACATCAGCCGCGGCCACCCGCCCTCTCTCCTCTCCCACCTGAGACTGCTCCCTCCAGATGAGGGGGCAGATACCAGCCCGCTCCTGCGGGGACACGGCGGCCACCTGACTGCCACGGCTCACGCCTTTTGTCAGCTTCAACCCCGGCGGCTCCCGAGGGGCTCGCGGCTGCCACTTTGTTCTCACAGCGCTCCTCCTTGGCGGCTGGCAGTGAGATCGTTCACCAGCCGGCCCAGCTGTCGGAGACCTTCTCTCATGCTTGGCTTTTTAGCGGTGTGATCCGGGGCAAGGTGCTCGGCCTTTCTGAGCTTCCATTTCCTCTTCTTGGAAAGGGGGGTGAAGTGACCCCTCCTCCTAGAGATGCTGTGAGAATAAGGGGCGCTGGCAGCTGTGACGGCATGTGAGAGCACTGAGCAAACAAGGTGCCGCTAACCGTTGTCTCCTGGCATCAGCGGAGAGCCTCCTGGCTGGCTCCTCGCTTTCTCGGCTCTCCCTTCTCCCGGTTGCCCCGGATGGCTCGACCTTCACTTCTGATTGTACGTGAACTCTTGCCGCTAACTGCTGCCTCAGCAACCCAGGCAAAAGTTTCAGGGTGTGGAGGAGGGGGAGCAGGAATGGAAGAGGAGGAGAGGCTGCCCAGCATCACAGGGGCGCTCCCTCCGGGCCACGCTGTCCCAAGGGCACTGGAGTCCCACTCAGGCCCTCACCAAAGCTGCGGTGCAGACCCATCGGGCTCCCCAGCCCAGCCGACGTCAGCACAGGAGGCAACTCGGGTTCTCAGGTTCACTGGCTCTCATCACATGCCAGGCACCAGGCTTTCGTGCAGGAGCTCATTTAATCCTCCAAGCCTCACGACCTCCCGATGAGATAGGTATGACCATTTATCCCCTTGTTACAGATCGGGAAACCCATGCTTAGAGGGGGGAGCTTCTCCAGGGCCACATGGTTAGCAAGCTGTAGAGCCAGGACCTGAACCCAGCTCTGTGTGACTTCAAAGGCTGTGTTCTTTGCACTTGGGAACCTTCCAGTCCAGCAGATAGAATTTCAAAGCACAACGGGGGAAGCGGATTTGGCTCAATGGATAGGGCGTCTGCCTACCACATGGGAGGTCCAGGGTTCAAACCCAGGGCTTCCTGATCCATGTGGTGAGCTGGGCCACACGCAGTGCTGATGGGCACAAGGAGTGCAGTGCCACACAGGGGTGTCCCCCGCGTAAGGGAGCCCCACGCGCAAGGAGTGCACCCCATAAGGAGATCTGCCCCACACGAAAAAAGTGCAGCCCGCCCAGGAGTGTTGCCGCACACACGGAAAGCTGAAGGAGCAAGATGACGTAACAAAAAGAAACACAGATTCCCGGTGCCACTGACAAGAATACAAGTGAACACAGAAGAACACACAGCAAATGGACACAGAAAGCAGACAACTGGGGTGGGGGGGAGGAAGGGGAGACAATAAAAAATCTTTAAAAAAAATTTTTTTTTTAATCAAATTTCTTTTAAAAAAAGCACAACAGGGTACTGAAGGTAGCATGTCATTAGAAAAGGACCTTTGGGGCAAGAGGGCGTGTTGGGGCCAGACTGATTGCCAGCAAGGGAGAATCGCCAGGGAGATGAGCTCAAGTCATCTTAGGGAGGGCTGGGAGAAGGACGGGGGTGCAGGGAGAATCTAGCGTGGCAGACAGAAAGCCATTCCATGAAAGCAGGCGGCTCGACAAGGTGGCAGCGAAAATGCATCCCTTCTCCTTGCCCTCCCTCTGCGGGCAAACCATCATTCGTAATAGATGGTTCATTATGGGCAGGATACTGAGCAAGGGCCGTGGAAGACACCAAGATGAATGGGACATGGCGGTGAGCCTGGAGGGGCGCCCAGCCTAGCTGAAGCGGCCAGCCTTCTACCCCGCTCCAAGCCCGTATCTAGAGCCCATCTCTAGAAGCAGCACAACAGAGCGCCAGCGGGAGGACGAGCGAAGAGCCGCTCCGTGGACACGCCCTGGGCGCAGGGCAGTCTGCGGTGGTCTGCACAGGAAGAAGGGGTGCAAGGGTGTCCTAGGAAGGCCTGGTTATCGCACATTTGGGGGACAGTGAGCAGATGGGCCTCGCAGCAGGAGGAGGCCTGCCGGGGCACCCAAATAGGGTGGACCTCATTCTGGGGCTTGCCAAGCAGTCAGGGCATGTCATGAAACTGGTACCCGAGGAAACAGGGGCTGGCAGCAGGGTGGAGGAGAGGGGAGAAGACAGGCGGCTGTGGCTGCCTCTCTTTCATGGATTTGGGGTGCAGAGAGTCAAGGTGGTCCAAGATGCCACCTCTCCTGGTCCTCGTGAGTCTCCACCACCTGCCATGCCCAGAGGAGCCGAAAGGTACAGGCTGCCCTTGAGGGCATCTCTGAGCATGTGGCCAAGGAGAGCTGTCCTTCCTTCATCTCTTTCTCCCTTTTTTAACAACAACAACAACAAAAAAAAGGTGAAGCAACTGCAGAATTCCCAGAGGAGAGGACAAGAAGTGAAGACGTGCAATCAACACACAGCAGCTCTGCTGACTGGCAGCTGGGGAGCCGTGGGCCTCACAGTCAAGGCCAGTCTTGGTCCGCCTGCCCCGTGTGCCTCAAGCTTGCAGTGGAAACAGAGCTCAGGCTCGGATCTCCCACCCCCCCACACAACGAGCCAACACAGACCCCCGGGCTGACTGCACGGACTATTCCTGGTTGTGACACTGTGTGCTGCTCACAAGGCATCCTGTACCTCCCCCAGAATTTAGGGTAGAGGCAGAGCAGCACTCACCATCCAAAGGAACGACACGTGAGAGGGCTGGCCATTGTAAGAGGATGCTTGTTGAGCACCAACACTGAGATCAGAAAATGCGCTAACTGCTGAGCAACCCGTTTACAGGGGGTGGCAAGAGAGGCGGCTGGAGAAGTGCCCCTCGCAAGGGGCTGCACCCCAGATGTCTGTCGAGGATTCCCTGGCAGGGGCTGGGAATCCTGCAGACTCTGGAAATGAAACAGCTAGGACGGAATGTGTCCCCGTACTTGGCCATGATTAGGAAGGACGGTGACAATGACGGTGAGAGGGTTGGGGTGGGAAAGGATGAAAGGTGGTTTTGGTTTGGGATGGTTTGTTTAGTTTCTGAAACCAGTGAGAAAAAATATAGGCTTTGTCTGCAGTGGGGGGGCTCCCTGTCTGGTGGGGGGTGAACTGCTCAGAACAGCCTACCAAGGGCAGTGGGACCCTCTGGAGAGGGGGTGCGTTCCTCTCCCTCTCCTTTGGCCCTCCAAGCTCTTCATCCAGGCTGCCGCCTCGGTTTGCCTATCTGCCCCTGCTCCGGTCCCTAGGCTTCTGGAAGGGGGCAGGAGCCGCTCCCATCAACCCCCCACTCCTGGCACAGGGACCATCACAGTGCTAGCAGGTGCTCAGGAAGTGTGGGTGGGTAGTGGGGAAAGGAGACCACCACACTTAGTTCCCGAGTTCTTCCCAAGGACAGCCTGAGAGCTCCAAATTCACTAACCACAGGATGGGACCCAAGCCAGGCCGCCATGGAATTGTTCCTGGAAAGCGGCTGTCGAAGGGCTCCGAGCCTGACTACAGAGCCCAGGAAATTTACATGCCGTCTCCCCATTAGGGTGGGCCATGCCTCCTGCAGGCGTCTAAGGGCAGTGCCGGGCGGGGCGGCGGGAGCAACTCTGCCTCTATCTGGGAGTTCCTGGGGAGCCACGCACATCCTCCGTGCTGCGAGCCCAGGAGCAGAGCCACCTCCTCCCTGCCGTCAGCCCTTGGCAGAGGCCGCTCCTGGCTACTGAGGGGTCACGCCTGTGCACAGACCCTCGGCTGCCAGCCCGGGCCCCTCCACGTCCTGCCCGCAGGCCCCGTGCCGGGCTCTCCCACCGCCCGTGGGAGGGGGTCCGTGGAACCCCCGGGGGTGGGAACCAGAGCCGGGGATGGGGGCAGGGCCTGGAGGGGTGGGCAGCACCCTGCGCCCGGGGCCACACGGCCGCCTTTGCCCACACTGACACCTGTGGAGATAAGCCGGGAGAGTACAAAGTAGCAGCCAGGGCCCCAGGAGCCGTGGGGGGGGTGGGTCTGGGGGGCAGGCAGGGGTGCAGGTGAGGGGAGCAGGCGGGGGTGCAGGAGGTGAGGGGGCAGAGGGAGTACAGGAGGTGAGGGGGCAGGGGGTGCAGGAGGTGAGGGGAGCAGGCGGGGGTGCAGGAGGTGAGGGGGCAGGGGAGGTGCAGGAGGTGAGGGGGCAGGGGGGTGCAGGAGGTGAGGGGGTCAGGTGGGGATGCAGGAGGTGAGGGGGTCAGGTGGGGATGCAGGAGGTGAGGGGACAGGGGGAGTGCAGGAGGGATTGTGAGCGGCTTGGTCAGAGCACGCCCTGGTGAGGCTTTGGACAGCCCCTAGCTGAGCTCAGAGGAAAACGGGTCCCAGCCACCGTACTGAAAAGGTGGCTCTGGACCACATGGGGCCAGACGGGAGGTGTGGATGGATCCCAACAGAGCCAACCCCACTCCCCCCAAATCAGCTCACCCACATGCCCTCGTAACTGGAGGTCAGCTGGGCCCAGTTCTGTGCAAAAGGCTGGCACAGGCTCAGGTGTCTTCAGTGGCCCCTGCCCATACCCACCACCCGACCCCACAGCAGAGAACAAAGCTCTGGCAAAATAACATAGTGCAACGATTTCGGGCTTTGGGACGACGTGGAGCTGCGTCTAGATCCCACCTGGAGTGAGTGACTCAATGCTGGGCAACCTAGAAGGACCACTTAGTTGCTCCAACCGTAAAATGGAGACGCACGCCTTCCTAAGCACCTATACACTGAAAAAAAAGATTAACGATGACAAACGCCCTGCACATGCAGAGTCTGTACTCTAAGAAATGTTCAAGGAATTGAGGCACCAGGATCATCATCAACAATAATAATTATAGTAAATATGGTCCCTGTCCCCTCTAATTATAATGTTGTAGAGCAAAGAAAGACACATCACAGCACATAATCAATACATAACGTTCTGTGGTTCAAATTCTAAAAGGACGTGCTGACTGCTCCTCTGCTCTCAGCTCACCTCGTTCCTTGGGGAGCCCCTCAGTCTGCACCCACTTCTCTCCCCAGAATCCCTGCACTTGGCCAGTGGCTTTAGATGCCACCCACGTGCTGACACCCAAACACTCCCTGGGCCTGGCCAGTCTTCTGAGCCCCTTCCCCACCCACCCAAGGCTGACATCTACCCACACGGCTGTCTCACGGCAGCTCCCGAATTCACACGCCCCAGAGGCCACACCTTTCCCCACACCTGCTCCCCCCTTCTCAGGAAAGAGCCTCAGTACCCAGCCAGTTGCCTAAGTCAGAAAACCCCTAGATGTGTTCTTGAGTCCCCGTCATTTGCTGCCTCCTGCAAGGAAACGCAAGTCCACGTCTCACTGTCACACATGCCCTGCTCCCGCCCAGCGCCGCCTCGCCCCTCGCCCTGGCCACCACGGCAGGCCCTACCAGGGCTCTCCACTGCCACCCCTGCCCCAGCCCATTGTCCAGGAGCAGGGACTTCTCGGATCCCTGCCCTTCCTAAGCCCTCCAGGGGCTTCCCGCTGCAGGGAGATCCTGACTGCGTGTCTGTGTTTGCTGTCCTCCTTTTCTAAGACAATCCACATTAAGACAGCCCCGAGAGTCCGGCGTGACAGCCCCTGCCCACCTCTCCAGCCATTCTCCTCCCACCCATCGTGCACCTGCCAGCTCTTTCCCTCCTCTGAGCCTTTTCCCCTGCTGTTCCCTGCCTGGAATGCTCTTCTCCAACCCAGGTCTGACTTAGGTCTATGCACCCCTGAGCTCTTGAGAATTCTCCAGAAAGGTCTTTCCTGGTTTTGGGGCTGCCCCCCTCAGGTTTCAGTTAAAGCCCCTCTCCCGGAGGTACGTTCCCTTTGTACCATTTACCTTTTCCTCATTTGGAAAGGACACTTTTAGGTGGCGACGACTGACAATTTACTGTCTGATTCTCCCACGAGACCATAAACCCCAGGGCCGCAGGGGCGGCTGCATCCGTTTTTCTCACTACTATATCCCCAGCACCCAGGACTGTGGGGGTGGGGGGCGCAAGAGATGCCCGTGAACAAATGAGTGGGCACACCAAGGGGGGTGTGCTCAGGCAGCCCACGTCACTGGGCAGGTGTCACAGGCCTTCCGGTTTTGGGCCCTGGCCCCCTAAGGAACGAAGCCTCAGGACACCGGTTACCTGCATGACCTCTAGCTCTTCACCTGCAAAACAGGGAGGCTTTACCAGTGGGTTCCCCAAGGTTCCTTCCAGCCCCGAAGCCCCACCCTATGCGAGGGACCCATTTGGGTCTTAGAAGAGGGGCCGGTCTGGACTGGCAGCAGGGAGGAGGGAGAGGAACGACCGGGCCCGCTGAGGGGCAGAAGACATCCCGGGGGCGAGGCCTCGTGCCCAGCTGAGATGAAGTTTCTCGGCATGCAAGTTTAGAAACGTTGGGGTGACTGGGCCGTGGGTGACCCTGGGTGCCACCCCCTCCTCTCATCAGCTCTGCTCCTCTCACCTGTGCCGCCCACCCGCCCACCAAACTTCCTCGCCGCCTGGCCTTGGTGCTCGCTGCTCCCTCTGCGAAATCCCTTCCACGCGCTCTGATGCGCTGACTGCGCGGTCGGGGCAGGCTTGGAGACTGCCTCCTCACTCGAGCCTGCGGAGGCAAGTCTCGGGGCCTCTCCTGGGAGCACCAGCAGCACCCTAAGTTCATCCTCTCACTGGGAGTCCCCCGCCACCTTCCATATGGGAGCCCCTTGGAGGCGAGGACAGAGTGTGTCATCTGTGATGTCCAAGCCCTTGGCACAAAGCCAGGCACGTGGGCGCTCTCAAGTCACGGTGGGACGGATACATGACGGCAGCAAGGACCTCTGCAGGTGCCCCGGGGAGAGAAAGCGGGTCTTCAGAGATGCCAGCCTTGGCTGGGAGCACGGCACGCTTGAAGCACCAAGCAAGCACGGCCACTTCCAGGACCAGCAGTGGCCTCTGAGCAGGCCCCCGGGCTGGGGGGTGGCCGAGGCCTGGAAGGGTGGGCGGCCGGCCTGCTGGCTAAAGGGCCGCCCCCTGGCACCCCAGCCCTGTCTTCCAGTTGAGCCCAAAGCAGCCCCAGCTCTCAGCCCCCGCCCGGCCAGCAGCCTGGGCACATGCCCAGGAGGGCCTGGTGTGCGGGCATCACGCGGGACACGCAGCCGAACGGCACACACGCACGCTGAGCCTTCGCTCCGGGGAGGCGCAGGGGAAAGCGAGCATTTGTTATTCATACTTATCGAGGAGGACAGGTGGCTTCGGGGAGGATGAGATAAGGCCAGACCACGGGGCACAGGGAGGTGTGACGAAGCCCGAGGTTGACCGCCATGCACCGCTGGAAACGGACCGAGCCAGCACGTCCGCGGAGGGCACTGACGCGCGGCCAGGCGCTGTCCCTGCCCAGCCTCCAGCCTGCCTGCGGGCCCCGGGGACTGACCGCCAGGGCCACTGCCTGCCCGAGCAGGGGCGGTCTCCCTCCTCCCTCCTGCCCACTGCCAGCCAGGAGGACCTGGGGCTGAGGCTAAGCCCTGCCGCGACGGGCGGAGACGGGTGGCCCACGGCGTGCCCTAAGGAGATGGAGAAGGTGCAGCGGCCCGGACGGCGCCGCTCTGAAGCAGGGACAGCTGTCCGGTTCCAATGGAGCCGGCCGGGTCGGACTGGGCTGCCCATGACCCGAGTCTGGCGGTGCCTGCAGTTGCCGGTGGTCCAGCGAACGAGACAGGGCGCTGCCCAGCATCTCCACCGGACCCACGTCATCAGGGCGCCTCCAGCGTAGACGCGCCCGGGTCATCCCAAACACGGAGGCCTCTCTGCTCCGCGAAGGTGCTTCCAGTGAGGAGGGTCAGAAGCTCGCCCTGCCCTTCCGTCCACTTTCCCGGCTACCAAAAGGCTCACAGTAGCAGGAAGTCCTTCCGGGCTGCGGCGGCACAGACCCATCCCTCACAGACCCATCCCTCCCCCGGGGCGTGTCCCCAGCCGCGCCGCCCTAGGCCTCCTCCGGGTGTGCCAGCGGGCAGGTGGAGCGCAGCAAACACACGGACCAGGGCGCGCGTTCCCAGGGCGCGCGTTCCCGGCGCAGCCTCCCCTCCCTGCTGCTGCCCACCCAGCCCTGCCTCCCCCCGCCCCATCTCCCAGCCTCCTCCGAACCCGCCTGCCACATGCCGCCTCCACTCCCCCAGTGGAGCGCTCTGCACCAGCCTCTCCCCTGGTCCCTCCACCCCGTGCTTTGGCAGCCTCCTTTCCCAGAGCCCCAGCCTGGACCCCACACTCGTGCGTTCTCGCTGTCCTCGGACCACATCCCTACTTCCCTGCACTGCCCTCCACTACGGGGTGTCCACTATGCCTTTTCCTAGATGCTTCAAGACTTGGCTCAAACTACACCTCCTCCAGGAAGGACCCCCTGATTTCATCCCCCAACCTCTCTCTCTTCTCACCCTGAACCTTGCTTTGGATACTGATTTTACTCAACCTTGACTCAGCTCTTCCTTCAAGATTAGAAGAAGCTCCCGAGCCCTAACTCACCATGTTCCTCCTGCAGCACCAGCCTTGCTTGGTGCACAGGAGACACCTAATAAATCTGGAGGGACGTCACTGAACCCCTCACACAAGGCACGGATCCCCGAGGCCCCCGCCCCCCTGCCTTCACCAGATGCAGTCGCCTCAGCACCCATGTATCGGGTGCCCCCTAACAGTGTCTTGGCCTGTCTAGTAGGCTTCTCCTGGGATGGGCCACCCCCATTCGTCCTGCCCTCTGGAGGCCTACGCAGGGGTCAGCCGCCAGACTCGGCCATCGACTGAAGCACAGGGAGCTCAGATGTCCAGCCTGGAGCTCAGAGAATGCGGCCACGGTGCCTGGGTGTCCCTCATCCCCCAGGCTCTGGCCCCAAGGGGCGCTTCCATACCCCAGCAGGGCCAGGCGCCAGGGCGCACCTGCTCCTCCCCTCCCCGACACCACTGCCAGAGGAAATGCCAGCCGCAGCCACGGCCGGCCGGACATGGCAGGGCCAGGCGCTGAGCACGGGTGCTGCCCCCGGCCTGCCCCCACTCCCTGAGTGGGGCCAGATCGGCACCCCGGTGCGTCCCGTGTCCTTTCCTGCAGGCACCCCGCTGCCCCGCTGCCCCTGAAGGGGTGAGGGCCCCCCACACTGCAGGGAGCCCGGCTGAACGAAGAGCTCCGTGTGGCTGAACAACAACAGCTCTGTGGATGCAATCCACGTTGTTCCATGAACGAACAAATGAATGAGTGAGCACATTTCCACCTCCTCATCTGTTAAACAGGGTTAGGTATGATTGGGAGGGATAGATGAGGCAATGTCCGGGAAATCGCTTAAAAGTCCAGTGCTCCCCTTTGGAACCTCTGGTAAACACGGTGTACGGTGTGAGAAAAGAGAGCAGACGCTGCCCCGCAGAGTCCCTAAGCACTCACTGGTGCCCCTCCTGGGCTCGCCACTGCGGGTGTCAGGAGGAGACACCAGGCCTTAAGGAGCTAACGGTCCATCTGGGGAAAAGCAACAAAATGAAAGAGAAGCATGGGGAGCAGATGTCAAGCATCTGGGTACCCACCTCCCTCCTAGGAGGTCCCAGGTTTGGTTCCCGGTGCCTCCAAAAGAAGACAAGCAGATGCAAAAAGAAAGAAGACAAGCGGATGCAACAAGCTGATGTAATGACCAGACTCAACAAACAGACAGACAAGGGAGCCAACAGGGCAGAGGATGAAAGAGCAGGAAACAACAGAAAAACTCCAAGAGGCAGTTCTAATCAGGGAAGGCTTCCTGGAGAAGGAGGGCTCCAGGTTGGGTTCTAAGAACATCTTAAGAGAAGGAGGGTGGAGGAGAGGGAGTCCTGTTTGCCCGAATGCCATCAGCGTAGACATGCTTGGTGTGCCTCTCAGCATTTTTAAGGGTCTTTCCCACTTGTGGTCACTTTAGTCCTGACCATCTCCTGCACAGTAAGTAGGGACATTCATAGATGAGGCAAGTAAGGGACAAAAATGGGAGAGCACGTGTCTAAGAAGTCAGAGGCAGGGAAACGGACTTGGCCCAGTGGTTAGGGCGTCCGTCTACCACATGGGAGGTCCACGGTTCAAACCCCGGGCCTCCTTGACCCGTGTGGAGCTGGCCCACGCACAGTTCTGATGCGCACAAGGAGTGCCGTGCCACGCAGGGGTGTCCCCCGCATAGGGGAGCCCCACATGCAAGAGCGCGCCCCAGAAGGAGAGCTGACCAGCGCAAAAGAAAGTGCAGCCCGCCCAGGAATGGTGCCACACACACGGAGAGCTGACACGACAAGATGACATAACAAAAAGAGACACAGATTCCTGATTCCCATGCCGCTGACAACAGAAGCAGACAAAGAAACAACGCAGCAAATAGACACAGAGAACAGACAACCGGGGTGGGGAGGGAGGAGAGAAATAAATAAATAAGTCTTTAAAAAAAGAAGTCAGAGGCAGAGCTGGGACTGGACCCAACATCTCTGGGCTTCCAAATCAGAGGCCTGCCCCCCACCAGGGGTGGCCCTGCTCTCCTGTACGGGGCTGAGGCACACACATACCAACCTACATGCACGGAGGGAAGGAAGAACCATGTGTCAGGATCCCCCAGCCAGGAAAACAGGAGAAGGCCCTCGTCGAAGCACCCCGGGGTGACCCGATGGACCCTGGGAAGAGCCGCCCCCTACCTCCATCCCCCTCGGCTGGGCTCACGTTGATGTCCTACAGCACGCATCCCCACGCTCTGTGGACAGGAAGCAGCAGAGACCCCGCCCGCCAGAGCCCGGCTCAAGGAGACAGCGAAGCATCGGGGAGTGGGCGCCTGCTCAGCAACCAACTCTCTGGGGGAAAAGCCCTGGTTTGGAGCATCTGCTGAGCCCGGGGTGCAAATACCCCCACCGTGGCAGATTTCAAGCTGCCAACGGTTTGACAACCCCCAGGCAAAATTTCCAATCGTTTACTAATAGGTCAGCCCCGGCAAACCACGGCAAGAAACCCACCCGCCGGCCCCTCCTCCCTGGATGACAGGTCTCCGTGGTAAGGGTGTGGAGGACAGAAGTGGAGCCTGGAGAAGGCAGGAGCCGAGGGGAGAGGCTCGGGGAACCCTCTGTCTGATTGGTGCCCTGATAACCTGAGAAAGCGGGCAGCAGAATGAGCTCTCGCGCTATCTAGAGACCCGTACTGGAAGGCGGACTTGTGTCACTCCCCTGCTCGAAAGTCTCTGATGGGGAAGCAGACGTGGCTCAACTGACAGAGTGTCCGCCTACCATATAGGAAGTCCAGGGTGCTGCCGCGCACAAGGAGTGCCATGCCACACAAGGGTGTCCCCCACGTAGGGGAGCCCCACACGCAAGGAGTGCACCCTGTAAGGAGAGCCGCCCTGCACGAAAAATGCAGCCTGCCCAGGAGTGGCGCCGTACACATGGAAAGCAAGATGACGCAACAAAAAGAGATACAGATTCCTGGTGCCACCTAACAAGAATAGAAGCAGACACAGAAGAACACACAGCGAATGGACACAGAGAAGAGACAACAAGGTGGGAGGGGAAGGGGAAAGAAAGAAATGAAATAAATCTTTAAAAAAAAGTCTCTGATGGCTCCCCATCTCATGCAGAGAGAAAGACAAAGTTCTTACAGGGATTTACACCCACGCACACCTGTGTGCATGCCCCACACGTGCATGCAGGCACACACGTGCACCTGACCCCGTCTCCTGTTGTTCTCCCCTCACTGTCCACGCTGGCCACACTGTTTCTTTACACGGCTGCTCCGCTGCCTGGAGCGTCCTCCTGGGATGGCAGCACTGCCAACTCTCCCAGCTCCTTTAACTTCTCGCTCAAATGTCACCTTCTCCACCAGCCTTCCCAATCATTCCATGAACTCTGTACCTCCCCCTGGCATACTCAGGCTCTCTTACCCTGTTTCAGTTTTTCCACGGCAATTATCCTCCACCTACAGCATAATTTACTTATTTATTACACTGATTGTTTATGATGTCTCCCCCCACCAGAATTAAGCTTCAAATTAAGCAAAGGTGTGGGTCTGTGTCAAGCGTTGCTGTGTCTCCACAGCACAGAAGAGCTTACACGTAGTAGGTGTGAAGGAATGCATGCAGAGGTGACTCAGAAGAGCTTACTCGTAGTAGGTGTGGAGGAATGCGTGCAGGAGGTGACTCAGAAGAGCTTACACATAGTAGGTGTGAAAGAATGCGTGCAGGAGGTGATTCAGAAGAGCTTACACGCAATAGGTGTGAAGGAATGCGTGCGGGAGGTGCCTCAGAAGAGTTTACACGCAGTAGGTGTGCGGGAGGTGATTCGGAAGAGCTTACGCGTAGTAGGTGTGAAGGAATGCGGGCGGAGGTGCCTCAGAAGAGCTTACACGTAGTAGGTGTGAAGGAATACGTGCGGGAGGTGATTCAGAAGAGCTTACTCATAGGTATGAAGGAATGCATGCAGGAGGTAACTCAGAAGAGCTTAGCATAGTAGGTGTGGAGGAATGAGTGCAGGAGGTAACTCAAGAGCTTACGCGTAGCAGGTGTGGAAGAATGCATGCGGGAGGTGCCTCAGAAGAGCTTAGCATAGTAGGTGTGAAGGAATGCATGCAGGAGGTAACTCAGAAGAGCTTACACTAGTAGGTGTGGAGGAATGCGTGCGGGAGGTGACTCAGCCAGATGCCCCAGGTGCCATCTTGGCCACCTGGGGGGTGGGGGGTGGGGGTGAGGGGGCCCCTGTGGTCAGGAGCCAGGATGCCCGTGTCCTCGCCCTGGCCCTGCCTCCCCCTCCACTCTGCACCTCCTTCTTTCTCCAGGTAGGTCAGAACAGGACCTGACACGGCCAAACCTGGGCAGTACCAGGGGCCGGAGCAAGGGCCAAACCAACGCCACGTCTGAAGGGCTCCAAGCTCTGCAGGGGGAGGCTCAGAGGGCAAGCTCAAGGCTTTGCCTGAAGAGTCTTAGAAAAGGCGAGCCCTTGGCTTTCCCTCTGCGCCGGTCACCTCTGAACCCGCAGCCACGCTCGGCCCTACTCCCCCAGGCTCTGGGCCTAGAAGAAACCCCCAAAGAAGAAGAACGCCCCCCAGCCCGGCGCTGCGGGCACACGGCGCCCCAGGCGCTGCCCCTCGCCCCAGCGGGCACCCCCGTGCCAGGCAGCCAGCTCACGGGGCTATTTTAAGCTCTGAGGCCGGGCTGCAGCATGCAGCCACAGCGGGCTGGTGGCCCGGCAGAGGTGGGAGAGTGCTGACCCAGGGAGCTGCACAACGGGCCCCTTAGCCACTGCCCTTCTCTAGCAGGACTAGGGCTCCTGGTCTACACCCCCAGTTCCGCTGGCTACGGGGAAAAGGAGTCAGGAGCTGCATGGCGCACACCCCAACTCTATTTCTCAGCATGACCCCTGAGTTCCCTGCTAACACCCAGAATTTCCAGCTAAGCTAGAGCTAGCACAGGCCCCAGCTTCCAGGCAGGACGGAGAAGAGAAAAGCAAACCCAAGAAAGGGGTTGCCTCCGCTGCCCGACAGGCTCATCCACTGAGGCTCCCACGCCTCCTCCCACCGAGATCTCCCCAAAGTGCTGTGCGCAGTGCCTGGCACGTGGCTGCCCACGATCAACACTCGTGGATGAAATGACTGTCTCTAAATGCCTTCTAAACGCAAATAGGGTGGAAAGCGCGGTCTAGGGGCAACTCGGTCTTGGTGACCGTCGTTAGCGTCATCAGGATCATCCGCGTCTCTGCTCACCTCGACAGGCACCGAAGCCAAGCAGACAGACCACAGAACAGGGGGACCAGTACAGGCCAGTCTCCAGGGACGGCCACGCCCCAGGGCAGCGGCTGTGCTCTCAGAGACCCAGGGCCCCGAAGTCACACGGCCTGGCAGCCCAGTTCCAGCCCTCCCTGCTCCACAGGGCGGCCAAGCCACCCGGAGCTGCTGGAGACGGGATGCGCAGGTCAGACGCTCCGGGTGCCAGCTCGTCCCCCCCCACCCAAAACCCTGCTGCCCTGCATCAGCACACACCCCCGCACGGAGGGTCACACCTGCCAGGCACTCCCAGAGGCAACCTGCATCTCTAAGGGCTCAGTGACAGCCACCTCAGCACCCGGAAAAAGGAAAGGAGACCCAGAAGGTGCTGCAGGCAGGGAGCTCGGGACCTCTCTCCTTGCACCCAGTCATCTCCAGACTGAGCCACCACCACACTGGAGGGAGAGTCATGACCTGGAGAGAAAGCCGAGAGGGGAAAGGCTTTGGATCTTCTTGTTGGTAGAAGGTCACAAAAGCTATGGGCCCTCAGAGATCATTTCCTCCACTTCTCTTTCCCTCCCCTCCCCGGTTCCAATCATCCAGGCACACTCTTCTGAACGTTTCTATTACCACTGTAAAATGACAACAATGACAACCACCTGCAATTACAGAAGAATGTTCAAAGGGATTTCCTGTAAGTGGCCCTCAAAAAAGTCCTAGGAAGTAGTCGCACCGACAGCAGTGAGCCCAGTTTGGAAAAGGAGAAGCCGAGAATTCAAAGATTAAATGATGTGTACAGGAGTATGGCGCCCTGCCAGGGGGCCCTACTTTGGAATTTATGCTCCCCACTGTGACAGAGTTGGACTCAGTTGTGGTTTCCTTACACATGGCTCTTCTGCCCCTCCTATTAATATTTAAAACTACAGTTAGTACTAGAGTTGATAGGTATATGTCCAAGAGACTTAAATCTTTGGGCTGTCCAGGTGCCAGCTGGGCCCTGAATCTCAGCAGAGTTGCAGCAACTACTCTCTAGTTCACTGGACTTACCCAGAACAACTAACAAGAAGAAGATGATGGACAACGACCATCTCAAGGAACAGAGAGAGTTTATAACTGCAAGCAAGATAGTCCGTCCATCTGCCCCATGGGATCTAAGCCCCCTCTCAATTAGAGGCAGAGTGGGCATCACCATCCCAGAATCCTCAGGATTGGGGAATGAACAATGGACTAGAGTAGACTTACTGGTATTCTACTATAGACTGTTATTCTAGCAATGGAAGGACTTTTATCATTGATGTGGAGGCAGTGGCCAGTGGTGGTTCTGAGCATAAGGAGAAGGAAAAATAGGTGTAATTTGGGGGCATTATTGGGACTTGGGAATTGTCCTGAATGACACTGCAATGACAGATACAAGCCATTATATATTTTATAATAACTTACAAAAATGTGTGGGAGAAAGTGTAAACTACAATGTAAATTATATCCATGCTCAGTGGCAATGCTCCAAAATGTGTTCATCAATTGTAACAAATGTACCACACTAATGAAGGGTGTTGTTAATGTGGGAAAGTGTGGGAAGGCTACTGTCCCCTATAATTTCTATGTAACATTTTTGTAACCTAAGTTTCTTTTTTAAAAAAATTTTAAGTATTAGGAAAAAAAAAAAATGACATGCACCCCAGGTCAATCGTTGAAGCCAATCAAAGCCAATCAAGACAACCAGAGTCCAAGCCTTCGGTCTCCTAATCCAGGGCTCTTTCTAAAACATTATGCACCCTCTTAAGCAGTATTTCTTCAAGTGGGGTTCCCAGGCCACCTACTTGAGAACCCCTGGGTGTTTTGGTAACAAATGCAAATTCCTGAGTCGGGGCTGGTCTTGCTGAGTCGGAATATCCAGGCCCAGGTGCAGTAACTGGCTCTTACTGTGCCAACACGGGCACAAATGTAAGGGCCACTGCTGAAAAAGGTTGTCAGCTGGGTTTAATGGGGTCTCCCTTCACTATCCAAGTAGTGAAAAGCCCCGTCACCTCCAGTCCAGCAAAGCTTCCAAAACCAGAGCCTTTTGGGTGCCCCTGCTTCCCTAGGCTCGTCTCTTGAGGACACATGTGCACACAGCCGCCAAAATGACCCCGAGGCATTTCCCTCCTTGATGTGAAGCCATACCAGCTGGGGAGACAATCCCGGCCCAGATGCCCCCTCTCGTTGGCCCTGGGCCACGCTCACAGCCGTGCCTAAAGGGGAATGTGGAGAGAGAGGGAAGGACGACGAGAATAACAGGATGAGGTCACCCAGGGCTGCTTCCTCGGAGGCCCCCGGAAGCCCCCGTGGACCTCGGGTCTCCACCTCCGGCACGGGTCATGGGCGATGGGGTGCCCCCCAGGACCGTCCGCTCTCAGGCACGCCCTCCCTCCGCAAGGCCCGACAAGGTTGATACCCCGCGGGCCCTGCATCAGCCCGAGACAGCTCTCCCCCCGTCCTGCATCCCCGCCTCCAGCCACCCTGGCCTGGCCCTGCCTCCCACCATTCTTTGTCTTGGGCTCTGCTTTGCCCGGCCATTCCAGCCTCAGGGGTGGCTGTGCACACCGCCCTGCTCGGCTCCCCACCAGCCCGCCCCCGTCCAGACTTTGGTTAGCCTGCCCGCCCTGGGCAGGGAGGCTCCTCTGGCCGAAGGCCCACTGACACCTCCTCACCATCCCTCCTTTCCATCCCTCCTGCCCTCCCCCCACTCTCTGCCCCTGGATCACAGGGCTGCAGTGGTCCCACCTGGACAGCCCAGGTGGGCAGGCCTCTTGTGCGCAAATGGACTGCCAGATGCAAGGGAACAGAGCACTTTCCATCTCTCTGCCACGTCCCCGCCAGCATCCACCTCTCCCAGTCGTGTAGCAGTTACTCAATTAACACTTGTTGAATAAATGATGACTGCATGAACGAAGGCTCATGATGGAGCCCGGCCAACTGTTCTCTCAGTATCAGACGGAGATAAACAGGACGACGGGAGAAGGAAGAAAATCACAGGGCGGGGGTAAAGAAAAGAGCTCCCTCACATGAGGCCGAGGACCAGGCCACCAGCGCAGAGGGGCACGGGCTGGAAAGAGCCTGGGTGGGCTGCGCCGACAGCACCCACACCTCCAGCCCCTACCCTTGCCAGTCGCCAGAATGGGCAAATTAGCAGTTTCCTTATTCCACCAGCAGAGCATCTCCCAAGCAGAAAGCCTGTCTGATCCGGGTGAATTAATTGGGTAATTAATCTCCCTAATCTGCTCGCTCCCAGCCCACCTTTCAGAAGAGGTGGGGGAGGGCTGGCAAGGGGCTGGGCAGTTGGAGGAAGCCGCTGTCCCTTAGACCCTGCAGCCTTCACCCAGCCCCCGAGGCCAGAACCTCCAGCCTGTCCCACAGCACCCCCCCCCAGAGCCCCCCACGACACACGGGCCTCCAACACCTTGGCACCACCTCCCACTCAGCCTGGATTCTGGCTCTGGCTCCAGTTTTGTGGGTTTTTATTTGTTTGTTTTAAGGAGGTGCCGGGGATTGAACCCAGGAGCTCGTACATGGGAAGCAGGTGCTCAACCACTGGGCTACATCTGCTCCTTTTGTTTGTTTTTAGGAGGTACTGGGGATCAAACCCGGGACCTCGTACGTGAGAAGCAGGTGCTCAACCACTGAGCTACCTCTGCTCCCCTGGCCCCAGTTTTGAGTGCCGGCCTCGCAGGCAGCCTATGAGCAGAGAAGCAGGGAGGTGAGGGCGGGACATGAATCCCAGGACGTGAGGATGCTGAAGGGCTGAGAGGCAGCGGGGGGCAGTGGGAAGGGCACTGGGAGGCAGTCTCAGGGTTTCTGGGTTGGGACTCAACTTCTACCCCTTAGGGACAGTGTGACTCGGGTCAAGTCGCTCGATCCTGGGAGCCGTGGTTTCCCACATGGGCAGGTACCAGTCAGCGAACTCCAGGGAAACAGAACCAACAGGAGAGATCTATAACGTGAATGTGAGGAGATTTGCTCTAGGAATTGGCTCACGTGACTATGGGGCGGGGCAAGTCCAAATACTGGAATTCTAAAGGGCAGGCTGCAAGCTGGGAGCTCCAGTGAAGGCTTGCGATGAATTCCCCAGAAGGGGGCTGGCTGAAGCTGAGAGGGAAATTTTTCCTTCTGTTGAATCCTCACTTCTCCCTTTAAGGCCTTCAACTGGTCAGATGAGACTCCTCTCCTGGCTGAAGGCAATCTCCTTTCTTAATCGTAGATGTGACCGGCCACAAATGCAATCAACTTCCTGATTAAATCCACGGAACAGCCTCACTTTAAGCACCTGGACAGCACAGCCTCGCCGCGCTGGCCCGTGAACTTAGCCATCCCAGGGCGCAAGGCCTGCCTCCCCCAGGTCTGTCCTCAGCATCGGAGGGGCTCGCTGCAAGCTCAGGTCCTGTCTCCTGCTCGCCAGGCAGCCTTGCCTTTGGTTCTCTAACGACCAGAGCTCTTCCTCATTCGGAGCCTTCACCTGCCCGCCTCTACCTTCCGCCTTAGAGACGTGGGCGGGGCAGTGGGGAGACGGGCTACGAAATCGGTCATCTCCGTTTCAAATCCCAGCTCGGCCACTTGACAAGCTACTTAACAACCCTGCGCCTCAGTTTCCTCCCTTGAATTACGAGCACAATAAATGTCCAACGCCGAGTTGATCTATGCGCAGCGCCTGGCACACACTACGCCCTTAATAGATAGCAGATAATATTTTTTTAATTATCAACATCATTGTTATTCTGCCTAATAGAATTAGCTCTTCCCTCCGGAGTTGTAAAGCAGAGGCCTAATCCCTCTTTGGGGTGCCTTTCCCTACAGTGGAGACGTACCTTGTGACTCCGCCTACCCCGAGGCCCTCTCTTCGCCAAGCAACACACCCCCACTCCTTCCCGCGGTTACTTACGCCCACTGATCCTCTGCCCCCTGCCCACGCCCCTCCATGCCTCTCCCCATCTGCCCTAAAATGCAGGGCCCTGACCTCCTCCATCTGATCAGTGCAGTCTGCCCAGCAGCCGCCCAGCACCCGGCACCGGAGAGGGGCACGGAAACACGAGATAAGAGTGCTTGATGAATGAGCCCAGCACTCTGATCCACGGGGCATGAGAAGAGCAGGAGGCCAACGGCTGGACGCTCGCTTCCCACTGCGCAGCCTGGCGCTGCTCTCCCTTCGCCCGGTGTTGGCCCGTTCTTACCGACAGGCCCTGGGCAGCCAGCACCTGCAGCCAAAGCCCCCCTTCAACGTTCCTGCGACTTTCAGATCACAGAATTTCTGCACTAGAATGGATTTTACCTTCCACTTCAGAGCTGGTTACTTTCTTTAAAAATTCTCAAATTCAGTGTCCTCTGTGTCCAAGGTGGGGAATGGGTCCCAGGGTGGTGAGGAAACCTGCCCAAGGACACATGCGGTCCCGTGGCAACACCGAGCCTGGAGCCCTGGATCCTCCCTCTCAGCTCAGCTCCCCACGGCCCTGCCAGTCCACCCCTAGGTGTCAACCCCAAAGGACTGAGAGCAGGGACACGGACAGGCACCTGCACTATGTCCACAGCAGGCCCACGCACGGGAGCCAGCAGGAAACAAGAGCGAGGCTGGGAGACTTCCACCATCTACCGCGGGCCGACCAGGGCCAGGTTTTTCATATCTGGTATCTCCAGTCCTCGTGATGACCCTGCACGATAGTGCTTCCCCTTGGCCAGGTGAGGAAACTGGATGCTCAGGCAACCCACGCACGGCCACACCAGGAAGAGACCCTGCCTTCCTCCAGCAGCCGCGCACGAAGCCATCCTCCCCAGCGTCACCCGACTCGGAGCAACCCCACCACCGGCAGGCAACGCAAACGAGTCCAAATCGGACCTCGGTGCCTCCCCTTCCCTGAGCCCAGGGTTCCTCCTGTGATGTCTTCCACCCCATCAGCAGCACCAACGTAATCACCTCAACTAGACACCAGTCTCTTTCTGTTCCTGGACCCCCGATTCCAGCCCTAGGATCCATCCTTCTCCCCTTCCTCAATACCAATTCCTTGGCAAAGCTTGAGCTCTCTCCCAGGGACTGCTGACAAGCCTCCTGCCTGGCTCCTCTTTTCCCGGCCCCCTCCACTTCCTGAACACCTTTTACATTTGCCCTCACCATCGCCTTTCTGAAATAAATGCAATCTTATGTCCCCTCAACTTTAAAGCCTCGTTGGTTTTACCCCAAATTCCTTTTTGAGAGTACGCCAGTGCCTTCACCACAACCTGGCAGGTCCTTCCACCCGAACTCCTGTGCATCCCACAAGACCCAACTCAAACATCATTGCCTCCTCGTTTGGTTCCTCCCCTCGCACTTCCCTAAGTGGCTTTCCCTGGTTGAGCCTTTGCAAGTGCCTTGACTGCAGTACTTGCCGCGCTGTTTCCTTTTTTTTTTTTTTCACTCTCTTTCCCTCGTGAGCTCCTTGAGGGCAGGAGCCAAGCATTCCTGAATCCCCAGCTCTGATTCATGAATTTGCTAACTGACTTAACCCCCAAAACACTAAATAAAAGTTACTGAGTGGATTAGCAAATTTATGAGTCAGAGCTCTGTTCATCATTTTATTATGAAACATACTCCTTTGGTAACTTACGTAAAAGCCTGTGTCTTGGTTTGAGATCGAATTTATTTTAGAAAGATGACATTAAGGTACTGGTGACACAGGGAATAGATGTAGCTCGAGCAGTTGAGCACCTGCTTCCCACTTAGGAGGTCCTGGGTTTGGTTCCTGGTGCCTCCTTTTAAAAAAACCAACAAAAAAAGAAAACAAGCAAACAAATGGGGAAAAAAACAACTCAGGGGAGCTGATCTGGCTCAGTGTTCGAGTGCTTGAGCACCAGCTTCACACACACAAGGTCCCAGGTTTAATCTCTGGCCCCAGTACCTCAAAAAAAAAAAAAAAAAAAAAAAGATACTGGCAACAGGGGTCCTTAGTAAAAGATGCATGAGATCCAAGCTTCTCAGTTGACAGGTACTAACTTTGGAGGCCTCAATGGCAATATTGAAGGGAAAACTCCAATTTCAAGAAATAAGGAATCTGAGTTATACTAGATGTGTGACTATGACCCAAATGAATTCATTTGCTCCATTTGCTTTAATCTCTAGCAACTCCCAGATCAGTGCTTTGCAAACTGCAGGTTGTGACCTATCAGTGGGTTGTGAAATCAGTTTACTGAGTTAGGAAGAGCAATAAAAATAATAAAACGGGGGAAGCGGCTGTGGCTCAGTCAGATGAGCTCCCGTCTACCTTATGGGAGGCCCTCAGTTCGCGTCCCGAGGCCTCCTTGTGAAGGCAGGCTCACCTGCACGCCGCACCTGGCCCGTAAGCGCCGCAGAATGCTGCCTGGCCTGCAGACACCGCGGAGAGCCAACTCAGCAAGGTAACGCAACAAAAAGAAGGGAGACAAGCAAGAACACAGAAGAGACCGCAGTGAATGGACACAGAGAGCAGACAGCGAGCAAGCCGCAAGGAGGGAGGGGAAATGAAATAAACAAATACAGACACAGAAGAACGTACAGTGAATGGACACAAAGAACAGACAGCACGCAAAAAGCCACAAAGAGAAGGGGGATAAAAAATAATAATAAAACGGGACAGAAAACAGCAGAATGTGTCTCATATAACAAGGATAAGTATTGTTTCATGAAACCTTTCTTTTCTGGGGTAACTAGATGAATGCATGCTTCCACGTGTACACACACACGCATACATTCAATCTCAAAGCTTGAGAGGCACAGCCCTCACTCTTTAATGGTGACACATTTAGCCCTCAGGAGTCTCAGGTGATAGGTACGCTCAGGTGATAGAGAAGATGCACTTTCTAGAGCTGGTTTCCTTTCTGCAGGGAGCCACACTTGGATTCACTTCTCCAAGACAGAAATGTGTTTAAAGGATGCCCAAAAGTTACAATTACCGTGACAAGAGACAGGGCAAGGCTTGTCAATATGGAAACCTGTCCCCGAGTCATTGGATCCAATCAGCATCATCCACTGGGCAGAAATCTGGCTAGGAATCTAAACTCAAGGCGCTTGCCTGCAACCTGGGGAAAACGAAGGCCACCTCGCGGTGAAGCAGGATCTCCCACGGGCAAGAGGTAACACGGACTCTGTGTTTATTCATGTACTGATTGCTGAAACAAATCAAAGTTGGTTTAGAAAAAAATGCACCGAGTTAGCTCAGCACAAAACCATACTGTCCTATTAAACTAGAGAAAACCAATGCTGAATGGAGCCAACATTGCATCCGTTACAAATGCAACTCAGCTGTCTGCCTCATCTGGCCAAAGGACGCCACCTCCCACTGGTTCTCCAAAACAGAAGGAAAACATCATGCCCTCATGCCTCTCCCGGCTCCTCGCAGGGGGGACGATGGCCTCATCTCTCGTTTCAGGCAGTGCAGAAGGAGAGGAATGGGCTTAATGGACAGCGGAAGCCTCGGGAAGGGCTCTGCTAAACGTGGGAACAGGTGACAGAAGCAGGTGCTCGCAAACACCCTGGCCCAGCTCACCCACCCCACCTGGTGCTGGGCCGCAGGCTAGAGCGTGCCGTGCCCCCAGGGCGCGGCAGCGCCATCCCTTCCTTCCTAGATGACTTTGGGAGGTGCCTTCCTGTCTGCGGCATCCACGGGTCCAGGATGAGGCGGGATGGTGATGGTGGGGTTGCCACAAACAATCGGCCCGCCCCGGGGGCCCCGCGGCCTATTTCCAGCCCCGGGCAGTTCCTGCCTAATGCCACCGTAGACTGCGGAATCCGGGGCATCCTGGGCCCAGCATTGTTCAAATCACACATTCCTTTTCATAAAAAGCGACTGAATAACTCTCATTCCTCCAGCCTCCCAGGAGAAACCACATCAGAGGACAAGCAACCAGATCCCTGTGACGGGGGGAGCGGGGGGAGGGCCGGGGCCGCCTTGCCATACCCACGGATGCCCCAATGTCCAGACCTGCCCAGAAGGCTCGCCAGGCCCCACCGATGGGTTCAGCCCACCCTGACCCATAGCAGCCAGGAGCAGCACAGAGTAACCAGCCCCCCCCCCCCCGAAACGCCACTTCCAGAATAATCTACCCACCCATCTCCCCGGAGGTCACCGATAGCTCAGGGAGGAGGGGCGCCTGCGAAGTGCCGGGGAGGGGTCAGAAAGCTCCTGATCTCTGTGGTCATCAACGATGGGCTAAAGAGAGAAAAACAGTACAACAAATAGGGTGTGGGAAGAGGGTGTGGCTCGTGATGGAGCTTCCGCCCGCCGTATGGGAAGACCTGGGTTCAATCCCTGGGGCCTCCTGGTGAAAAAGAGGAGAGGGCATGCCCAAGCGTGAGCCAGTGCCCGCACGAGTGCCCACGTGGTGAGCCAGTGCCCACATGAGTGCCCACGTGGTGAGCCAGTGCTTGCACAGGTGCCCGCATGATAAGCCAGTGCTTGCACAAGTGCCCGCATGATAAGCCAGTGCCTCACGTGGATGAGTCACGCAGCAGGATGGTGACACATCGGAAGAGAGACAGGGGAAGAGTTGGAGTGGGGGCACAGCAGAAACCAGGAACTGAGGTGGCACAATTGCCATTTAGCCCACAGGATTCCCCATCGGGGGTCTCCAGGATCAGTCCCAGTGAATCCCAGAGGAGGGGGAGTGGGAAGAGAGGACAACACAAACAGCAGAGACAGTGGGGTGGGAGGAGGGGAAGGGGGGAAAACAAATAAACAAATAAATAAATCTTTAAAAAGAACAAATAGGGAAGCGGACTTGGCCCAGTGGTTAGGGCGTCCGCCTACCAACGGGAGGTCCACGGTTCAAACCCCGGGCCTCCTTGACCCATGTGGAGCTGGCCCATGCACAGTGCTGATGCGCGCAAGGAGTGCCATGCCACACAGGGGTGTCCCTGCATAGGGGAGCCCCACGCTCAAGGGGTACACCCTGTAAGGAGAGCCACCCAGCGCGAAAGAAAGTGCAGCCTGCCCAGGAATGGTGCCGCACACACAGAGAGCTGACACAGCAAGATGATGCAACCAAATGAATGAAACACAGATTCCCGGTGCCGCTGATAAGGATAGAAGCGGTCACAGAAGAACACACAGTGAATGGAAACAGAGAGCAGACACCTGGGGGGGGGGGAGAAAAATAAATCTGAATGCCAGGGGAGGGAGAAGGAGAAAAGGGAGCAGAGAAGAAGGGGGGAAAGAAAAGGCCAGGAGAAAGACAAGACGGAGGGAAAGAAGTCCACGCTGGGCAGACGCCAACAAAGCACCAGCTGCGCCCAGCCCTGACCTAAGGCACTAAACTGAAAGGCCACTGCCCTGAGCACCCCCTTCGCCATGCTCAAAGGGAATTCAAGCGAAACCCCAGACGGTCTTGGCCCTCGCGGTGCTTACACTGCCCAGAGGCCAATCAGCAGACAAGACCCCGCCGGCAGCTGGCACCCCCAGGACCCCACACGCCCAGGTGGAAAAGGGCACCCCCCACCTGCCCGCCTGCCTCTCCTGCAGGTGAGGCGGGCTCTGTAGGAACCGTTTCCACGAGGAGGCCTTTCGCCCCTTTGCTTCTTAGTTGTAAAAGCCTTGGGAACATGAGAAGTCAATCGGATGTGAATTAAAGAGACCAAGCTACCACTGTTTACCGATGAGGTTAGTTAAAAAAAAAAATTCAACCAGGCAACCCAAAGCTGGTAAGAAAGGGCCGACTCTCCTTGGGGTCGCCCACCTACCCAACACCCTGCCCCATCCCCACACCCCGTGCTCCCTGACTCCCAACTGGCCCCCCTGCCTCTCAGCTGCCCACCCCCCCACTCTTCACCTGACTGCCAGGCAACTTTCTAACACCCAGATCTGCTCGTGCCAGCCCACCCGTTAAAACCCTTCAGTGGCTTCAGAGTATTTCAAGACAGGCTCTGGAAGGTTCTTAGGGGAAGCTGAGCAGGATTTGGGGGGGCCTGAAAGGTTCCAGTTCTTAGCCACACGGGAAGAGGGTGTGTGTGGATTGGCTGGAGCCTGACGTACAGATGGGAGACCTGGTTCAAGTTCCTCTTGGGATTTACCCCAACACCAGCAGGCACCTTCTCCCCGTGACAAGGTCGCAGAATGGAGCCCGGGTCAGCAAATGGAAAGGAAGGCGGTCCTAGCGGTGGCGAAGTTGCTGAGCAATTAAGTCTTCTTTTAACTAACGTTTCCATTGTGACTGAACCAAGCGGCAAACTATTTTAACCAATCAACGAGCATCTGTTGAGCTCCCTCCAGTACCAGACGGGAGAGGGGTGGGATACTGCAGCAGCACCATCCCCTGGCGCGCACTTGAACTCAGCAGCAGTGACGGGCTGCCTCTGGGACGCCAGTCCCTTGGACGCGGCAGGAAGGACAAGCTTCCTCTGCCTTTGCACCTTCTGTTCCCTGCGTGGAACGCTCTCCCTTCCCCTGGCCTCTCCTCTAGTCCTTCCCCTAGTCTTCTTCACTCCCTGAGCCCCCCGGGATTAAGACGCTTCCTCCTCTCCACACTCTCCTGTGAGTCGTGATGCTGAGAATGCGAAGGAGAGAGTACCAGGGGACGGGGGGTGATTCTTGTTCATTTTTAAGCCCCACGATGTCTGGCTCGTGATAGGTGACGGATGAAGGAACAAACGCACGAGCAGATGCACCCAGGAGCATGCCGGGAAGAGCGGGCCCTCCCAGGTGAGGCTGGGACACGCCCGTGCCCTTCAGGTCCCTGCCCGACCCTCCAGGCCCACGGAGCCCCGCGCGCGTGTTCTGAGAGGCAGGACGCGGGACCGAGAGGCAGCCCGGGCCAGGGTCTGTTTAAAATGCAGCGTGCAGATTCCCAGAAATCAATGCTCGTTTTAAAAACACTGCCGCCCAGAGGCACCCTCCCTGCTGGAGCCCAGGGCCGGTGTTAAGTAGCTTTCTATTTATAAAGCAGCTCTCGCGGCAGCGGCGCAAGGCCGGCCGCACACCCGGCTGCGGAGGCGGGGCAGGGCGCGACAGAGAGAGAAACTGAGGCCCAGAAAGGAGACCCCCCCAAGTGCCTGGCGGGTCGGCGCACCAGGAGACGCCTCTCCTGCGGAGGCCAGCTCCTTCCGCCACCCCAGAGCCCTGGGCTGCTGGCAGCACCGTCCCTTCCCTCGGCTGCCCCAGCACAGCCAGAGAGACTGTCTGCTCAGCACCAAGGGAAAGGAGCCCAGACAGACCGGAAGCACGAGGAGTCCCACCCTCCGCGCCCCGACCTGCCCGGTGTCGGCCGGACCCTCCCTCACGCCTCCTCCGAGGCAGTCGTGCTCCGGCCCCTTGGGCTGCCACAGCTCTGCAGGCCCCCAGCCTGGGCACTGACCCCCAGCTTCCTTCTCTGCCCCCCGACCCCCACCCTCTTGGGTGGACACCCTGATGCCCTCTGGCCAAGGTCAAGGGGGCCTGGACCCTCTCACGCCACCCTCTCGGGCATCCCTGCCCTACCCTGGCTTCGGTCTGAGGGACTCAGACGTACCCTGGCCTCAGCCACTCAGGCTCCGCCCGTCACGTGGCAGCCACAGCGTCACGGGACACACAGGGGGCCAGAGGCCAGCCCCGTCACCTCACCTCACACGGCGCACGAAGCAGGCGGCAAAAGCCTCACGCGTCCTCCGGCCACCCCCTCAGCGGAGCAGACAAGAGGCGCGGCCGGGGCAGCGGGCGGCGCGATCCCCAGGCAGCCTTCCGACACGGCCAGATCAGGAGGCTCCTTGGGCATCAGTTAAAACCACACCTGCGAAAGCCTCCCGGGCGTTCTTCTGGGAGGATGAAAAAGTATTCAAGACTTGATAGAGACGGCGGTGGCCCAACATCGAGCATGCACTAAACACCACCTAACTGTACGCTTCAAAATGGTTCATTGTGTTATGTGAATTTCAACTCAGTTAAACACAGTTTTAGTTAGCTAGGCTGTTGAAATCCAATATACCGGGAATGGGCTGGCTTTACAACGAGGATTTATTAGCTTACAAGCTGACAGTTCATGAACATGTCCCAGTCAAGGCTCCATCAGGCGATGCCTTCTCCCCAAGGACGGGCTGCCGGCGATCCTGGGCTCCTCACACGGCAAGGCACGTGGCGGCATCTGCTGGGCTCTCCCTTCTCTACCAGGTGTGTTTGCTTTCTGTTTCTGACTCCTGTGGCTTTCTCTCTGTCTGAATTTCATGCTCTTATAAAAGACCCTAGAGAGGATTAAGCCCCATCCTGGGTCATGCCTTACTGAAGTAATGCAATCAAAAGGCCCTTAACTGAAGTGACCCACGCAAAAGACCCGACTTACAAGAGGTTTACACCCACGGGAATGGATTTGCTTCAAGAACAAGATTTTCTAGGGTTCTTCCAGCTTCAAACCATCACACACACACACACAACGAGACAACCACTCTGTGCTGGGACTAACACACACACGGAAGAAGCCCCATGCACAGTGGGACACACACGGGAATGGACACACAAACGTCCCCTCATTTGCCAACACACAAAATCATAGAACATCAGAACTGGGAACCATTCAGGTCTAAACCCTCATTACCAAGAAGGGAAAAAACGAGGCTCCAGAGGGCAGAATTAACTTACCCAGGGTCATCCAGCAAGGCAGTGGCAGGACCAGTTCTAAACCCAAGTGTTCTCCCTCCTACTACATTCTTTTCATTCAGCAAACTTGGATGAAGCAGAGATCTGCCAGGCACTGTAATTGGCATATGAGCTTGATTTAAGGCACAGTTGGTCTTAAATCACAGTTTTTAAGAAGCTTATGATGTAAGGAAAGAAATGGAGGGATAGAGATCCTGAGCAAACCAAAAATTCAACCAAAATGAACAAAACCCTTAAACAGCACAAGCATGTGGTAAGTGTTATAACACAGTAAGGAGGTGACTACTTTGTCTGGGGGCCAGGGGGTGTCACCTAAGTTGAGCCCCGTGGTAAGGAGGCATCTGCCCAGAAGACACAGGACAAAGGGTGCCCTGGGGAGAGGAAAAGGCATGAGCAGAGATGCAGAGGAGTGGGAGCACATGGCCTCAGCAGAAAGGAGAAGAAGGGCCGTGGGGCTGGGGCACGAGGCTGTGGGCATGCTGGAGAGGAGGGCGTGGAGGGAGCCCTGGCACCCATCCCCCAGGCAAGGCTGAGTGTCTGCCATGTGCCGAGCACAGGTGACCAGGTCGGAGCGTGGCCAAGGATGCCTCGGAGTGGAGCCAGTTATCCTTACGCTCAGGTGACGCCTTGAGCAAGGAACGTGGATCAAGAGACAATGTGGGGGCAATCCCACGCCCAGGTACATACCCGAAAATAAACGATGGCAGGGACTTGAGCAGATACTTGTATACCAGTGCTCACGGCAGCATTAGTCACAACAGCCCAAAAGTGGAAGCCACCCAACTGTCCGTCGACAGATGAATGGATCACCAAAATGCAGTATCACCATACCCAGGAATAGTATTCAGCCATACAAAGGAGTGAAGTCCTGGTACACGTGACAATATGGGTGAATGCTGAAGACATCATGCTGGATGAAACAGGCCAAACAGAAAAAGGCGAGGGCTGTAAGCTCTCACTTATATTGAATGCCTCCAATAAGCAAATTCACAGAGACAGAAAGCAAATTAGAAGTTTCCAGAGAACGAGAAGAGGAGTCACAGTGAGGGGAAAAGGGGGGTACTGCTTAATGGGTACAGAGTTTCTGTTTAAGGGGATGAAAAGTCTGGTAATGGATGTTGGTGATGGTAGCACAATATTGTAAATGCAATCAATAGCACTGGATCTTACACTTAAAGGTGGTTAAAATGGGAAGTTTTTTGTTTTTGTTTTTTTTTTTAAGATTTATTTATTTATTTAATTTCCCCCCTTCCCCTGGTTGTCTGTTCTTGGTGTCTATTTGCTGCGTCTTGTTTCTTTGTCCGCTTCTGTTGTCGTCAGCGGCACGGGAAGTGTGGGCGGCGCCATTCCTGGGCAGGCTGCTCTTTCTTTTCACGCTGGGCGGCTCTCCTCACGGGCGCACTCCTTGCACGTGGGGCTCCCCCACGCGGGGGACACCCTTGCGTGGCACGGCACTCCTTGCGCGCATCAGCACTGCGCATGGCCAGCTCCACACGGGTCAAGGAGGCCCGGGGTTTGAACCGCGGACCTCCCATATGGTAGACGGACGCCCTAACCACTGGGCCAAAGTCCGTTTAAAATGGGAAGTTTTGAGTCGTATATGTTACTACAATAAGAAGTTTAAGAAACAGACAACGTGGAGGTGGAATCAACAGAACCTGGACGGGCGGGGAGCGAGGTGTTCAGGGACAAAGTTGAGGTGACTCCTAAATCTCTGGTTGGGGCGCTGATTTGGGTGGTCCCATCTTTCTCCAAGACTAAGCCCCTCACTTAAGAGACCCCTGCTGCTTGGCCGGCCCCGCCCCGTACCTACACATCTCAGCTTTGCATTACCCAGGTGCTCAATCAACCCCTGCAGGTTGTGCTGATTACGCAGCAAGCTCGTCTGCAAAGCTGAATAAAGCCTCACTTAGCGACGGCTCTGACGGAGACCGTACAAGAGAGTGGGTCCCACTGACCAGCCCACCAAACCACCTACCAGCCACCTACCTTGCCGTCTTCGTTTGTGAAGAAAAGGGCTGCATGGTCGGTGGTCCTGAGCCGGGAGTGGGCATCAGAAGCACCCTTTGGCCAGGGCAGGAAAGGAAGTGAAAGCTAGACTAGACTCCCATGATTCCAGTTCCCAGGGTGGGACTCGGCAACCTGCTTTTACGTTCCCTGGGTGACTCCGATGCCCGCTCCTTTATTAAATCCTCTCTCCGTAGAGAAGCCAGCCTGCGAAGCTCAGCAGGGGTCCCTTCTCGAATCGAGAATGGCCACAGTGAGGAGCCCTGCGCCAGTCCAGGCCGGCTCCCCCAGGGCCTCCTGGCTCCCCGGGGCTACCTGCAGTGACGGCAGGAAGGCAGAGGGGCGCCAGCACCCAAGGACCAAGCTGCAGCCACGTTCCGCAGCAGTGCGCTGGGTACAGAGCGGGTGCTGGGGCAGGGCGCTGTGATGGATGGCTGCTGCTCAGCGGGCCGCTGCCAGCGGGCCGAGGAGGATGAGGAGGAATGAAAAGCCTGGGCGATATTTTCCCCGTGATTTGTGCTGCTCGAGATACCCTGTAGCAATATTTATCCTGTGGCTCTGTCCCACTTTCGTTTATTATCCAGCTTAGCCTGAGTTATCACAAGCAGGACAGGACCCATAAACCAGCCACCTGACACCACGAGGACCATGCAGCATATTTTAAAACTTCAAGGAGCAGCTTCGACCCTCCATGGAAATTTAAGGAAATATGTGCACTCATCCCCTGGGGGTGGGGGCCGCTGTCAATCAGCGCCAGGTGAACCAGTCACCATGGTGGCCGCTGACGTGGGCCAGCCACGCCACCTGTGCAGGGCAGAGCTACTGTGCCTCACGGCCCCTCCTGGAGGCCTGGATAGCACACCTCCCAAAGGCCCAGAAAAGTTCTGGGGTTGGATTTTAATCCTCTGTCAACAGTAATTCATTCAAACATTGGCCAGTAAATAAATAAACACTGATTTTATCGAGGGGCTTCTGCAACGTTAGGCCGGGGCTATGCCGTGGAGCGGGAAACGTGCAAGACGGGGTCCTCCATGCCTTACCTGCCGGGAGGCATCGCGTGGCTGCACAGGGATGGGCAAGTGACAGGCAAGAAGGTCGGGAAGGGTCTGAAGGGGAGGGAGGCGAGACAGGCGGGTGGGGCTGCCAGGACATGCAGGGAAAGGTCCCCTGGGCTTGGAGCTGGAGTCAGGGACAATATGCATGCACGGCAAGGCAAGGGCATGCACGGCAATTCCCAGACTGGCAGCCAACAGTTCCTAAAGATTACGGGTCACTTACGTGATCCATTCACCGCGTTTACGGCAGTGCACAAGACCAGAAAAGAAAAAGACAAAAATCCCTGCTCTCCTATGGCTTAGATTCTGATTTGAGGACGTGGGACGACAATTAAGAAGTAAAAAAGTGTATACCTGATGTGTTATATCGAAAAATAAAGAGGGGTAAGTGGGACTAGGGGTTTACGAGGAGCTGAGGGGAGTTGTTTTAAACAGATGGCAGGGGAGAAAGCCTGAACGGGACGTGTTAGCCGGACAGGGTGCTGCTAGAATAACCCAGGCAGGAGGGGAGAGAGGCTGGGATCAGGCTGTAGTTCTGGCAGGAGTCAGAGGAGGATGGAGCCTGTTGTCCCACAACGGAAATGGGGTGGGAGAAGACCAAAAGTGCACTTTTCAACATGTTAAGTTTGAAGTGTCTATTAGACCCACACAGAGCTGCGGGCCCCAAGCTTGTATGAGTCAAAGGCCCTTAGAAATGGAAGAGACTCTGGAGAGTTCCTCAGCTGGGAGTACTTGCCCAGCAGATGATGATGCAAAGGGAGACCGTGAAACCTGGGTGCCCTCCCAGGCGGGTGCTGTGGCCACGCTGGGCCCACCACTCGGGTCATCGCCCCAACACTCCTGCCTGATGCGGTTGGGGAGGCCTGATCTACACGACCCGATCGTTTTCACAGCTGAGGTTCTCTGAGCCAGACAGGTTGGGTGACTTGCCCCAGCCCCGCCCCACCCCCCCAAACACACACACACACACCACCGCCCACCCCTACCCCCACCTCCGCAGCAGAGCCCAGCTCAGTATTCCTCCTCTAGGCTATACAGAGCCACCAAATTAGATCGTTCCCAGAAATGAGGCTGGCTTTGAAGCCTGCGCTCTTTCAAAGAACACACACTGCAGGCAGAATCCACGCTCCTTGATACCTGGATGCAAGCTGAACGCGGGTAGTACCCCAGCACAGACGCGCAGGTGTGCCCCCGGAGGCGCTGCAGAGGCTGACTCTGAGGGAAGAAGGGAAACACCGAGCCCTGGCAAATATGGTTGTGTCAGAAGGCTCTGGAATATTCCCTGCAAACACCATAAGCGAGATGGATGGGAGAGAAATTCAGATTTAAGTGACATTTATTGAGCACCTTCTATTTCCAGGCTGCACTTTTGCATCACTCAATCCCCACAGCAACCCTGGGAGACGGGTATTATTATTCCCAGAGGAAGGACTCCACGCGCGTAGAGAGGTAGAGGGACTTGTTCAAGGTCACGGCAGCTTGAAAAGGGCAAAGCTGGGCTTCAGGTGTTTCCCCCACCCCCAGTCGGTCAGACTCCTAAACTAGAGCCCCTTCCCTGCCACGCTGCCTCCCGAAAAGGCGAGAAGGGGCCCTGCCATCAGGGGCAGGGGGCTGGCCGGGATCCCACGCAGGGAGCTGCGGGCATCTCAAGGTTGCATCCTTGACCTCTGCCCTTCTCCAGGACTCGCACCTTTCTGGACAATTATCTCTGACCAACAATATAACAGGAAGTCATGCTCCCTGCTCTAACACCTGACAGTGTCTCTTTATTCCCTCCTTTGAATACTGTCCAAAACTGCCTCCTTTATCAAGTCTTCCAAACTCACCCACAAGCTTCTAGCTCCTCTGATGAGCGAATGGCCTTGGAAGTACCTTCGCAATGTCCGGAGTCTGCCCCCGTGACCCCTGACACTTGGGTCGCGGTCCTGTCCAGCTGTCACACTCACATCCTTACTGAAGCTCAGGTCAGAGTGTTCTCAGCCTTTATTACTGATGATGACAGCCTATCGCTTTTGCGTCGCACTTTTCACTTTTCCTCGGCTGTCACAGTGTTAGCTCATGTGGCTCTTACCACTATTGTGAGGGACAGGGAGGGCGGGCACCCACAGGCATTCAGCAAGAGAGGAAACTGAGGTACGGGGCATTAAGGACTTGCCTAAAGACACCAAACTTACTTATGCCTGAGCCAGAACTAAAAGTCAGAGCTCCTTGTTTCCCAGGCCACGTGGCTGGGGGTTCTAGAAGAGGGTCTTCGCTATACCTCCTCGTAGTGCCAAAGGGCCAGCGAAACTCCTCCTGCCTTGGGGCGACCTGGCCCCAGCCCCCCAGCCCCGTGAGCGCCTCTGCTCACTAAGGAGGAAGGCAGAGCCCACCAGAGAGCAGCCAGCCCACGCGGGAAGGGCTGGCCCGCTCCCCAGTGCTCCAAGGCTAGAAGCTGCCGTGGGCAGGTGAAAGTGGAGCCAGCTTTCTCTTCTCTGACTGCACTTCCTAAAGAATCCCACCCAGGCAGACTGCTGCCGGAGGGTCTGGAGCACGAAGGGAAATGACGAGGCGATCAGCAAACACACAGTTCGCATTCCCAACTCGGTTGAACGCCACATGAGATCACCACCTTCCATTCCCCACCACCTTCCTCCTGAGTCACGTCCAGACTGGAGCTCATCCATCTGCACGCCCGCGTGGGCCGCCAGAGGAGGTGAGGCGCGGCGTCTTGTTCATTCATTTGCTCAGCAAGGCCTTTCTGATAGAGATGCACGGAGAAAGGGAGGGGGTGGGGAGCCACTGTGGCTCCCCAGAGGGGCAGGGCCTGGCCTGGGGAGAGAGTGGAGATCTGGCAAACCCTCACCCAGCACCCAATTCTTCCCCAGTCCCCATCACCTCTCTTGAGTTATGTGTCAGGAAGAGATCGGACGCACCACTTCATGGGCAAGTAATGCTGATCCCCAGGCAGAGAGAGATGAGAGGGAGGAAGGCGGATGGAGCAGGGGTGGGGGAGGGAGGCAGGAAGCCTGCCCTGCCCTGCTTTGGCGGGACCCTCTCCTCCTCTGCTGTTTGGGGGCTCAGCACTGGGTCCTTGGAGTCTGTGCTGGACGCTGGGCTGTGAGCAGCTCCAGGCAGGGCCCAGTCGCACCCGGATGGACGGATGGATGCGGCTCTCCCTTTCAGTGTTGAATTGAAGGAGGCGGAAAGAAGAGGGCCCGAGGGGAAACGCTAAGAAGACCTTGTCAGCTAAACAGGTTTGAAGTACCTGGAAGGAGCCGCTGAGAGGGATTTTTTTGCTGAAGGTAAAGAAAAGAGCGAGTGTTTCTTTGCCAACGGTGGCCTCGCAGGGGTCTGAGCTACGTGGCCTAGTGGGGTCTCCAAACCTGGGCTCTCATAGCGCTTCTTGGTACAGAATAATATGTGACGTGAGGGCTCCCCCCGCCCCCCGCCCCGCCACTCCCTGGCTCCCTAGGACCATGCCAAGCCGGGGGACTCACCACAGACCATGCCGCCATCCACAGAGGCCTGCAGCCCCTGCTGAGTGCACGGCTGAGACCGCAGACCATGCCTCCATCTACGGAGGCCTGCAGCCCCTGCTGAGTGCACGGCTGAGACCGCAGACCACGCCTCCATCCACGGAGGCCTGCAGCCCCTGCTGAGTGTACGGCTGAGACCTGACCCTCGCAGTCCCCAAACGGGGACCCCCCAGCCCATCATGCCAAGCTTGCAGAGGAGGCCGGGGGGCAGCCGTGCTCACACCACTTAGGTGCCAGCTGCCCGGGCTCGGAGCCCCATGAGAGAGGCCTGTGCACTCCCCAAATGCAGCCCATCACGCTCCAGGCCTATGAAGGTGGCCCTGTTTGGAAACAGAGTCTTCTAAGGTGTGATTAGTTCAAATGAGGCCCAACTGGAGAAGGGTGGGCCCTCACCCAGCGTGACTGGTGTCTTAATAAGGAGACACGGACAGACAGATGGACAGAGGGGAGAAGGCCACGCAACAACGGAGGCAGAGAACCCCACGGATGGCCGGCGAGCTCCCGCCAGGAGCCAGGGAAGGCAATCGGGACGGGCTCTTCCCTACAGACTTGAGGACACAGGCCCTGCTGACACCTTGACTTTGGACTTCCGGCCTCCAGAACTGGGAGACAGAAAATATTAGTTGTTTGAAGACCCCAGTTGTGGTGCTTTGTGGGAGCAGCCACAGGAATCTAACACGGTCCTCTTTGGCTGACAGAAGAACATAAATCCCAGTCGAGACTCAAAATCCCATTCCTAGTGCTCAACTTCACTGGTCATGGGAGAATTCAAACCCACAGTGAGATACACAGCCAGAGAATGGCTAAAACAAAAACAACAGGAAATGCCAAGTGCTGGCACAAATACGGGCGATCCAGAACTCTCCTGTGCTGCTAGAGGGAGTCTAGATTGGCATGACCACTTAGGAACACTGTTTGGCAATATCTACGAAAGTGGAATATACTCAGCTCTTTGCTAGAAACCTAATAGAAACAGGTCTTGATGAAAAAGATACACTGGAATGTTCAAGGAAGCACTACTTAAAAATAACCCAAATCGGGGAGCAGATGTAGCTCAAGTGGTTGGGTGCCTGCTTCCCACTTATGAGGTCCTGGGTTCAATCCCCAGTACCTCCTAAAAACAAAAACAAACAACCGAAAAACCTACTTGGGGGATCCAGAGTGGCTCAGTGGTTGAGCATCAGCTTCCCAAATACAAGGTCCCAAGTTCAATCCCCAGCCCTGGTACCTCAAAAAAAAAAAAAAAAAAAAAAACAACTGGGATTCCTACAATATAGTTTCATTATTTTTTTAAAAAATTGTAGGTTGGTGCAAAAGTAATTGCGGTTTTGCAACGTGCCATTTGATATTGGCATACATTCTTAAATAAATGTGGTTGCGTTATACATCATTTTAATGTGCATTTCTCACTTCGTTTTTTTGCTAATGACTTATTACTTGCTGTTCATTCTATATTTATTTTAGACTATGGAAATGATGTTAGACAAAAAGCAAATCCAAGCAATCTTCTTATTTGAGTTCAAAATGGGTCATAAAGCAGCGGAGACAACTTGCAACATCAACGACTCATTTGGCCAAGAATTGCTAACGAACCTACAGTGCAGTGGTGGTTCAAGAAGTTTTGCAAAGGAGATGAGAGCCTTGAAGATGAGGAGCACAGTGGCCAGCTATCGCAAGTTGACAATGACCAGTTGAGAGTAATCATCAAAGCTGATCCTCAGACTACACGGGAAGTTGCCAAAGAACTCAATTTCAATAGTCATTCACCATTTGAAGCAAACTGGAAAGGTGAAAAAGCTATAAGTGGGTGCCTCATGAGCTGACCGAAAAGCAAAAAAATTGTCATTCTGAAGTATCATCTTCTCTTATTCTATGCAACAACAACAAACCATTTCTTGATCAGATTATGACATGCAATGAAAAGTGGATTTTATACGACAACCAGCAATGACCAGCTCAGTGGTTGGATCAAGACGCTCCAGGGCACTTCCAAAGCAAAACTTGCACCAAAAAAAAAGGTCATGGTCACTGGTGATCTGCTGCCAGTCTGATCTACTGCAGCTTTCTGAATCCCAGCAAAATCATCACATCTGAGAAGTATGCTCAGCAAAGCGAAGAGATGTACCAAAACCTGCAATGACTGCAGCCGGCACTGGTCAACAGAAAGGGCCCAATTCTTCTTCACAACAACACCCGACTGCACGTCACACAACCAACACTTCAAAAGTTGAACGAGGGGGGAAACAGACTTGGCCCAGTGGTTAGGGCGTCCGCCTACCACATGGGAGGTCCGCGGTTCAAACTCCAGGCCTCCTTGACCCGTGTGGAGCTGGCCCATGCGCAGTGCTGACGCGCACAAGGAGTGCCATGCCACGCAGAGGTGTCCCCCGCGTAGGGGAGCCCCACGTGCAAGGAGTGCACCCCGTAAGGAGAGCCGCCCATCACGAAAGAAAGTGCAGCCTGCCCAGGAATGGCACCGCCCACACTTCCCATGCCGCTGACGGCAACAGAAGCGGACAAAGAAACAAGACGCAGCAAATAGACACAGAGAACAGACAACGGGAGTGGGGGGGGGGATTAAATAAATAAATAAATCTTTTAAAAAAAAAGGCTCAACGAGGGAAGCCAACTTGGCCCAATGGATAGGGCGTCCACCTACCACACGGGAGGTCCACGGTTCAAACTCCGGGCCTCCTTGACCCGTGTGGGGCTGGCCCACACGCAGTGCTGATGCGCACAAGGAATGCCGTGCCATGCAGGGGTGTCCCCCACGTAGGGGAGCCTCATGCACAAGGAGTGCGCCCCATAGGGAGAGGTGCCCAGAGCGAAAGAAAGTGCAGCCTGCCCAGGAATGGTGCCACACACACGGAGAGCTGACACAGCAAGATGACGCAACAGAGGGAGACACGGATTCCTGGTGCCACTGATAAGGATGGGAGCGGTCACAGAGGAACACACTGCAGGTGGACACAGACAGCAGACAACTGGGGGGGAGGAGGGGGAGGGGAGAGATTTAAATTTAAAAATCTAAAAAAATTTTAAAAAGTTGAACAAATTGGGCTATGAAGTTTTGCCTCATCCGCCATATTCAGCCCATCTCTCACCAACCAACTACCACTTCTTCAAGCATCTCGACAACTTTTTGAAGGGAAAACACTTCCACAACCAGCAGGATGCAGAAAATACTTTCCAAGAGTTCATCGAATCCCAAACACAGATTTTTAGGCTATAGGAATAAACAAACTCATCTCTCATTGGCAAAAATGTATTGATTGTAATGGTTCCTATTTTGATTAATAAAGATGTGTTTGAGCCTAGTTACAATGATTTAAAATTCACGGTCGAAACCGTAATTCCTTTTGCACCAACCAAATAATAACCCAAGTCTCGGAACTACCAGAATGCCTGCCCATCAACAGCAGCATGGATAGATCAGTTGTGGTCTAACCACAAGGTAGAACACCATGCAACAATGAAACTCAGTAAATGCCAGCCACTTGTGGTGGAAAGGATGAATCTCAGAAACAAAGTGCTCAACAAAAGCAGCCAGGTGCAAAAGAGCACATTATGTACAATGCCATTGACAGGAAGTTCAAAAACTAATCTCTGATGTTAGATGTCAGAAAGCGGTTACCTCTGATGAGCGGCAGCGGCTGGAGGGGATATGAGGGGGTTTCTGGGGTCCTGATCACAGTCTTCCTCTTCTCCTGGGTGCCAGCTCTATGCCCTGAATGCTGCGCTTTTACACACGCATGTTGTATCTAAACGGTTAGAAAATTTCTCCTTTCCCATCCGTATACTCACTTCCATAGTCCTTTCAGATGAAAGGACAAAGCTGCTCATGAAGAGGAAATCACTGATCATCTGTGAACACGTGCAACAACCAGGGCTTTTTCATCTCTAAAATGAGGAATTTGAGATCATCTCTAAGAAACCTTCCAGCTCTAGACAGTATGATGCTTTGATCCTATTCTTAGTAAAACCTCATTAATCAGTAATAAGGAATCCTTCCCAAATTAATGAAAAGTGCAAAATATGGAACATCTGTTGAAAGAACAGCAGTGTTACTGCCTTCAGTAACTAAGTTCATTACAAATTAAAACATAAATGTCTACTAAATTGAAGTTAATGAAAAAATTGCAATATACATTAGGCTTACACCACCTCCTACTGCTTGAATATTATTAAAATCCTGAGCCTCGCCCCTGTTTGGTCCTTATTTCAACCATTTTAATCAAGACGGATCATGACTGCCAAATTACTATTAATCCATCGATGGTCCCTAACTCCTGAGCCCCAGCCGCTTGCCTTCCCTGCTGGACTCCCAGGTTCAGTTCCACACCTGGGAAAAACTGAGCCTCGTCTGAGCCACGGGCTGAGCCTCCTCCTCAAGGACCGCCCTTGGCATGAGGCTGCCTTCAGACACAGCAGACACACAGATTACTGAGGAGACTTAAGACACCCCTGGGACTCAGCAACCCGAGGACGGTGAGGACTCGCGCAGGCGGCCGGATGGGAATTCTAGGCGCCATCATAAATAAAACCCCTGCTCGGAGGCTAATCTCACAGGTGCCTCACAAACAGACCTACCGAGACGCCCCCCCATAGCCCTGAGAGTTTCCAACCAGCGAAACCTCTTTCCCCAACTGTCTGCAGCATCTCTCCTTTGCCAGGGACTCTCTCCGGGCCTCAGTATCTCCTTCTGCAAAACGGGGAAATGCTCCATGACACTCGCTCTGCTGCGTGATGGCAACACAAGAACTGATGCGCTAACAGTCTTGCCGGACGCCCCTACCAAGCATGGGGAGTAACAGTTTCAAGGAAGTAAGTCATCTGCAGGCGTGCTGCAAGTCCATGTGGCAGCATGTGGCCAAGGAACTGGCATCTCATAGACGGTGAGTGGAAGATGAGCGAGGGACCACCGACTCCAAGCAAACCCAATCCAACAGTCCCCCACTCCCCGCAGAGCAGAGAGCAAGCCCCAGGGCTAGTGGCCAAGGACTTGACTTGGGAGGAGGTAATTCTTGGGGTCCAACTCCTTTGCTAAGATTTAAATGCACAAAGGCCTTGGGCTGAAGACCTTCATTCCAGCAGAAAATAGGTCAGCTGAGTTGGGCCTCCCTTCCCCCAGCCCCAGGCTGTAAGTGAACTTCCCCTCCTCCAGGCTCCACCACCTGTCTCTGGACCAAATACAGAACACAGAGAGGCATTTCCTGAGCTCGGCAAGCTCGCTGACCTGGAGGTTAATCCTACCCCTCTCAGGCCACAAGATGAGAATCTCTCCCTCCCAACCAAGGGAAACACGGACTCCTGGAACTTCAGGGCTAAAAGAGACCTGCAAAATCATAAGGTCAAGGCTTGGAAATGGCAAGGCATTATCCCAAGGTCACAGGGCAGCAATGGAGAGGACAGAATTCAAAGCTAGGTCCTCTGGCCCTCCATCCAATGCCCTTCTTACTACACCCAAGACGAGACCCACTTGCCAACCTAAATGCCATCTTGGCTCACTGGTGGTGGCAGCCTGGAGGGCCATACTGGGAAGGATCGTTAGGCTGAAACTGGGTGCAGAAGGAAAGAGTGCTGTGATCCACACCTGCCCTGCGTGAGAGAGGAGGGTTCTGCAGTGAAGTATTTCCCAACCCACCACTAGGCTGCTCTTGATCTAGAAACCTCTGGGTATCGTTCTCTCCTTCCAGGCCTGGGACAAGTGCAAGGGCCAGAGAGAGAGGCTACCCCTGTGGGGAAGAGCAGAAACTGAGTCAGAGAAGAATGAAGCAGACCAGAGCGAGACAGGATGTGGAACCCAGAAAACTCTCCTTTTATTGCAAATCAATAACTATTTCTTGACTGCCCGCTCTCCATTTATTTGACAAACACACCTCGAAGGCCTCCTGGGTGCCAGGTATGGGATGGCTTCCCAACTAAAGCTTCCCTGAGTGTGAACTTCCCTCCTGGCTCCGCTACTAAACTCAGTAACAAGCCTTCTTCCCTCTGCTCCCAGACCCAGTGTCTGAAAATAGAGATCAAAACACCGCCCCGGATTGTTGTGAGAACTGAATGTGAAAACTCAAAGCAAAGGGCATTAGGAAACAGAAAGCATCACCATCATTTCCTTCTTCCCCTTTCATCTCATTAGGGACTCTGTACCCGGTGAACATAAACCTGGGTGCCAGTCAGTCTTCCTAAAAAGGACCTCTGGAGCCCGGCATTCTGAGCAGTGCCCCTGCCCCCCTTCCACCCCACTGAGCCCCACATTCCAGGCCAGGAACCCGGGGAGTGGTGGGCAGCTGCGCAGAGGAGCCCACCGAGGAGCGCTGCCTCATCAGCTGGAGGAGGCAATCCGGGAGCCACGCTCCTGAGAGCAGGTGAGTCTCCCATAGCCACCGGCAGCAGCTCACACCAGCGGTTTTCTGTGTCCCCAAGGCAGAGCTGGGGATTACCAGTGATGTGTTATCTGCCGCAATTCTTCCTGCCAGGAGTGGCGCCTAATACCTCGGTAATGCGGTAGCACTGATGGTGGCCACACGGAGATAAGTACATTGTACACGCTGGGGACGGAAGGCCACACACAGACATCTGTCTCGGGTCGAGACTTCCTACTCCAGGACAACCCTCTGGGCAGCGTGAGGCTGTGGGCAGAAGGGTGACCCGGGCGCGGGGGCCCAGCACCAGGCGTCTGCGACGACTGCACTCAGCAGGCTTGACCGAACGCCCAGTGGCCGTGCAGCACCACGCGAGGTGTGCTGGAGCAGAGGGGAGGCGAGATAGATAGAGCAGAACCCAAGTGCAAAGATCAAGGTCCCCACCCCGTACACGGTTTTTTGATTCTGGGATGAAGGCACACACAGAAATATTTTACCACGGTGCAGGGTGTGGGAAGGGGCCAAACAGGGGTTGAGACGAAAATGCAGAGAGGATGATAAGAAGAGACCCTCGAATTCAGCTGTGGCTTTGTGGACAAGCTATTTCCACCAGACCCTGGTCAGCTGGGAAGCTTTTGAGAGCAACCAAAGGGGGGAGTGAGCTCAAGGTGGGAAAGCACTCGCCATTCACCATTCACCAATGATTTACAGAGGTGCTGGGCAGTTTTGAGGTGCTAAGCCATGGCAGTGGGTCCAAACAAGTCTGGGAGGGGTCTGCATCAGCTGGAACCAGGGGGCACAGAAGGGGGTGGGAATAAGGCTGGAGAGGAGAGCTGGGACCTGCTAGAGAGACTCAAGGGCGACTGGCAAGACCCCCCTTTGCCTACTGTCAGCAGGGGCGGGGGGTCGGCCTGTGCCCTCTGGGGGCCCACTGCCCTCACACTGGTCCTCCTCACAGGAGGCTGCCCCTGGCCTCAACTTGTGCTCGTCCCTCATGGCGGGGGACATGGTACTTTGACACTTGGATGGGATGTGGAGAAAGAAGAGGGACTTGTAGCCTGGAGCCTGGCACAACCGTCACTCGGCTCACTAAGCTCCCGTAAATTCACCCAGGGGACCTATTAGCTGCTGAGAAAGTGCTGAGGGAAAAGAAAAATGGCTCTCCCCTGACCCAGGGCAAGGGCTGGATTCGAGGAGCCCGAAAGCTGGGAATGTTCTCATTCTTTCCCCCAAATATTCGTCATCTTTGGTCTCGGCTGTCACTACTGTCTCCTCCCCCACCCCACTGAGAGCTTGCAAGAGCCCCATCCACTGGACTCGGGGGCCCTAAAATGCCTCTCCAGGTAGAACCTCTCTGCTGCGTAACCTCTCTGCTGCGGTCCCAGCAGATCTTGCCAGCCAAGGACACCCTTGCCATGACAGAAGCCCTGTTCTGGCCTTACCACCCCCAGGACCAATTATTTAGCATCCAGCTGCACAAAACACCATTCTGAGGGCGTGAAGAGCAAGTTAAATAAACCCAGAATGGGAAGCGGATGTGGCTCTGAAGGGATTGGGCTCCCACCTACCACATGGGAGGTCCTGGGTTCAGTACCCGGTGCCTCCTAGAGAAGACAAGTAAGACAGCGAGGTGGCGCTACAAGATGACACAACAAGAAGATACAAAGAGGAAAGACAATTAGAGACACAGCAAAGCAGGGGAGCTGAGGCGGCTTGAGCGCCTTTCTCCCACATGGTAGGTCCCAGGTTCAGTTCCCGTAAAGAGAAGACCAGCAGACACAGAGAGCACACAGCGAATGGACACAAAGAGCAGACAGTGAACACAAACAACGGGGTGGGAGGGGGGATAAAAAATAAAATAAAACTTTGAAAAAAAACCCAGCATGATAAAATCTCAACATGGCAGACTGTCAAGCAGGGGCTGAGGAGCTGTGCTGGTGTCACAGTGGGAGGAAAGTGGAAGGTGGCCAAGAGCACATCACCACGCCAGGCCCACACCGGCCACTGTACGCGCCTCCTCCTCAATGGGCGACGACCCCACATGACCAGTCAGATCCATCCGCTGGTGCCAGGACAGCTGGATGCACACACACCAAAAATGATTTTGGACCCCTATCTCACACCACACACAAAGATGAACACAAAATGAATATTACCTAACTGTAAGAACTAAATACCATAGAACTTAGAAGAAAACAGTAAATCTTCAGACCTTGGATTTGGCAAGGCATTCTTAAATATATCACCAAAAGCACAGGCAAGAAAAAAATAATCAATTGGACTTTATCAAAATAAGAAACTTTTGTGCTACGAATAATACCACCAAGAAAGTGAAAAGACAACTTGCAAAATGGGAGAGAAATCTGGAAAATAATATATCTGATAAGGGACCTATATCCAGAACTTATAAAGAAGTCCTACAGCTCAACAATAAAAAGACAAATAACCCAATTCCTAGTGGGCAAAGGATTTGAACAGGGAAATCTCCAAAGATACTTACAAATGACCAACAAGAATGTGAGCAGATGCTCACCATCACTCCTCATTAGGGAAGTGCACAGCAAAGCCACGACGACATACTGCTTTATCCCACTAGGATAACTGGAATCAGAAAAACAGAAGTACCCGCAGGCCAGGGTGTGGAGAGACTGGACCCCTCACTCATGTCTGGCAAGAACGTAAAATGGTGCGCTTTGGAAAACACTCCGGCAGGTCCTCTACAGTAGAACTCTGGCAGGTTCCCTATAGTAACTCTTGTTACTATAGGAAAGCCAATGTGGTTCAGTGGCTGATTGCCCGCTTCCTACACATGAGGTTACCCGGGCTCAAGCCCTGGCCCCAGTACCTCAAAAAAAAAGAAAAAGAAAAAGAAAATGTATGTCCACATGAAAATTTATACATGAATGTTCATAAGAACATTATTCATAATAGCCAAAGGGTGGAAACAACCCAAATGTCCACCAACTAATGACTGAATAAACAAAATGTGGTGCATCTGTAAAACGGAATATTGTTCAGCCATAAAAAAGGAAGTGCATGCTACAACATGGACAAGCCATGAAAACATTATGCTTAGTGTAAGAGGCCCATCACAAAAGACCACGTTGCATGATTCTATTTAAATGGCATGTCCAGAATCGGCAAGTCCAAAGAGAAAGGACAAAGATTAGTGTTTGTCAGGGGCCAGGCGAGTTTGGGGAGAAATAGGGAGTAACTGCTATTGGTTATCTGGTTTCTTTTGGGGTGACAAAAATGTTCAGAAAGTCGACTGTGGTGAAGGCTGTACAACTGTGTGAATCAACTAAAACCCCTTAAGTTGTATACTTCAAGTGGGTGAAATTTATGGTACATGCATTTATATCTCAATAAAACTGTTTTTTAGAGCCCCATCCAAAAATCCCACACATCAGCTAACCCAATTCCTTGCTTTACAGATGGGGGGAGCGAGCCTCAGAGAGGGGGAACTACTTGCCCAAAATAACAGTTGGTCAGAGGCAGAGCCGGGACTAGAACTCCCAGCTCCGAATTCCCGGTCCAGTGCTCTTTCCACTACACCATCCTGCCTCCTCAGCCTCTGGGGCTCATAAATTCAAACAGACAATGATGAGAAAAGGAAGAGAACTTTAAGTTTAAAAACAAAAGTGCTTCAGAACTTAGATCTCATGCAATGAAAGAGTAAATGAGCTCCACGGCTTGTGGGAAAAGAGAGGCAGGCGGACAGCACAGCTCTGAGAGGCCCTGGAAGAGGCCGGCACAGGGGCAGGCAGAGGGGCCTTGAGCAAACCCACCACGAGTTCCCCCTTACGTGCCAGGCGGGGTAGGAGCACGTTCCTGAACAAGACGCGGTTTGCAGAAGAGCTGGCACTTCAGCTAATCCTTGAAGAATGGGCCTAATTCCACCAGGGTGAGGGCCGTCCAAGCAAAAGGAGCCACGTGACCAAAGGCACAGAGGCAGGTTAATTTCCAGGCCTGTTCAGGAAATAGCAGTTGGCCAATGCAGCAGAAGCATATGCTTTATGCAGGGAACAGTGGGGGGTCACAAAGCAAAGGCAGGCTGAGGTCAGATGCTGGAGAGCCTTGAGTGCTCCGCTTAGAAGCACGGACTCCAGACAGGTAACAGAGAGCCACTGACGGTTACAGAACAGGTGCACGACTCGACCTGAGGGGTGCTAGGGAAAAGTGACTGCACCCACAACCAGCAGGTAGATTAGAGGAGAGAGGGTCCCCAGGCAAGATCAGCAGGGCAAACACTTCCATAGCTCCCATAGGAGGCATTCAGAGGCCGGCAAAGGAGGGTAACAAAGAGAGCTGAAGGGGAAGGGACAATGGGTGCTCCCTGCTTGTAGGGTGCGCTCACATCTATGTTAATTAGGCTGCTTGAGGACAGCAGGAAGGGGGGCACTCTGCAGGCACTAAGGAGCCGCCAACTCCTGCAGCCCATGTTGTGATCCAGTGCTGACAGCCCTTCATCTTTTCCATTTCTTTTTTTTTTTTAGGAGATACAGGGAGGGATGGGGAAGGGGAGAGAAACAAAAGCCCTGGTATGTCGTTGCTCATCGTTTTTATCGGGGTGTGCTGCTCTGTCAGCACCCTATAATCATAGCCAAGCAGGGACGCAGCACGGAACTTACAATTCAGGCACGAATGCGTCCCGGCAGCGGCGACTGCCTGCGACGTTCCAGTTGGACGCTGGCCTCTGCCCAGCAGCCACCAGGTCAGGGACAGGGAAGGAAGGGCCCAGGTATACAGAGAACGGAGCTGGGGGGCTCAGGTTCAAGTCCCAGTGATGTCACCTATCAGCTCTGCGACCTGCAGCAGGCGCTTAACGTCTCCAGGTCTCGGTTTCTTAAGATGGCACTGCCAACGACAGCAGCTGCTACTCATGACCCAGGGTCCACTGTGGGCCAAGGACCCTGACCCAAATCCCTATGAGGTTAAGTATCAGTCTCCTCATTATACAGATGGAGACCCTGAGCTTCAGAGGCTCAACAGGTTAGTCAAGGTCACAAGATTGCAGTTGAACCCAGATCTGTCCAGCTTCAAAAGTCATGTGCAGGGAAGCGGATTTGGCCTAACGGATGGGGCGTCCACCTACCACATGGGAGGTCCAGGGTTCAAACCCAGGGTCTCCCAACCCATGTGGAGCTGGCCCACGCACAGTGCTGATGCGCACAAGGAGTGCTGTGCTATGCAGGGGTGTCCCTGTGTAGGGGAACCCCACGTGCAAGGAGTGCGCCCCGTAAGGAGAGACACTCAGTGCGAAAAAAGTGCAGCCTGCCCAGGAATGGCGCTGCACACATAGCTGACGCAGCAAGATGACACAACAAAAAGAAACACAGATTCCCGGTGCCACTGATAAAGATAGAAGCAGTCACAGAAGAATACACAGCGAATGGATAGAGAGAGCAGACAACTGGGGTGGAGGGGGAGGGGGAGGGGGAGAGAAATAAATGAAAAATAAATCTTTAATTAAAAAAAAAAAGGCACGCGCAAAACTGCACTAGGGCTGCCCGAATACAGCGGAAATAAAACCTGCCCTCTCTCCCCGCCTGCCTGGGAGGCCCGTGGGGAGAAGTCACGCTCAATTCCACAAGGGTGTTGCTCTTCCCAAAAGGTAGGGAGCCCCCAAGTCAGCAGACGCCAGCTCACCTGGCCCCCGGCCCCCAGGCTCCCCCCTAGAGCCTTCCCCCCTAGCCCAGCCTACCCTCCAGCACTGTCCACCCCCAACCCACGCTGGCCTCCCGGGTCTCGCTCTAAGTCCCTGGGTTGCCTTCGACCCTTTGAGGTGAAGCCCAAGTGTGTCCCAGCTCCCCTAAACCCCAGGGCCCCCTGCACGGGCCTGGCACCCAGGAGGCACCTAATCTTCCCAGGAATTCACGGCGAGTCCCGGGCCCCGGCACCGCACATCCTCTTGACCCTTCCGCTCTGTCTTCCCTTCCTCCCAGGCCGGCACAGACCTGCAAGGATAACACCCAGACAGACAGCCCGGCGCGCCTGACCCCAGCTGGAAGGATGGCGGCCTATTAACGCTGGAGGAAAATCGGACCTGACGCTGTCAGTGATCTGCAAGCTCCCAGCTGAGGCTGGCTTTGTTTTTGAATAAATAATAAATAACACGGGGTCCGCGTTTCCCCAGCAAGTCGTATTTCCTCAGGATCACAGAGCTCGTGCATCACAGCTGTCATCCGGGGAGAGGCACCGGCGTCTTGGAGCCCCTTCTCCTTCCCGAGGAGTTCAAAGCACCCAAACGCCCCATTATCAGCTCTCGAGGAGCGAGGCGAGGGGGGCCTGGCACGCCTGCCCCCAGCGTGCCGACAGCAAGTACATGCCGACTGTCCCACGGGGGCAGCTTTCCTCACTGTGCAGACAGGGAAATGGAGGGGAAGTAAGTTTCGTCGGCGCCCACCTAACCCAGTTTTCCCAATTCTAACTCTGCTTCCAACCTTCTCTCGCTGCAGGCCTAGCTCTTCCCAGAGGCCTTTCCAAAGGGGCTAGGAAACGGAAGGAGGGAAGCAGACTTGGCCCAGTGGTTAGCGCGTCTGCCTACCACATGGGAGGTCCGCGGTTCAAACCCCAGGCCTCCTTGACCCGTGTGGAGCTGGCCCATGCACAGTGCTGATGCGCGCAAGGAGTGTCCTGCCACGCAGGGGTGTCCCCCATGTAGGGGAGCCCCACGCGCAAGGAGTGCGCCCCATAAGGAGAGCCGCCCAGCACGAAAGAAAGTGCAGCCTGCCCAGGAATGGCGCCCCACACACGGAGAGGTGACACAACAAGATGACGCAACAAAAAGAAACACAGATTCCCAGTGCCACTGATAAGGATAGAAGCAGTAACAGAAGAACACACAGTGAATGGACACAGAGAGCAGACAACTGGGGGTGGGGGGAAGAGAAATAAATAAAAAATAAATCTTTAAAAAAAAAAAAGAACAAAGAAACCTTTGCATTAAAAAAAAAAAGAAAATGGAGGTAGGTCTCTTCCTGGGAGACAGGCAGGGACCACTCAGCCCCCACACTGTAGCTGGAGCGGACCCCGAGAACAACGACCTCCTCACGTCTTGACTCATCCTCCCGGCTGTCCAGGTGCACTTCCCGGGGACAGTGGCCCCAGCCTCAGGACAGCCAGGGCCCTGCGGGGGCATCCCGTCTCCTCCCTCCTTCCGTCACCGGCACACGATGCTCCACGACATCACTCTGAGCACAAGTCTGACTCCCCCCCGAGCTGTGTTAATTTTACAGGTCTATTCTCTCTCGTATGCCCAGGACGATGCCTTACTCATAAAGCGGGGAGTAGGTCACAACGTGGCACCCCCAGGCCAATCCAGCCCACAGTTGTGCTTTGTTTGGTCGGCACCATGTTTTAACTGGTTTTTTATCACCTGCCAATATTTCGGAACCTGGCTGTTTTACCTGAGAATCAGGAACTCTCAAGCTTCCCGTGAAACAGGGAGGCCCGGCAGCACGAGGCACACACTGAGGCAAGGCGACGCCCCTCTGGACCTGGCTGGCAGGGGGTCTTCAAGGTGGCACAGACCCCGGCGCCCTGGCCCATTTCACTCTCCTGGGCAGCCTGGCAGAACGTGCGGCGAGACGCCAGGGGACGGGTAAGCCTCCTGCAGGGTGACAGGGAGCTCCAGTGTCCAGCTTTGAGCGTGCCGGATGCAGGGGAGACGCATTTAGGAATTCATCACTTAGGAATGATTTGGTGAGGGAATCCACGTATGTCCCCAGGCCAGGTGGCTTCAGAGGCAGGACGACAACAAGGTGCAGGGCTTCCGGCAGGCAGGGGCTCTGCAGCCTCGCTCACCCCCCCCCGAGGGCAGGGGAGGGGGACCAAACTCAAGCATGAGCTCGGCTCTGTGCTGTGACTGCTCTCGGGCACCTGACTTCCGGCTGGCATTTACCAGCCCAGAAGTGTTCTCCCACGACTCTAGGAAAGAATGCCTGGCTTCCTGACTTGCCCTAAGGAAAGCATACCAAAGGGAGAGCAGGATATAGCTACGTATCATAATAACATAGCAGCACACATTAATGCCGCTTCCTGCATCATTATTTAGGCAAGCGAAAAAACTGTGAACAATGTCCAAAGAAGGGAAAACCGAAAAACACTTGATGATGACTGTGTAGCCATTTAAAAGTCTAATTGTGATGATTAAGTGGGCTTATGGAAGAATATTAAATAAAGCAAATAGAATGCAAAATGGTATCGACATTATGACTTCAAACATGAAAAAAATTATGTCTGCAAGTAAAGAGAGACTGGAAGGTGTGATGGAAAGTGGAAGTCTGGCGGGTCACATCGTGGCGGGAGGTCTGTGAGGTGTTTGGGTTTTTTTCCTGTCCCTGTGATTTGTATTCTCATACAGCATTAGGTATACGATAATTTTTTTTACATGCCCCACCCTGCTCTTGACCCTGAAATGAGCTAACCCAACCCAAAAACAGTTGGTGATGCTGGCGCGGTGGAGAAACGCCTCCTTGGCGGAGGGCCTGCTGGGAAGTCCATGGTGGGTACACCCAAATTCAAGGTTTTGTCACAAATCAGCATGGGGGAGGGGGGCTTCAAAAAAGGCACTCCCTGCCCACACCCCTGCCACACACACCAAAAAGATCCCCTACATGGTCAAGGACACTTGGCGTCCCTCATCGGGCGTGGGCACCGGCCTGGGGCCCTGGCCTTCACAAGCGTGGGACACCGAGTCTCCACAGGCCTCACTCCTCTGTCACTCTGCCATTTATGGGGGGACATCAGAGTCCCCGTGCTGTGGCACAGCACGGGGAAAGAGGCCCCACCGCCTCGACGCTGGAAACAGCCACGTGGCAATCTCTCTGGGACCATCCCTCGTTCACTGATGTTTTTTTTCAATACACATTTGCTTGTGTCCATTGCTGGGCACTCAGGACCCAGGTCTAGGGGAGGGGCTGCTCACCCGGGAGGCAGGAGTGTCCGCAGGACGCCCAGGTGCCTTCCACAAGGAGGGGTGAGCTGGACACCAAGTCCCAGCCCACCTGGCGCCAGACCAAACCCTGGGGTGGAGGCCTGCAAGGGAGGGGCCGGGCATCGAGGGACATGGGGGCGACCAATGAGCGGACCCCCGCAGTGCCCGCCCAGGCCGGGAGGGCCGGGAGGTGGCAGCTGCCTTATTTTAAACAGGGACAGAAAGCTGGTACCTTTGAAAACAGAGAGAGTAGCTTTCTTACATGCAGTTTCCAATCTGATCAGACTCCTGGGGGAGAAATTTCCTGTAACTAAGTCCCTGTGGGAATGAGAGCTGGAAAAGGAAAACCTGCTCTGAGAGCTGTCTGAGCAAGCAGCCAAATGACACCCCAAATCCAGCAGGGCGGCCCATTTGCAGGGAAATTCACTTATGCTTGATTGTTAGGCTTTTACTCTTCAATTCCCAAAGATTGGATTAGTTTAAAACAGGTGGGGGGGGGAGGGAAAGGGGGGAGGGCAGGGGACGGAAATTCAATTCATTACTGCCCTGTTCTGGTCAAGGGTTAGCGAGGACATCCCTGGGAATGGGGACCTCGGTCCCGACGAGGAAGGCAGGGGAGAAGGCTGCCGGGCTGCTCGGTCGCCCCGTCAGCCTGCCGAGGACCATGTGCAACCCTGGTGCCTGCCCAGCTGGTGGCATCTGCCTCCAAGGGGAGACGGCAGGGAACGCCTGGACGGGGGCCAGGAGGGCACCAAATGCGAGGGCTGGTGACGGCAGCCGCCCCCTCCCCTCCTGTAAGCAATCCCCAGCACAGGGTTATTTCCAGGCACTTTTTCCTGTGAGAAAAGAATGGGAGGAATGCAGCCCGGCCATTACCCAAATCCACCCCACGGCGGCTCCGTGCCCGACGGCGTACGGTGGGGGGGCCCTCCGGAGCCTGTCATCAGAAAATCCAGTTAAGAAACTGGACTGGCAGCCAGAAACTAGTGACATAGGTAATGCAAGACGAGCGCCTCCCTTAGAGCGAACGCGCTGCACACACACTCACATACACACACGCACATACACACGTGCACATACACACAAACACAACCGCACGCCAGCTCCCGGTGCACATACGCACGTGTGCCCATATGCACACGTGCACACATGCTCGCACGTTCTATAGGCATGTGAGAGCACACCAGCCACGCCAGCCTCTACACACCGCGTGGAAAGGTGGCCAGAAACACTCCTGCACTTTTATAGCTCTTCAGGGACGTGATCTCCAGGAAGTGCTAGCAATTGCAATCCAATTGTGTCCCTGGCTGGAGAAGCCGGCTGGAGACCGGGGACCGTGCAGGGGAGGAAGAACTTCATTGGGAAAAAATGTGGACAGAGAGTGGAGAGGAAGGACAAAGGCTCGGATGCAGGGGCCTTGCTGCGAAACCAAGCGCCCTGCGTGCCCTTGCCCTGCGCCCTCTCGCCCTGCTTGCTCTCGCCCTGCGCCCTCTCGCCCTGCTTGCTCTCGCCCTGCGCCCTCTCACCCTATGCCCTCTCGCCCTGCGCCTGGAGCTGAGCTGGGAGCAGCGAGTTAGAAGGCACGGGGGAGTTGAAGTCCAGGCAGGGGCAGGGGCAGAGTGCACTGTCCTGGAGACTGGCACCCTGAAATCGGCCTCTCAGGGGGCTAAGCATAGGTCACCCCCACCAGAAGGAGGGCTCAGACAAGCTGAGCCCCAAAACGCTCGCTGTCTTCGCTCATTAGCCCAGATGGACTGCCGGAGAAGGAACGGGCCAAGCACGTGGGGTCCTGAATTCTACACAGCGGCAGCAGCAGGGGCGGCACCATAACCCTGCACGCACGACAGAAACCTGCGGGTCAAAGAGCGCCACCCCCAGTCGACGGCAGGAACTAACGCCGCCACCAGGGTCCCGCTACCCCCCACGCCCCTCGGGGTTTCATAAAGCGGTTCTTCCAAAGTAAACACCCCCCAAAAAATAAATAAGTAAACAAAGCGCCGGCTCCCTGGGTGGCCTCAGTTGAGCCTCTTGGTCTCTCTCTGGGCATCAGTCGCCCCTTGTGTCAGGATAAGGGGGTGAGCTAGGGGCTTGCTGGGGACCCTCCCTAGTCCAATCCCCACAGAAAGGGTAAGCCAGCCCATCATCATTCAGGCAGAGGGCCTGGAACGACCAAGGAGACCGAGACGCGGCTCTCTGTACCCTGGCAAAAGGTAACACACACACACACACACACGCAGGTACCTCCTGCACGCCACCTTTCTCCCTACGTTTAAATGGTGGATGTGGGCTGGAGGAGAAGGAACTGGCGAGACCAGCTAAATTCTACACTCCCCGGGACGTGGGTGCCCCCGCCCAATGCTACCCGCACCCCTAGGCACACCCCACCACTCATTAGATGTCCTAGTCCGGCTGAATGAGTGAATGAACAAAGGCTCCTCAAAGGCATGCTTCAGGAGAAAGTACTTGGGAATTTCTGTTCCCAAACCTAACTTTGCATTGAAACCACCCGAAAAGCTTTTCAAAATGCAGGTTCCTGCCCCACTCCCAGAAATCTGGAAAGAGAGCCCAGGAGTCTGAATTATGGGAAAGCTCCCCAGATGTCTCTAACTCTAAGCCAGGTTTGGAGTCACTGATGAGTATTATTTGGCTAACACTCCTGCAGCCCTGCACTGGGACCGGATGAAGCTAAGAAATAAAAACAAAGAAAGTGACTCTCCTAGAGCCTCTCTTTTTTTCAAAGAGCTGAAAACAGATCTTAGGCTGCGATGCTCTTACCTGTTGCACTGAGACCAGTCCTGCCCTGTCCGCAGCCTGGCAGGCGGAGGGCAGCGTGAGAAAAAACACCACGTCCCTCGACTTCTCTCCGCTTAGCTCCTGCAGAACACGGGGCAGGCGGGGCCCGCAAGGACTCAGCTGGACTTCAAAAAAAAAAGGGCACAGGCCAGGACCCTGTGCCTGCAAATACTGCAGTGCTAGGACGAGTATCCTGTACCCCCCTGCCCAGGTTCCAAGCACAGGACACATGTGTGCTTTTTTTTTTTTTTTTTGAGGTATTGGCACCAGGGATCGAACCTGGGACCTCATTATGTGGGAAGCCAGCGCTCAACCACTGAGGCACATTGGCTCCCCTGAACTGGTTTTCTTTGTTTTTTTTTTGTTTTTAGGAGACACCAAGAACCGAACCCAGGACCTCCTGTGTAGGAAGCAGGCGCTCAACCACTTGAGCCACATCCGCTCCTGCGCCTGTGCATTTATGGATAACCCACCCCAGCTCGGACCCCAGACGCTGAGTGTTACCAATGCCAGAAGAAACAGAGACCCCCGGCCCCTTGTGCTCAGGCCTCCACCCACCTCTCCATGCTGGAGGCAGGCGAGGGACCCTCCTTTCGTTCATTCATGGAAATCACAGCAAGGCAAGGAAGCACCAAGCAAAGGAAGAGAGTTAGAAGGGCTCAGACTCCCCAGTGGAGACGACGGAGGAGCGGTGGGACTTCTATTCTTTCCACTTAGAGCAGCCTCCCCGAGGCACTGCAGCGGAGGGGCTGAAAGCTGGCTGCATGCACCCCACAAGCACCCCAAGCCCCCTCCCTCGGCAACTAGAGACCCCTCCTTGAGACAGGAGCCTAAGTGCCGAGAGGCCCCCTCTCCTCCTCAGCCCCCTCCTCCCCCCGGCCCTGGACGAGACTGATGGAGCTGGGACAGCTGCAGCAGTGAGGAGGGGTGGGTAACAGCTGGATGGAGGGGGCCTCCCCCGACCCAGGCACAGTCCCAGCCAGGGCTGGAGAGGAGGACAAGAGCCAGGGCTCCTCCGCGCATCTCATTACGGAGCGGAATGCAAGCATGCAGCTCCGCAGACCTTCCTCCCTGGCCCTCCTGGTCCTGCTTGGGGGCAGGTGTCTCCAGATTCCACAAATAGCAGGGCCGCCCAGCACCGTGGTGCAGGCTCCAGGCCCGGTGATGGCAGCCGCGCTGCTCTGGGGCAGTCCCCCGCAGGCATCCTGTGCTTCCCCACGCCACAGCCCGCGCCCTTGCGGCCCCGAGGCCCCAGCCTGCCCCTGCCAGCCGCCAGGACTCGGGTGGCACGGGAAGAAGCCCAGGACCCAGACCCCCAGCCCAAGAGGGTGCAAGGTGGCACAGGGCAGCGCCGGCCTGGGGGTCAGCAGATGCAGGGCTGTCACAAAGTAACCTTCTGGCTTAACTTCTGAAATGCCCCCACGGCAGTGTGGCTCTAGAGGACGCGCTAGCCTCAGGGGAAGGATAGCCGCAGGTGGCTCAAAAGGGGACCGGAGCCAGGGGGAGGAACCATTTCGCATTGCTGCAGGGGTGACACCCTCGGGATGGTGGCTCCAACAGGCCCTCCAACTCAGGTCATGCCCCCAAGTGAGGGTCTCCACGCCTGGCCGTCCTCTCCTTGGCTCCAGCACCCAGGAGGATGCAGCAGGCAGCTGTCACCACACTTCATTTTTGGGATGCATAGGATGCTTGTCATTTTTCCCAGCCCCCCAGTGGCCTCCTGGCCCTTCCCAGCTCAGGTCTGCACCTTGCCCAGAGCAGGAGTGTCACCCCTCCTCCTGTCCAGCAGCCCTTCCACGGCCCACCTGACTAAAAGGAGGGACAGGGTACCTCCTATAATCAGGCACCTCCTACGGTCAAGGTACCACCAACGTACTTTCACTTAAAATACTTTCACGTATTCCCCCCAGAAATGCTGCAAGGCAAGTGTGGTTAAGCCCATTTTCAGATGAGGAAACTAAGGCTTAGAGAAGGTAAGGTACTTGCATAAGCTAGTGACACAATCTGAACACAAGCCCAGAGAGTCTGACTTTGAAGCTTACATTCTTACTACACCACGCTGAGGCCATGGAATCCAAGAGCAGTGGATAGAAAAAAGAAGCCCCCTCTGAATTAGAGGTGGGGTGGGCATCACCATCCCAGAATCCTCAGGAGTGGGGAATAAACTATGGTCTAGCGTGGACTCACTGGTATTCTACTATAGACTTACTGTGATTCTAGCAACGGAAAAAATTATATCATTAATGTGGAGGCAGTGGCTACTGGAGGTGCTGAAGATGGGGAGAGGGACAAAGAGGTGTAATATGGGGTCATTTTCGGGACTTGGAGTTGTCCTGAATGGCACTGCAATAACAGATACAGGCCATTACAGAGCCTGCCATAACCTGCAGAATTGTGTGGGAGAGCGTGTAAACTACAGTGTAGACTATAATCCATGCTTAGTGGCAGTGCTCCAAATGGGTGCATCAATTGCAATGAATGTACCACACTCACGGAAGAAGTTGTTAATGTGGGAAAAGTGGGAGGTGTGGGAGTGGGACATATGGGAATCCCTTATATTTTTTTTACATAACTTTTTTGTTCTCTAAGTATCTTATAAAAGTAAATGAAAAATATATTAAAAAAAAAATAGAAAAAGAACCAGGCACAGCCGCTCTCCTCCTCCAGGGAATTCTGTGCACATGTCAGCAGGAGGGGCACAACCTAGAGCTCCTGGAGAGAGCTCAGAATCCCAGGTAGGCCTGGCCTGGGGCGGTGAAGAAAGGCCCCAGAGGCAAAGCAAGCGGGGGAGGAAGACAGTGGAGGGAACGGAGAAGCAGTGGCAAGGAAGAAGGGCAAAGCACGTGCAGACACCTGAATGCATTCCAAGTGTGATTCATTTCTTACACACTTGTTCACCCACTGTCTGCCTTCCTCGGTTAGACCAGACCGCAGGCTCAAGAAAGCCGTGACCTTGGCTGTCTTCCTCAAAGCTGTTTTCCTAGCACTAGACGATGCCTGGCAAATAGTAAGTGCTCAGTAAACATGTCCAGGGACTATGGAGAAAAGAAAAAGACCTCCTTCTGCCTGTTCAGGGTTGACCATGAAGAAGTCTGCCCGACAGCAGCCCCTCCTCAGCTCCCCAAGGCTCCTGTGGCATCTGGGGGACGTTGTCCCCCTCTGATGGGTTCCCATCCCTGGCCCAGCCCACTGCGCCCATCTGTCCCTTGGCCTTCAGCCCCAGCCCCAGCCAGGTCCTCAGTCTAGGCTATTAGGGCCGAGAGAGGCCTCAGAGGTCATCTGGTCCAAGCTTCCACATTACAGATGAGAAGACCGAGACCCAAAGAGGGCGTGGGCTGGCCTGCAGGTGCACGGTTTCAAAGTGGAGACGAGTTTCTCACGACGGTGCCAGCGGGAGCTTAGAGATGGACGCCCACCGCCAAGCCCCCAGTGGCCTGCAGCTTGCTCCCAGGGCTGCGCCCGGCGCCGGCAGCCCATCTGTGCCTGGAGCCTGCCAAGCGGCCTCTCCTCCCCCGTGCCTATGTTAATAAAACCCACCACAGGTGACTTCGGAACATTGCACTGGGGGAGGCTTTGGCTGGCCATGGCACCAGGCCCTTAATTTCCGATTTCCCAGCCTGACACCCCTGACAGTCCGAGCCCACTCTGCTCTGAGCCCCATGTGGTCATGCATCACCGAGGCTGATGCCAGCCATGCCTTCCCCCTGCCATCTGGTCAGGGAGCGAGGGAGGAGCAGGATGGCATGATCTTGGCAGACAGCCGTTGGGAAGCTGAGACACCTGCCCCTGCTCCAACCTCACTGTGTATGTGCTATTGGGGTGCAGGGGTGAGGAACATGCTCCCTCTTCTTCTGGGACTCGGTTTACCCGTAAGTACTCAGGAATCTCCAGCCCTCAACTCAGCACAACCTGTTCATATGGGCATTTCTCCACCCCAGGTATAAAGAAGGAGCTTCCGGGGGCAGATGTGGCTCAGGCGGTCGAGTGGGAGGTCCCGGGTTCAGTCCCCAGTACCTCCTAAAAAAAATAATAAGCAAAGGACAAAAAACTAACTCGGGAGTGATATGGCTCAGTGGCTGAGCGCCAGCTTCCCATATACAAGGTCCCAGGTTCAATCCCCAAGCCTAGAACCTAAAAAAAAAAAGAGATACCCATAAGGAAGCCCAAATGAGCACCTGCTAGATGCCAGGCACCGTGTAGTGCACAAAGAAGCCAAAGGTAATGGCCCTTGCCCTAGAAAAGCTCTCAGTTGAGACAGGAGGATGGAAACAGTTCACATAAAAAGGTATTTTCAAGAAGCAGATACGGCTCCACCTGCTGGGCGCCCACCTACCACATAGGAGGTCCCAGGTTAGGGTCCCAGTGCCTCCTAAAAGAAGATAAGCAGATGCCACCCCCGCCCACAATGAGCTAGATGTCACCCCCCTCTGCTACTAGTTAGACACCACCCCCACCACAATGAGCAGATGCCACAGGCCCCAGAAGCCACAGCTGTGGTGGAGCAGATGTGGCTCAGGCCATTGGGCACTCGCCTCCCATGTGGGAGGTCCCAGCTTTGGTTCCCAGTGCCTCCTGGAGAAGGCGAGCAAACAATGAGCAGACAGATGAGAGAACCATCTAGGGGAGGGAGAGAATAAATAAAAAGGAAAATAAAGTAAATAAATAAATCCTAAAAAAAAAAGTTTTTTTTAAAAAAAAGGGAATTTTCCAAAATGAGAGCATTGCCAAGTAAACCATAGAGCAAGGGGACTGGGGACCAGCACAATCAGAGGAGATGTGACAGAGGGAGCTGTGAGCAGGCCCTGGGAGATAGGGGGCTTTCGAGAGTCTGGAGGCAGGTGCAATGCATTCTGGGTGCTCACCAGAGGCAAGCACGGTCCCTACTGACGGGCCTCGGAGTCTAAGCAGGAGTCAAGGTGAGCAGATGTGGTGTCCACTCAAGGATGCCCAGGGTTGCTGGGCGTGTGGGGGTGCTCACGTGGCAGAGAGGAAGCAAAGAAAGGAGCCTTGAACTTGATCAGCTTGATGTGTGAAAACAAGGAGTAACATTTTCTAGGTAACCTTGTGTTAAGCAATGAAGCAAAGGAAGGCAGATTTGAAGTCACATTAAGGGCTAAGCAACAGGAGGCCCAGGCTCCAGCCCCAAACCTACCTCAGACAGGCCAGGTCACCTCGGTCAGATCCCCACTGTTCTCAGCAACTCTGTCCTCCTCTGTGAGCGGAGAACTTGGATTTAATTTCTCAGGTTCCTTCCAGCCCCCAAGCTGCCAAATTAAAAGCAAATGAAAGAACATTACAAACTCATGATATTTAAAATACATACATAGATAAAGAGCAATAGAAATAGCGATATATATGTATAGGTGAATTGGCACACACACACACATTCCTCAGCTGTGTTCACCGAGAGGCTCTAAAAGCACTGACACCCCAGTAGCAATGAACACACATGGTACCCAGATCTTGGTTTCTAAACACCATTCTCCAATAAAGGAACCAGGTGACCTAGAGAAATGATTGATTACAGGACCAGGGCAGGAAAAATATGAGTCTAGAGCATGATATGGTGCCAGAAAATAAGGAAGTGCTCAAAAAAGGATGGGGCCTGTCAAAAGGACAGAGGAGATAATTCAAAGGAGCTCCCAATGGCCAAAGCTGAAATAATTTTCCAACAAAATAAGTAATCCAGAGCACAGAGTTATAATTCATAGAATAAAATGAATACCCATAGTGATAAAAATAATTAATCAAATAAAAAATAGGGAGCAGATGAAGTGCAAACAGTTGAGCTCCCGCCTCCCACACGGGAGGTCCCAGGTTTGATTCCCAGTGCCTCCTGAAAAAACAAAAACGAACAACAAGCAAAAGTAACGAGAAAACCAACCCAGGGAAGCCAATGTGGCTCACTGGTTGAGTGCCACCTTCCCATATACGAGGTCCTGGATTCAATCCCTGGCCCCAGCACCTCAAAAACTAATAATAATATTAAATAAATAAATGGAAAGGGGAGCAGGTATAGCTCAGTGGTTGAGCGCCTGCTTTACATGTATGAGGTCCCAGGTTCAATCCCCAGTACCTCCTAAAATATAAATAAATAATAAGTGGGGAGAAGGGACAGCTCTTCCTAATAGGAGAACTCCAAAATAAATGTAGAAGGAATGAGGGAAGTAGAAAAGCTAAAATCTGGGACTGAGGAAGAGAGGGAGTTATAACTCAGAGGCTACAGAGTTTCTGTTTGAGGGAATCAAACAGTTTGGGTAATAGATGTTGATAACGATTACACAACATTTTGACTGTAATTAATACCACTGAACTGTTCAACTGAAAATGGGTAAAATGGGAAATTTGGGGCTGTATATATGTTACTGCAATTAAAGGTTTAAAAAAAATACCACAGAGCAAACACCATAGTAACAACTGTTACAGGCAAGACTCACTGATGGAGGCTAAAATTAGTGGGTAGGAGTTTGAGGAGAAACAGGATATTTGCACAATCTCAAAGTACTTCTCCCAAATATTTATTAATTACAAAGAAAAAGTGGTAATTGCACAGTGGAGGAAGTGGGCAGACAGCACCTTGTCCAAGTAATCCAGGTCAACCTCAGCAGTAAGGGGACACAGGGACATCATGTATCCTTTGAAATGAGGCCCTGAGACGGGCACATACACTCTGTGGAATTTTTCCCAAAAATGTGTAACCTTGATCTCATCATGAGAAAGTGTAGGACAGCCCAAAGCAAGGACTTCTGCAAAGTCTTGCCCGGGCCCTTCAAAACTGCCAAGGACAAGAAAGCCGAGAAGGAGACCAAGGAAGCAGGACGACTAAATGCAACGTGGGATCCTGGGCTAGAGAAAAAGACATTTGTGGGGAAAGCAGTGAAATCCAAAAAAAAAAAAAAAAAAGTGTATTGCTTAGTTACTATTATACCGCTGTCAATTTCTTGGTTTTGATGCTTTCATTACGGCTATGTAGGGTGTTAATAACAACAAAAGCAAAAGAAAGAAAGGGTGTGTGTGCCACAGGCACACGTGTCCATGCCGTCGGGGCACGCGTGTTGCGATCGTGGGAACACGAGTAAGTGTACGAGAGTGCCGGGGGGTGGGGCGCCGGCAGGAGGGAGAAAGGCCTTTTGCTGTTTCAGGCGGCGTGCTGAGCCTCGGATCTGATTTTCACAAAAGGATTACTCGATTACATTCTTTACCACGGGCAGCTGTCCCTGTCAAATAAATAATCATCGCCTTACATTTATATATCACCTTTCATCCCACGGCCCTTTTCTTACAGCCGGGACCAGCCTGGGAATGGCTTCAGCCCCTCTTGGGGGAGGGAGGGAGACTTAGGGAGGGGGCCGTCCCCCAGCCAGAAGACAGCCGAAACCCCCGCCAGTTTCCAGGCGCTGGAGCGCCGGGACCCCCAGCCAGAGAAGGGGAAGCTCAGCTGCCAAGGGGAAGGGGGGCGGGGGGGGCTGGCTGATGGAGCAGGGCCAGGGCCAGGGCGAGCGTGGCTGGCAGCAGGCTCCCCAGCAGGACACCGTGCCCGGCAGCGTCCACCCAGCAGAGCAGAGCAGAGCGGGTGCGGGCAGGCGCCTCCCGAACCTCTCCGTGCCTTGGTTTCCTCGTCACTCGGGATGATGGTGAGCATAAAGCCACGGTCTTTGAGCGTCCAGCACAAGGCCTGGCAGAGAACCAACAGTCACCTGCTGGCCCCCCGAGAAAGAGCCCCAAGCAAGGGCCAGACCAAGAAAGAGGGCTGCGGGGCCAGGCGGAAAGCACAGAGACACCTCCTAGTGCCCAGGACAGAGGCTGAAGGTTGCCCGAGAGGCTGACCGTCCACCGCAGGGCAGAGCGGGGTGGGGTGCCTGCGCCAAGCCTTCGAGGAGGCGACTGTCCTCCCGTGGAGACTGTTCCAGCAAAAGCTGCCCTGTAGGGTGCACAGAGGGGGGCCATGCAAGAGGAGGGAGAGACAAGGATGAATGGCCCCAGCAACAAAGACACGTGCCAGCCCAGATGCCCCCGGCCCTGCTGCTGGCTGCCTGCCATCTAGGCGGACAGACAGGGGCCCCCTGAAAGCCGTCGCCAGCTGTGAGGCAGGCCGAGGGCAAGCGAGAGGACGGGGCGGGGAGGCCCCTCTGGGCAGTGGGTCCCGCAGGCCTGTTGGAAGAAGCAGGCCTTCTCCAGGCCGGGAAAGAAGTGTGGGGCTCCGAGGAGCGCACGGGGGCGGGGGACGCCGGCACAGGGACCGGCCCACCACGGCGTGCCCCGGGCAGGGCACCGTCACCGCCCTGCTGGGGAACGAGCGGGGTGGGGTGCTCCTGGGAGCCCCCACAGCACCAGGAAGCTGGGGGGGAGAAGCTTTGGCATCGAGGTTGTGAGATTTTTTTTAAGCTTCCGATGACACGGGATATCCAGGAGCTGACAGAGACCCCCAATGTCATACGAAACCCAAGGCCAGTCCTGGTCCTGGCCGGGAGCCCGAGCCCCCAGGTGCTAAGCCCCCGGCTCCCCCAGCCTCTGCACAGAACCCCACACTGCCCCTGGGCCTCTTCCACGCACCTGGGGCCCCCTCCCTTCGTCCTTCCCCAACAAACCTGAAGTGTCCCTTGGTCACACATCTGCCCACGCTTCCTTCTAATCTTCTGACTCAAACCCCACATTTCTCCCCAGCCTCCCACCACAAACCTCCAAACTTCCACTGGTCCACACCGCTGAACCCTTTCTTTCCCCTGCCCTTTTCCAGGAACCCCGCTATTTCCTTCTGTCCTCACCCCCTGAACCTCAAAGCACCCACTTGCCCTCCAGCCTTCCTTCTGGCCTCCCACACCTAACCCCAAAACATCCTGACATCCTCCCACGACACACCCCAAACTACCCTCCGACTTCCCTACCAAACCTAAAATCATCTTCAACTTCTCCAAAGAGACCCTAAAGGGTGGAACGCCGAGAGCAGCACCTCCCAGCCCGCCTAGGGTTCAGGGCAGGCACTCTACCACCAGCCTGTCGCGGGCAGACACATCTCAGGCCAGGATGTCAACACCCGGACTGGCCTGTACCCCGGCTGGTCATCAGGACAAGTCCTTCAGCTTCGGCTAAAATGCCTGGGGAGCTTCCTGGGGTCCAGGCCCCAGTGCTCTCTGCCAGCTTCCCCTGGGACACACCAAACTGGCCTCGAACGGCACAGCATTGCCAAACTGCTGCGACTCTGCCCCTGCGCAGCGCAGGCCACTCCTGGCCGCGGGCCACACCGTGAGTAGCACAGGCCTAGATGACGCTCTCCTCCTGGGCTTGCCCTGAGAGGCCCTTCCACGGCCCAAACCAACAGGCTTTGCCCAGCGGGCAAACCAAGAGCCAAGGGGGTACAACCCAATTCTGTACCCCCGGAGCCAGCCAGAGCCTGCTGGTCTGATGGGGTCACATGGGGGCAATGGCCTGGGCCCCTGAGGTGTCAGCCGCGGGGGCCGGAGCGAAGGGAGAGAAACCCACCTGAGGCGCCGCAGGAATCAGAGGAAGGTGGAGCCCTGTGGACCCTCAAGAAGGGGGGTGAGGCAGGGCAACTGCAAGAAATCGCATGTCCCCCAAGTCGTCCCAAACAAAAGCCAGCCCCCGTGGAGAAGGCCCCTCCCAGGGACATCGACGCATGGTCCACGAGGGGACCTGTGGACACAGGGGCAGCCTGGCCTCGGAGGTGGGATGGGGGGAGAGGAGGGGGGCCAGTGTGTGAACAGAAAGGAGGGAAATCTAATCAAAACCGGTTCCCACTCAGCCACCTGCTGAATGCACGCTCGGTCGTTCCCGGGCAGAAGGCTCACGAAAAGCGCCGCCAGAGGTTCATCTCCTTGGCCTCAGATGGAGGGAAAGAGCAAGGAGCCGAGCCTCCATCCTCCCCAACCGCCCCCACCCACCCCCAGAAGAAGAAAAAGGCCATGAAGCTGAAATCTGAGAAGATGCCAGCGGGCAGCAGGAGGCAATTTACAGCCGGGAAAACCGAGCGCTTGGGCCAGATGTGGGCCCTGGGGAGGGGGCCGAGCTCCAAGTGCGCCTGCTCCGAGGGGCGGGGGAGGCCGAGGGCGCCTCGCCCGGGACACCCTCGTCCTGCAGCCCTGGGCTCCCGAGCTGGGGACCAGGGGACAGCTTCCTGCCTGTCCAGGGGGCAGCACGGGGGGGAGGGGAGCAGGAGAGGGGGAGCAGGAGAGGGGCTGCAGGGCAGACAGGAGGGTGCAGGGCCTCCCCACACCTGCAGGCCCAGGGCCTGGAAGGAGGCACGGAGAGAAAATGAGGCAATGGGAGGGAGCTAAACGGGGGGAAGGCAGGGAAGAAATTGGGGGGAGGCCCAGACATGAGGGCCAGGTGAGTGGGCAGAGGCGGGCGCGGGCAGAAGGAGTGCAGGGGCCTCTTCTCATCCGAACCAGACGCCCCTGGCCCGGTTCCTCCCTCTAACACGCGTGACTCCAGGCCGTGAGCGAAGCCCCAGCAAGGAAACGGAGCTCATTCCCCTGCTTGGCGTGGCCCCCCCGGGAGAGGAGCTCGTCTTCCCGCACTGATGAGCTTCCTCTTTCAGGCAAGACTGCAGCCCCCCCCCCCCCGCAGGCCTCCCGCCGCGCACCCCCCTACCAAGGTGGGGAAGGACGGGAAATCACGCCCTCCGGCCGGCGGCGAGCGCTCCATTCTGGAATGAGAAGCGCTGGCCGCTGCCCCTCGCCAGCCAGCCACGGGTGAGGCCGGGTGAGGCGAGTGGACCACTGACATCGCACAGCCAGGGAGAGGGAGCGCCAGGGCGGAACGGCGCTCCCCACTCCCCCACTCCCCCACTCCCCCACGCAGCCTTCCTCTGAGCCCCCAGGCCACACAGCCCCAGTTTCAGGAAACAAAGCTGCCCCTCTCTTGAGCATCCAGGGGCCTGAGATGGACGGCAGGGGGGAAGGAAGTCAAGCCCCCTAAAGAGCTGAAGGCAGAAATCCGTGTGACAAGGGGTGGAATTATTTCCCCAGGAAAAAAAAAAATTTAATTAAAGCCCTCCCCAACCAGACCCCGGGGCATTTAGCTATAAGCTGATGTAATACGGGGAGGAGAGGCCAAGGGGAAAGGATCCCCCCCCCAAAGCAAGTCTGTTGCCAGGAGCACAACAGGGAGGTCACAGCTGGAGAAAGACAAGCCAAGCAGGATGTGGGGGCCCGGCTGAGTGCTCGGCCGTCTGCTGCAAAGCAGAAGCCTTTGAACTGGCATCCCAGGGGACAGCGCTCTCTGGAGGCCCAAATCCAGCCTGGAACGGATGCACGGTGCCCAGAGCAGAGCGTGTCAGTGGCATCAAAGGGGACTGCTTCTACCGGTGGGAGCCAGGCAGGGGGCCGGGCAGGAAGCAGGCCCTGGGGTGGGCAGGGGAGTTTGGACACTGGCCTGGGCTCCAGAGGTGGACAGCCGGTCCTCCAGCAGGAAGGGAGCGGCCAGGGGAGGGGCGGCGGGGAGGCGGGCAGGGCTGTGCCCACCGGCCCACAGACCCCCACCTCTCGGCGGCTCGCCATCCCCTGGCAAAGCTGACTTGCCCACCCCGGGCCCCAGGCCCGAGCCCAGAGTGGGCGGGGAGGCCCGGGATCTCGAGAAGACCCATCTTGGAGAGGGCACCCCCGCTGCCGCACCCAGGTTTGGCCGGGGAGGGGGCCGGCTGGAAAGGGGCTCCAAGCCCAAGCCCCACCTGCCTTGGATGGGCCCAGATCGGTGCTGGCAGCTCAAAAGGCCGATGGGAACTCAGTTCCCAGTAGGAGAACCCCACCCCCACCCCACCCACCCCGCTGGCCCCTCCCCCACTGGTCAGCTGGCTGAAGGTCCTGGCAGCTGGGACCACCTGGTGGGCCCCACAGTGCAGTGTGGGCGCCTTCTCCAGCTCAGGGCTGAGCTCCTGCTGCCCCCTCCCCCCAGCTCCGGGTATATGACAGTGGACTGCACAGAGGAGGCCAGCGGGAGGCGCAGCTTACGGCTTGTCCTGCCAAGCTCTCCTGCCCCCAGCTCTGCTCTCCCGCAGGCTGGGTTCCGTGGCAGCCCCCAGGGCCTGTATACAGTGTTCCCTTCCCAGGGTGGTGGGCTGGGGACACAGTGTACCGGGATAGATTTCCTGATCTCAGGCAGCCAAGTGAGTGCTCTGCTCACTTCCGCCAATCCACAACATGCACACCTGCTTCACGGAAAAAAAGAGAACTACATGAGTAAGAGAAGACAAGCGCGAGCCCGACCGTGGCACCAAAGGACCAGGCTTAGCATCCCGTCTTGGGGATGTCGTGCTAGCCCCCCACTTCCCTGGGCTTCCATCTCCTCACCTGCCCAGAGCTACCCCAGGACCTAACAGACGGGCTGCCGAGGAAGCCAGGGGGACCGTGGAAGACGAGAGAGAACCGCGTGAGCTGCAAAGCGCACTGTCGGGTGATGTGCCAAGTGCTGAAGACTGACGGCGAGCGGGTGTGGAACTGATCGGCAGGGTTCGGATTGAAATGCCTGCTCGGCCCCCCCCAGCTGGGAGCAGTGGGTTGAGGAACCACAGCCACGAGCTGTCCTGAGGAGTAAAGGAAGGCAAGGAGAGAGGCAGGGCCTCCCTGGCTTCCTAGAGGAAGCACCAGATGGACGCAAGCTCTTGTTACCTATCATTATCAGTGGGGTGCGCGTCTGTGCCTCGTGCTGTCATCCCTCCCAGGCTAGGAGTCACCACGCCGTCACCCCTGCCCCTGCCCCAGCTGCACCTCCAGGGGGTCCCAAGCAGCCTCTTCAGCTGGGGACCCCTCAGAGAGCCCCTGGACTTTCCTCGATGACACCCAGCCCCGAGGCCTCTAAGGCCCTCGAACACCCAGCAAGGTAAGCACGATCAAGGCCTTCCCGTTAGGAGGAGCTGCGCCCCATTCGGGCACATTCTGCAGCAGCCCGGGTCCCACCGGGGGGGTCCTGAAAAGCCACCTCCCCACGCTGGAAGATGGCTGCTTCTCGGGACTGCGTGGGAGAGTGGGACGTAGCTCCAAGAGGGCGGTCTTTCTTTGCACCCATCTGTGACCTGTGACGAGAACTCCGAGAGCCTCCGGGCTCGCCAATGGACGTGGCTGGACTCCCAGCGCCAAGGGCTTGGAGAAGAAAATCAGCCTGGAGGAGAAATTGAAGCATTTCCTGCTGCCATCTAGTGGTCAAGACAAAGAAGGGCGGGCCACAAGCCAGAGGGCCACCAGAGTCTGGGTGACCGGTAGCCCCTCATCCCCCTAAAGCCGGGCCAGGGGTGAGTGATCAGCTTGGCGTGGCCAAGCCTAGGACAAGGCAGAGGGCATCAGACAGATAAAAAGGGTACCCCCCCCAAAAAAAAATAATGCCTGCTGGTTGTCTTCCCAGGGATTGGGGGTGGGGGCAAGGATGGTTCCCCGGCCCTCAGGACAGATAACAATGGGCTCCCTAGCCTGTGGGGGAACAGGTGAGTACAACGAACAGGTGAGCACAACGCGGCCCTGCCCACAGGAGCCTTCTGTGGCGTCTCTCCTCTCAGCCTGGCACCATCCACTCCCAGCACCCCCACATCAAGCTACTGCTTGGGGGTGCCACGCCCGTCCCCACACCAGTCCCTCCACCTGCAGGCCTTTTCCTCCCTTCTCCACCTGGAGCACTTTCCCGTTCAATCCCCACTGCCTCTTCCAGGCAGCCCGCCATCACTCTCTCCTCACACTCCAGCGATGAGAAGTGGCCAGCTCCCTTCTGGCCTCCTTCTGGGAAGACGCGGGGCCCCCAGCAGCCATCTGCCATGCCAAGCACCACGGCCGCTGCCCCCAGCCCTCCCTCCAGCCCTCCCAAAGGCCCATCTGTCTGCCGGCCTGCCCCAGGTGACCTTCCACTCTATGCAGCGACCTTGAGCAGAGGGGATGGCCCTCGCAGATGGGCACAGCCCGAGACCCAGGCTCCAGCGTTGGCAGACCCCGTCCTGCCCATGTCACGTGCCTGGTAACTTTCTTCCTTCCTCCAGCCCTCACATTCCCCCATTTATAGGATTGAGGATCAGCTCTTAGATCCCTTTCAGGACAAAGTATCTATGACGCTAACTCATGCTAATGTGTCAGTGGCCAGTAATAGCTAACTGTGTAACTGCTCCCACAACACTCCCATCTTCAGAGGGGAGGAAGTCTCCATCTCCCATTCATTCATTCATACGGTAAAAACACAGCGGCGTTCAATGCGTTTTGCTGGTGCCGCTGCAGTGTGGCTTGCTTAGCCCTGCCACAGCCATAGTCCACGGAGGAAGGCCACGGAGGAAGGCCAAGGGTCGCAGCTAAGCTGACACTTGACACAGTCCCTCCAGGCAGATCGGAAGGAAAGCACTAGTCCTGCGCCTGACACGTGGCGATGACAGCGTGGCGGATCCTGCTGTTACACATTCCCCGGGGCCTGCTCCAAGCAGTCAGCCCTCACAACCACCCCAGGAGCTAGAGACTACTATTTGAGCCACTTTATAATGGAAAAAACTGAGGCCCAGGGAGAGTCACTAAATTGGGTTTGCCCAAAGTCAGGCAGCCAGAGGTGTCAAGCTCGGAATTGAACCTGGGCAGCTGTCTGGCCATGGTAAGTGACCAACAGGTGATAGATTGTGAATGGAGTTTGCTCTCCTCGACGATCCATTTCCATGGTTCCTGGGCCTTGAGGACCTGCCTCCAGCCTCTATATCAAGGACTTCTTTCCCTGCTACATCCGTTTCCCTGCACACCTGTCACTCGAGGAGAAAAGTCTAACGCTTCTCCAACTTTCAGAGGCATATTTTGGGGCCCATCTGAACTCATTTCATGTGAGACACTCAGCCACTCAATGTAACAGTGCTATTTATTTTGGAGCCACTCTTAGATGAGAGTTAAAAATAAATATCTTCGTGGGAAGCAGATTTGGTTCAACTGACAGAGCATCCGTCTACCACATGGGAGGTCCAGGGTTCAAACCCAGGGCCTCCTGACCCATGTGGTGAGCTGGCCCACGTGCAGTGCAGATGCACGCCAGGAGTGCCGTGCCACGCAGGGGTGTCTTCCACGTAGGGGTGCACCCTGCAAGGAGAGCCACCCCACGTAAGAAAAATGCAGCCTGCCCAGGAATGGCACCGCACACACGGAGAACTGATGCAGCAAGATGACACAACAAAAAGAGACACAGATTCCTGGTGTCACTGACAAGAATACAAGCAGACACAGAAGCACACACAGCAAATGGACACAGAGAGTAGACAACGGGGGGACAGGGAGGGGAGAGAAATAAATAAAAAAATAAATCTTAAAAAAAAAAAAATGCCTTGGAATGAAAGGTCTGGAAGGATCTAGAATCCACACCAAGTTTTACCCGTCGCTTCTCCTAGAAGGACACTGGGATTGAGGGAGGTGCTGGAAAGGGGTCGCTACATTCCACTCTATTGCTTCTTTGCTATTTCACGTTTTGCAAGCACATTTTCATAGAATAACGGAATCATTATTTAAAAATAAAGTAAACTCTTCATGCAGCTAGATCAATGGCAGACAACCACACCCCGAACTGGAAGGAAAGTGCCTGGTGAAGCAGACCAGGCCTCAGGAGAATGGGCCATGGAGTGGGAGACGAGGCCGCGTCTTTTTCCAGGACGGGTGGGGTGCCTTGGACAGAGGCAGATGGTGGAGTGTTTTCCAGAGCACAGAGACAAACTCTCTGCCCCCCAAAATACCTTGTCCATCTGCTCGTTCATGCCTGAGATTCCTTCCCTGAGGGGCAGTCTTCCATAGCACAGTCAGAAATAGGCCTGAAACCATAAACCCACCCAAGAGGTGGACATGGCGCATCAGGTGGAAATGAGGTCCCTGGCTGCAGACGTGGGGAAGCAAGGCTCTTAGCAAGCCCTCTCTGCTTGGCCTCACAGGATAACCCAGGGACAAGACGGGGACTCTGGGCTGGACGCGGCAGTACCCCGGCAGACACCAGCTGCCCCGGAGGTGAGGAGGAGGGGTTCCTTGCCAGCCGCACCCTGACTTAGGTGGAAAGAGACAGGCTGCTCGCCAAGAGGGTGGAGGGCAGGGCCGGGCACAACTGTGAGCGCCGGGGTGAAAGAGCCCGAGCCCGAAGAGCCGAGGAGCTGGAGGAAGGGGATAAGGCCATCAAGATTTTTTAAAAGGTAGCATATCCAGAACCACTGAAGTGAGATCTCTCACCAGGCTGGCCCCAACTCAGCTGGAGATCGCCCTGGGATCTGGGCATTTCAAACAGGAGCACATTTGGAGAAGCATGAATAGAATGGTGGAAGGAAGCGGATTTGGCTCAATGGATAGGGCGTCCGCCTACCACATGGGAGAGCCAGGGTTCAAACCCCGGGCCTCCTGACCCGTGTGATGAGCTGGCCCATGCGCAGTGCTGATGCGTGCAAGGAGTGCCATGCCACGCAGGGGTGTCCCCCGCGTAGGGGAGCCCCACGCGCAAGGAGTGTGCCCCATAAGGAGAGCCGTCCAGTGCGAAGGAAGTCCAGCCTGCCCAGAAGTGGCGCCACACACACAGAGAGCTGATGCAGCAAGATGATACAACAAAAAGAGACACAGATTCCCGGTGCCACTGACAAGAATAGAAGCAGACACAGGAGACCACACAGCGAATGGACACAGAAAGCAGACAACTGGTGGGGGGAGGAAGGGGAGAGAAACAAATAAATAAATAAAATCTTAAAAAAAAAAAAAAGAGCTGCAATGATAAAATTTAAAGAAAAACAAAAAAAAATAGAATGGTGGTAGGGCTTAGAACTGGGCCAGAAAGAGCAGGAATGCAAAAACTGAAGACAAGAGACTCTGAGAGGGACCAACACCTGAGGTCAAACGCCTGCAGGCCTGGCCAGGATTGGTTCTGCGTGCTCCCAGAGAGGGCACGGGCCTCCGGGAGTCAAGCTCTGGCCACTCCCTGCACGCTGCCAGGCACTGTGCCCACAGCTCTATCAGCGTCGGAGCCTTCTTCTCGTTTAATACCCACGACCACTCTATGAAAGAAATGCTACTACTGCCGCACATCAGGTGATCCTTGGAGGAGGTAAGTAACTGGCCCAAATTCACATGGTAGTGGAAAAGCTGAGACCAAGCTCGAGCGCCTGTGTCATCATCCACTTTGCTCCACCAGCAGTGGTGCCGACGGCGCAGGCCCTGCTGTGGAGACACAGGCTAATTCCATCCCGCTATCGCTTTCTTGCATGTGACATCTGGCTATTTACTTAGGCTTGCTCTGTTTCCTCCTCTGTAAAAATGAGAATATCACCACCCACCTCCGAGGCCTCTTGGAACAAAAAGAAATTATGAACATGCCTAGCAGCTCTTGGCACAGAAAGGGGCTCCATAAATCCTGCATTCATTTTTTCCCCCTAAAGTAGAGAAAACTAGACAGCTAGAACAGACGACCTCAGCAGGTAGAGAGCTTCCCATCAAAGCAGGTCAGAGGAGATGAGGAGGTGAGCTAAAGCAGAGGAGCCACTCAACAAGGACAAACATCAGATGGAGGGGGAAGTGGACTTGGCCCAACAGATAGGGCGTCTGCCTACTACATGGGAGGTCCGTGGTTCAAACCCCAGGCCTCTTTGACCCGTGTGGAGCTGGCCCATGCACAGGGCTGATGTGCGCAAGGAGTGCCGTGCCACGCAGGGGTGTCCCCACATAGGGGAGCCCCATGTGCAAGGAGTGCGCCCGTAAGGAGAGCCACCCAGCGCGAAAGAAAGTGCAGCCTGCCCAGGAGTGGCGCTGCACACATGGAGAGCTGATGCAGCAAGATGATGCAACTAAAAGAGACACAGATTCCCGGTGCTACTGACAAGAATGCAAGTGGAAAGTGGACACAGAAGAACACACAGCGAATGGACAGAGAGAGCAGACAATGGGGGGGAAGGAGAGAAAAATAAATAAAATAAATACATCTCTAAAAAAAATCAGATGGAAAGTGACCTGGATGACCTTCAATGTTCTTGAAATCTGATGTGGCTACAACATTTAGACCTTTTCTGAAGAGTAGGCATCATTAGAGGAAAGAAGAGACAGCAATTCAAGAACTCTGGTATCCTGAAAGAATCAGGGTTATCACAAAAAGAGAAAAGGTGTAAAGAAATGGAAGGCTGCAAACAACACAAATAAAATTTGCCAATAAAAATAAAGTAACTTACATTTTTAGAGCATCCCCATCTGTGCCAGACACGATGCTAACCATTTTACAGAGATGATGACACCAAATGCTTACATCTCGACGGGGCAGGTACTATTATTATTCCCATGATAACTGATGAGGAAGCTGAAGCTGGAAGGCCAAGGTCACACAGCTGATGAGTGCCCGTCTCGCCGGCATGCCACAGGCCAATCCTACATGTGGTCTCCAGAACCCCATCACCTACAGGTGGACACCTGACTTTAGGGGCCCCTGCCCAGCTCCTGCCTTCTGCCCTCAGTCACACCTGGAGAGAAATCTTTCCAGAACAGAAAAGCAGCCCCGAGCAGCAGAAACCTTCTCCCCACTCCTCAAAGGCCAGAGAGCTTAAACTGGAAGCTAACGTGAAGAAGAAATTGCAAGTGGATCCAGGAAATATAGGGGCAATTTTTGTTAAATGGAGGAAAAAAACAAAACAAAAGAGCAAACTTGTATTTTCACCAGCTCCATCAGCTTTTGGAAGAAACCACAGGCCGCCTCAAGGGGCTGCCAAGCGCTCGGCCAGGTCCTGCTGGTGAGCTGGCTCGGATGAGCAAGAGGGGCTCGCGTTTCCTGAGCTGGCGGGGCAGGCCCAGCCCCAGCACGTGCTGACAGTGCTCTGGAGCCGCCTGGGGAAGCAGAAGGAACTGGGAAGCGGCCCGCTGGCCACCCCAACAGCACCATCCTGGAAAGGCCGGAGAGTCGCTACCGCTGCCCAAAGACCTTCCCTCATGGCACTGGTCGGTGGCCCATGCAAGAGAGAGGATGTCCAGAAGGCCACGAACAGCAGAAGGAGCTCTGGAAGCAGAGAAGATCTAGGGACCTGGGGCAGGAGCAAGGTACACCCACCACCCAAATGGGGGCAGTCAGCATGGGAGCAGTGCAGCGAGGGGGCTCTAACTGGGCCTGGCTCCCACCACTGCTTCCCCTCTGGCCCTTGGGCCTCCGAGCCACACAATGGGAACCATTCGTCTTACTCTTCAGTCACCCCACAAGGAGACTAAGAGGCTGGAAGAGGGCAAGTCCTGAAAAGGATGCAGAGAGCTTAGTTTTTTCCTTAAGCTGACATTTAAATGCTTGCCATGTATCAGACACTGCGCTAAGCCCTTTCAATGGATAATCTCACTTAATTTTCATAACAGCTCTAGGAGGTAGTTTCCACTATTATCACCATTTCAAAAGCAGACAAACTGAGTATATAAGAGTTAAGTAACTGGGAAGTGGATTTGGCTCAACGGATAGCGCATCAACCTACCACATGGGAGGGCCAGGGTTCAAACCCAGGGCTTCCTGACCCATGTGGTGAGCTGGCCCACGCACAGTGCTAATACACGCAAGGAGTGCCCCTGCCACGCAGCAGTGTCCCCCATGTAGGGGAGCCCCAAGCACAAGGAGTGCGCCCCATAAGGGGAGCCGCCCAGGGTGAAAAACAGTGCAGCCCTGCCCAGGAGTGGCACCGCACACATGGAGAGCTGACACAGCAAGATGACGCAACAACAAGAGACACAGATTCCTGATGCCGCTGACAAGAATACAAGCGGACACAGGAAGAACACACTGCGAATGGACACAGAGAGCAGACAACTGGGGGTAAGGGTGGGGGTGGAAGGGTGGGGGGGGGTGGGCAGGGAAGGGGAGAGAAATAAAATAAAATAATAAAATCTAAAAAAAAAAAAGAAGAGTTAAGTAACTTGTGCAATGACTAGTGGGAGGCAGGCCCACGTGGTCTGACCTCAGAACCCATACTTTTAACCAAGATCTTTTACCACTTCCTAAAACAGACTCTAAGGAGCTAGTAAAAGGAATTGTTAAACATAGTTCCTGGCCTCAAAGCATTTATAGCCAGATGAGGGAAATGGATAAAGGGATCCAATGCTCGGCGGAAAATCACCTATGAGCATGCAGGTATTATTACTACAGATGTGCATTTATTGTTTCAATTACAGAAACCTGTGTGTGTGTATCGGGGAATGCAAGTATCCATGTGTGAGTCTGAGTGGTACGTGTGTGGGTGTGCATGGCAGTGTGCGTGTGTCTGTGTCGGTGTTGACACACGGGGCTGGGGAGCCCCTGGAAGGACCGGGAAGGAAGATGGTGGGAATTTCACTTTACAGTAGGAGGGTGGTGAGGTGACAGCCTGCTGGACCCCAAAATTATTCTTCTCTTCTTTGCTCAAACCAGGAAGGAACAGAGAGGTAAACCAGGAAGGAACAGAGGATAAACCAGGAAGGAACAGAGAAGTAAACCAGGAAGGAACAGAGGGTAAACCAAGAAGGAACAGAGAGGTAAACCAGGAAGGAACAGAGGGTAAACCAGGAAAGAACAGAGGGTAAACCAGGAAGGAACAGAGGGTAAACCAGGAAGGAACAGAGAGGTAAACCAGGAAGGAACAGAGGGTAAACCAGGCGGCCTTGTTAGGGGGTGGGATGTGGGCAGTAAAGTCTGGGAGGGTTCTCGGGGGGTGGGCACTCAGCCCTTTGTGTCTAAGGGCCTCTTGGAGACCCTCTGAGAAGAGGCCTTCGGGGTCTTGAACGTCCCCTCCCCATAGAATATAATTCTCCCACGGGGGGGGTGGTCTGCATCTCCGTGCCTTCAGGTCCAAGAGGAGGGGGTAGCCGGAACCCGCAGGAGGGGTGGGGGTAAGGAAAGTGGTCAGGGCCTGCACCCACAAGACAGTGAACCTGGCTCAGCCTGCTGCCCCCCACGTTGAGAAATGAGCCCAGAATGGGGAAATTTCTCCTTCATAAATAACAGTATTACTATTTTAATATGAGCAGTATATTCATTGACTCCCTTATTAAGCATTTTTATAAGCACGATCTCTTTCGATCTTTTTTTTTTAAAGATTTATTTATTTCTCTCCCCTCCCCCACACAGCCTGCCCCACCCCAGTTGTCTGTTCTCTGTGTCTATTCGCTATGTCGTCTTCTTTGTCCGCTTCTGTTGTTGTCAGCGGCCGTGTGGGCAGCACCATTCTTAGGCAGGCTGCACTTTCTTTCGCACTGGGTGGCTCTCCTTATGGGGCGCATTCCTTGCGTGTGGGGCTCCCCTACACGGGGGACACGCTTGTGTGGCACAGCACTCCTTGCGCGCATCAGCACTGTGCATGGGCCAGCTCCACACGGGTCAAGGAGGCCCGGGGTTGAACCGCGGACCTCCCATGTGGTAGACGGACGCCCTAACCACTGGGCCAAGTGTGCTTCCCTCTTTCGATCTTTACAACATCTCCGTGAGGTTTTTGTATGATACCCATTTTACAGAGGAGCAAAGAGAGGCTCTGATAAGTTAACAGCCGTATACGCAACCACCTTGCCAGGGAGCCAGGATCTGAATCTTTCTGATCCAAAGCCTGTTTTCTTACCCACTATATACACAAATGCAACAAACTCAAAGGAAGTCTCTTCTGGAAATGAATACAGCCGCAAAGCCCTGTGTTCACCCAAACAGCACGCACAGGGCAGGTAACACCCAGTAAGCCCTGGTCAACAACACACTGAACACAAGCAAAAAGCCTGTTCTTGCGTGATGGTCACAAATGTTGCTGGGGCTCACTTGAGGTTCCGTTTCAAACTGCTGTCAGCCACAAAACTTGGTTAAAACAGCAAGCATCCCCCCTCTCTCCCACTCCCCTGCAGCAAAACCAGGTTGAACTGGTATTTCCCAAAAGGCCACGGCAATGAGGTATCATTTTAAATCGGGCTTTCAGAGGCCATTTAAGGCAGGAGAAGAAAATTTTTCTATCTGGCAAAGACCATCTTAACTGCACACAGAGAAAAATCAATCGTGACTGCATGAGTGGAGAGGAACGCACATTAGGGTTTTCTTTTAGAGTGAGAAATATAAAATGACTCCCTTGTGACGGTATTCAAGTAACACAACCCTATTTTTCACATCATTCTTCAGCCGTAAATTACAGCCAATTAAGGGAGAAAACTCAAGGGGGAAGAGTGGGATAGGGAAGGAGAGGTAGAGGGAACCCAGGCACAGAGGGACCAGCTCCTGCAAAGAGGTACTGGGGATTGAACCCAGGACCTTGTACATTGTGGGAAGGCAGGGCTCAACCGCTGAGCTACACCTGCTCCCCAGTGACAGGTGGGGTTATTTGTCTCTTTTAGGAGGTACTGGGGATCGAACCCAGGACCTCATATATGGGAAGCAGGCGCTCAACCACTTGAGCTACATCCACTCCCCTCCCAGAACCAATTTAACATACTCCTCTGGAACATGGGAGGTGCTGGAAGCCACTTTTTTTTTTAAGATGTATTTATTTATCCCCCCCTTCCTCTCCCCCTCCCCCAGCCCTGCTGTTTTTGCTGTCTGTATCCATTTGCTGTGTGATCTTCTGTATCTATATACTCTTTTGGTCTTCTCTTCTTTTTTCTCCTCTAGGATTCACCAGGATTCGATCCTTGGGACCTCTGATGTGGAGAGAGGTTCCCTGTCACCTGTGACACTTCAGTTCCTGGTCTCTCCTGCGCTTCACCCTGACTCTCCCCTTCGTCTCTCTTTTGTTGAGTCATCATCTTGCTGCATGACTCACTTGCGCAGGCACTGGCTCACCCCGCGGGCACTTGGCTTGCCACGCAGGCACTGGCTCCCCACACGGGCACTGGCTCACCACGCAGGCACGCTTTCTCTTCTTTTTCACCAGTAGGCCAGGGATTGAACCTGGGTCCTCCCATACAGCAGGCAGAAGCCCTATCACTTGAGCCAGGTCTGCTTTCCTGGAAGCCTCTTTTTACACAGCAAGAGGCCCCAAGGCATTTAACTTTTTTCTGTTCACTAAAGAAATTTTAGAAAATACAAAAGAACATTAAAAAGAGAAAAAAATCACGAATAATTACTAATCACAATCAGCATTTTTGGTGTGCTCCCTCTAGTCCTTTTTCTTCACTTTAAAAAAATAAAGGACTTAGGCCATCTATACGTTTTTCTCTCTCACAGTATTTACTTGACATTTTTTCATAAGCATGATCTTCGGTCATGACATGTAATTTTTTTTTTCAAAATTCGAATATTTATCAATCAGTGTAAACCCCAACATGATACACAAACATGACCTCACGTATTTAGAGGGGGAGTATTTCCAGGTTAAGTGGAAAAAGGTGTGGCTGGCTTCTGGAAGACCTTCATGTTAAACAGCTCTAAAAGGAAACGTTTCATTTAGAATCCTGGGCCTTCTTTCTTCAGTTTGCTGTAATCCACATTCCCGGAGTGGAACTTGTATTGCTCCCTGGGACCCAGTTTGTTTCAGGGTTCTGGGTATTTCTTTCTGTCCCAACTGACATCTGGATTGAACACTGCGAGACGTAAGACAAACGGTGCTGCTCCAGGAGCTCCAGCGCTAATAAATACAAAGTGAGGGATCAAGCTCGGGTGCTTCTTGGCCTGCCCAATGATCTGGAGGAACATATTTGGAACAGAGACCTCGAGTATGGAAAGAGCGAAGAACTAAGTGCCAAGGCCCAGGATTTAGCAGTCTCTGCGCCGAGACTCCGCGGGCGTCCAGTCACCCAGGACCTCCTACCTCCCGACATGGAATTTTTGAAGATTACTCCCTTAAGTACAAATTCCAAGGAGCAAAAATACCAAGTCAGAGAGAATGAATATTTCTAAGATTCTTGCTATAAATTTCCAAATAACAGCACTAAGAATCATTGTAAGCAAGGTTGCATTTTTGCAACTCTAGATGTAAACAGCACTATTTCTCAGTATTTTCTATGTGGACCAGTTCAAATCATGCTGAAAGCTGCCATCAGTCCGGTAGGCCAAAAATTCCCCACTTCTGTTTTGAAGTGTCTTTTCTGCTTGTACCTGTTCACAAACCAGCTGAAAAATGCACTTCCAAATTACCCTGCAGCGCCACGAGTAGCACCAATTGCACTGGCTCATACATCAGAGTTCGGTGGTAACATGTCTTCTTCCTCTACTTGGCTATAAATTCAGGGAGAACAGAGACTAAGCCGGCGTGCTCACCTTAGAATCATCCCTGCACAGCTTCTCCCAAACCCCTCATCCTTCCATCAAACTTTTTTTTAATTGTGATAACACATTTGCCATGTTAGCCATTTTTAGCAATATAATTTCATGGCATCAGTTTTACAATGTTGTGCTACCATCATCACCATCCATTAGCAAAACTTTTTCAGCAGCCAAAACAGAAAATCTGTACCCATTAAGCAGTAACGTCCCATTTCCCCTCCCCACCAATCCCTGGTAACATCTAATCCACTTTCTGTCTCTATAAATTCACTTATTCTCGAGTTTTCACATAGGGGGAACCACACAATATTTGTCCTTTTGTGTCTGGCTTATTTCACTTAGCACAATGCTTTCAAGGTGCATCTACGTTGCAGCACAGATCAGAACTGTATGTGTAGACCGTATTTTGTTCTTCCATTCTTCCTTTGATGGACACCTGAATTGTTCTTACCTTTCAGCTATTGTGAATAGTCTGCTATGGACACTGGTGTACAAGTATCTGTTGGAGTCCCTGCTTTCCATTCTTTTGAGTACAGATCTAAGGGTGAAATTGCAGGATCATATGGTAAATCTATGCATCAAACTGGTTTTTTGGGGGATTTTTTTTTTAAGATTTATTTTTTATTTATTTCTCTCCCCTTCCCCCCTCCCACCCCCCAGTTGTCTGCTGTGTCCATTTGCTGTGTGTTCTTCTGTGACCACTTCTGTCCTTATCAGCGGCACCAGGAATCTGTGTTTCTTTTTGTTGCGTCATCTTGCTACGTCAGCTCTCCATGTGTGCAGCACCATTTCTGGGCAGGCTGCACTTTTTTCACACTGGGTGGCTCTCCTTATGGGGCGCACTCCTTGTGTGTGGGACTACCCTACGCAGGGGACACCCCTGTGTGGCACGGCACTCCTTACGTGCATCAGCACTGCACGTGGGCCAGCTCCACACGGGTCATGGAGGCTCGGGGTTTGAACCGCAGACCTCCCATGTGGTAGGCGGATGTCCTATCCATTGGGTCAAGTTCACGTCCCTCAAACTATTTTTCAAACTCTTTCACACACCCCTGTCCCTCCCTAGAATTCATATGTTAGGGTGTTTGAAGTGAGAAGAATCTGAGATCTTAGGCAAGATCTTTGGCCTCCTGTGCCTCAGACTGCTCATCTGTAAAATGGGAGTAAGGATAACTCCTCAGAGAGTTGCTGGAAGGATTAAGTTGGAAATGCAGCAAAGCAAGCATGACTGGAACATAAAAAACGCCCAATAAATGGTAGCTTTGTAAAAATCATAATACATAAATAAGAAACCCACCAAAAAATTGTTTAATCCTCTGCCCATGGGAGGATATTAAAAAACTCGTGCAGCTGTCTTCCTCATCTGAATGTCATCCAGGTCCTGAAAGCCTGAGCAGGGATTCAGCACCCCAGGGACCACGCCAAACCCACCAGACCTCAAACCAGGGGTAAGGAAGACGGGCTCGTGAGCCGACCAGGCAAAGCCTGCCTTGGAAGGGCAGGCAGCTGGTCAGCGCAAGCCACAGAAGCACTAGGCCAGCTGTGCACGAAGACAGGGTGCAGACAAGCTACAGGGAGACCAAAAAGCAAAGCCTGAAACCAACCGACTGAGGCGAGACTTTGCACCACCAGCAGGGAAATGGTCCAAGGTGCCACCGGCTCCTCCCACCTGGGAGCAGGTGACTGGGACAGTCGCTGCTCCCTCACTGACCCTGGACAAACCTGCTATTGTTCCTAGAAGATGCTGGGAGTGAGTCACCGTGGCATTGTCCAACAGCCCTATCAGGAGGAAACAGCTGGAGAGACCTACGCCGCTAGCAGGAAACCGCCACCTCCAGCTCCTCGGCCCCCCTCCCTGTTGGGGGGGGGGGGCCAGCATCCTGTCCCAGCGACCCTGAAGCAACCAGAGTCTGAATAGCCATCCCTGCCCCCTCCCACCATTTGCCTGGGGCAAGGCACAAGCTCTTTTGTGGCAGTTTGGCAACTCTCCTAGGGGCTGGAGGTAAGGTCTCCTGGGTTCAATCTGCCAACAAATAGAAACCAAGGTGCAAAAACCGGCAGGAGAGGAATAATAATCACATTACGATAATTCGGAGAGGACATACCCTCTGGCAAGGAGACGGTCTTTCTCTGGACTAAAACATGAACAAGCAGGCGCCACTTCACTGCAGCGCACATTCACACAGGGCTGGAGGCCTCCACTTCTCTGGAGAGAGGAGTCCTTGCCAACTTCCTTATCTACAGACCGAGATGGCCTATGCTCAGATCTAGGACCCAAAAATTCCTGCTAGAATTGAGACATAACTCAGGAAAGCAGCACAGTGGTGAAGAGATGAGGCTTTACAGGCCCTGAGCCTCAACAGACTTGCAGCTCCTACACTCTGGTTTATTGGACTTACCCCACCCAGCTAACATGGAGGTGAAGAAGGTCACCCACCACCCCAGGGAGCCAAGAGTGCCTACAAGTGAAAGCAGGAAGATCGCATCCAGCATCCATGTGGAATCTAAGCCCCCTCCTGATATAGATCTGGAGTGGACACAACCATTCTAAGGACCACAGGATGGAGGAATAGAGTATGATTAGAGTGGACTTACTGATATTCCATTCATGAACTATTGTGATTAGTAATCGAAGAAAATGAGGCATTGGTGTGGAGAAAGTGGCATGGTGGCTGCTGGGGGTAGGGAATGGGAGGAAGAGATGAGATGTGGGGGCGTTTTCGGGACTTGGAGTTGTCCTGGGTGGTGCTGCAGGGACAGTTACCGGACATTGTGTGTCCTCCCATGGCCCACTGGGTGGACTGTGGGAGAGTGTGGGCTATGGTGTGGACCATTGACCATGAGGTGCAGCAGTGCTCAGAGATGTATTCACCAAGTGCAATGAATGTCTCATGATGATGGAGGAGGTTGTTGTTATGGGGGGAGGAGTAGGGTGAGGGGGATGGGGGGTATATGGGGACCTCATATTTTTTTAATGTAACATTAAAAAAATAAATTTAAAAAAATATTTTAAAAAAAAAGAGATGAGGCTTTAAACCCCAGGTTGGGTCCTGCCTGAAACACTTAGTAGCTATATGCCCGGGGTTTCAGTTACAGCACATCCTTATGCCTACAGGAGCCAGGTAGAAAATGTAGATTAGTGAACCAGAGGGCATAAGAGGACATCCCCATGGCGGAAAGACTTGAGAGAGTTGGCAAGGTTCTGCTAGGGGTGACGGAAGAGTTTTGGTAAGGGACGGAGGTGATGGTAGCACAGTATGTGAACTAACACCATTGAATCGTATACTTGAAAATGGTTAAAATGGGAAACGTTATTTTCCACATGTTACACAATAACTTAAAAAAAAAAAAAAAGGAATGAAGTACCAACATGTGGATAAACCTACAACACAGATAAATATCAAAACCTTTATGTTGGAGGAAAGTGGACATGGCTCAACTGATAGAGCTTCTACCTACCATAAGGGACAGTCCAGGGTTCAATACCTAGGACCTTGGGAAGCAGACTTGGCCCAGTGGTTAGGGCGTCCGTCTACCACATGGGAGGTCCACGGTTCAAACCCCGGGCCTCCTTGACCCGTGTGGAGCTGGTCCACGTGCAGTGCTGATGCGCGCAAGGAGTGCTGTGCCACGCAGGGGTGTCCCGGCATAGGGGAGCCCCGCACACAGTGAGTGTGCCCTGTGGGGAGAGCCGCCCAGCGCTAAGGAGAGTGTAGCCTGCCCAGGAATGGCACCGCACACACAGAGAGCTGACACAAGATGATGCAACAAAAAGAAACAGATTCCCATGCTGCTGACAACAACAGAAGCGGACAAAGAAGAACACGCAGCAAATAGACACAGAGAACAGACAACTGGCAGGGGGAAGGGCAGAGAAATTTTTTTTAAAAAATTACTTAGGGCCTCCTGACTCATGTGGTGAGCTGTCCCATGTGCAGAGCTGCTGCACGCAAGAAGGGCCACGCTACGCAGGGGTGCCCCTGAGTAGGGGTGCCCCACATGCAAGGAGTGCACCCAGCAAGGAGAGCCGCCACATGTGAAAAAAGCGCAGCCCTCCCAGGAGTGGCACCGCACACACAGAGAGCTGACACAGCAAGATGACACAACAAAAAAGAGATGCAGTTTCCCAGTGCCACCAAAGGTGCAAGGGGACACAGAAAAACATACAATGAGTGTACACAGAGAGCAGACAACTGCAGGGGGGAGGGGAAAGGGGAGAAAAAGAAATAAAATAAATCTTTTTTTAAAAAAAACATTATGTTGGGAAATAGATGTGGCCCAAGTGATTGGGCTCCCATCACCACATAGGAGGTCCAGGGTTCGATTCCCAGGGCCTCCTAGTGAAGGCAAGCTGGCCTGAGCAGAGAGCTGGCCCACGCCGAGTGCTGGCCTGCATGGACAGCTGGCACAGCAAGATGATGCAACAGAAAGTGGCCCAGAGGAGACACAATAAGAGACGCAGCAGACCAGGGAGCTGAGGTGGCACTAGCGATTGGGCACCTCTCTCCCACTCTGGAAAGTCCCAGGATCAGTTTCCGGTGCTGCCCAAAGAGAAGACAAGCAGACAGAAGAACACACAGAGAGCAGACAGCGAGCGCAAAACAAAGTTTAAAAAAACATTTTTGTGTGATCTATTTATCTTTAAAAAAAAAAAAAAAGACAATAAAAAATACATATTAAAAAAAAACAGGACTTCCGGCAAGATGGTGGCTGAGTGAGCTTGCCTTGCCGTCTCTCCTGGGAAGAGGCAGCTGGGCACCGCTGGAGGTTCTCCGGGACCAGGCTTTTTCAGGATTTTTTCAGGGCAGGAAGTGTCTGGACATCGATTTGGTGGGAAGGTAACGGAAAGGACTGGTCTATAAGATATAATTTGGGACTTTTCAGGAGGGGGAGGCAAGATGGCGGCTGAGTGAACTTCCCGGTTACTAGCTCCTGGGGGGAATTGGCTGGGAGGCGTCGGAGACTCTTTGGGACCGGCTGTTTCGGGATTTTTCCTGGTCCGGAGGTGTCTGGACATCGATTTGGAGGGAAGGTAACAGAGAGGATCCGTCTGTGAAATATACACGGAGATCCCAGCTACGTGTGGAGGACTCCCTCCTTGGGTAGGCGGAGCCGAGGCAGCTAGCAACGCGCGGAGCCCCGGCGGGCGGCGGTCAGGGTAGCTTAGCTGGGCCGAGGTGGGCAGCGGGCGGGGGATACGAGCCACGCCGCGGCGGGCAGCGGGCGGGAGAGCCGAGCCGCGCTGTGCCCCGGCGGGAGGCGGGCAAGGGAACCGAGCCCAGCCGAGCCTAGCCACGCCGCGGCGGGCGGCGGGCAGGAGAGCCAAGCCGCGCTGCGCCGCGGCGGCGGGCGGTGGGCGGGGAAGCCGAGTCCGGCCGAGCCCGGCTGAGCCGCGGCGGGCGGGGGGGCGCGGAGCCCAGCTGAGCTCGGCCGAGCCCAGCCGCGCCGCGCCAGGCGGCGAGCAGGAGAGCCGAGCCGGGCTGCGCCGCGCCGGGCGGCGGGCGGGAAAGCCGAGCCCGGCTGAACCCAGCGGAGCCGCGGCGGGAGGGGAAGCCGAGCCCAGCGGAGCCGCGGCGGGCAGCAGGCAGGGGACCCGAGCCCAGCCGAGCCCGGCCGAGCCGAGCCGAGCCGCGGCAGCCAGCGGGCGGGGGACCGGAGCCCAGCTGAGCCCAGCCGAGCCTGGCGGCGGGGTTTCTGTTCTTTGGTTTTTGGTTTTTTTGTTTTGTTTTGTTTTGTTTTGTTGTTGTTGTTGTTCTTGTTGTTCTTTCTTTTTTTTTTTTCAATCCTCTCTTTCTTGTCCCCAATATTCTTCTTATACTATTTTACCTTAACAATACAATAGGTCCTACAGGAAATACCTCACATTTGCTGGGTTTCTTCACCCTCCACTGCCTCATTTCTCTGTGAATAGATTTAGCCTATCTACACTATCCCCTTTCCCCTACAACTTCATATCCTCCACCATCTACTATCTCTCCTATATTCCATCTCCCTTTCTTTGATCCGCAAAGTGTCTAACTCTTAATTTCTAATACCTCTGTTTAGTTTTCCATCTGGTATTCGTCCCTGAAACTATTACCTTTCTTTTCTCTTTCCCTCTCTCACGGAAACAATAGCCTCTTAGTACGTACCACATTCCTCCCATATTCAGTCGTCTACCTCATTATAGGTACTTTCCTACTACTATAACTCTACACAATTTACATGATCTAACCTCCATCCTCCCAGAACTCATATTGTTGCTTTGTTAACATATATCACCAATACTACTTCACACTTTTTCCTCCCTTACACAATTGACTTTCCCCAGCACTAATACTTTCCTTTAAAGTGAGCTTAACTAGCAATAAGAAATTGGAATAAGAAGAACAAAGTGACAAAGAGAAGATATAACACTTACGCAAAAACAACAGCTGATTAATCTCCAAGACTAGACAAAGAAGCTAAGGAACTGATTAAACCCGTCAAGAAAAAATGTTGACAAGACAGCAACAAAAATCTACAAACCAAACCAGTAATCAGGAAAACATGGCTGAATCCAATCAACAAACTGAAAATCAGGAAGGGGGACAGGACTTCGCACAAGCAATGAAAGATCTTAGAACATTTATCACCGACAAATTTGATGAAGTAATGAAAGAGGTTAACAGCATGAAGACAACACTTGGAGGGGAAATTGCAGACATGCGCAAAAAAATAACAGATATGATGGAAATGAACACCACAATCCAAGAAATCAAAAATACACTTGCAGCAAATATCAGCAGACTAGAAGAGGCAGAGCAGAGAATTAGTGATGTGGAAGACAGTGCATTGGAAATCAAACAGATAGTAGAAGTGGTCAATAAAAAGGTAGAAAAAATCCAGATAGGACTTAGGGACCTGAATGATAAGGCAAAACGCTCAAACATACGTATTATAGGCATTCCAGAAGGAGAAGAGAAGGGAAAGGGGTCAGAAGGAGTGTTGCAGGAAATAATGAATGAAAACTTCCCAAATCTACTGAAAGAGACAGACGTACATATCCAAGAAGCACAGCGCACTCCACTGGTCATAAACCCCAACAGGCCCACCCCAAGACATATACTTGTCAAATTATCCAATGCTCAAGACAAAGAAAAAATTCTAAAAGCAGCAAGAGAAAAGAAAACCATCACATACAAGGGAAACTCCATAAGATTAAGTGCTGATTTCTCATCTGAAACGATGGAGGCAAGAAGGCAGTGGTATGATATAGTCAAGGTACTAAAGAAAAAAAAATTTCCAACCAAGAATACTCTATCCAGCTAAACTAGCATTCAAAAATGATGGAGAGTTCAAAATATTCACAGATAAACAGAAACTGAAAGAGTATATCAACAAGAAACCTCCCCTTCAAGAAATTCTTAAGGGAATTCTGCAGGAAGAAAGGAAAAAACAGGACAATCAGAGATGGAGGAGAGTGTAAAAGCAACAAGAAAGACAAAAATAGAAGGGGAAAATAAAATAATACAAACAAAATATAACAAACACAAATCCAACCAAAATATGGCTACCATAAATAACTCTCTAAACGTAATAACACTGAATGTCAACGGATTAAACTCACCTATCAAAAGATTCAGACTGGGACACTGGATAAGGAAATACGACCCATCTATATGCTGCCTACAAGAGACACATCTTAGACCCAGAGACTCATGGAGGTTGAAAGTGAATGGCTGGAAAACAATCATACAAGCAAACAACAACCAAAAAAAGGCAGGAGTAGCTATATTAATATCAGACAAAATAGACTTTAAATGCGAAACAATTGTGAGAGACAAAGAAGGATACTATATTTTAGTGAAAGGGACAATTTGTCAAGAAGATCGAACAATCATAAATATTTATGCTCCTAACAAGGGCGCCTCTAAATATGTGAGGCAAACACTGGAAAAACTAAGTGAAAGAATAGATGCATCTACAATTATAGTGGGGGATTTTAATACACCACTATCAACTCTGGACAGAACATCTCAAAAGAGAATCACTAAAGAAACAAAACATTTGGACAGTATATTAGAAGAGCTGGATCTAATAGACATATATAGATCATTACACCCAAACACAGCAGGATATACATTTTTCTCAAACGCACATGGAACATTCTCCAAGATTGACCATATGCTAGGCCACAAAGAAAGGCTTAATGAATTCAGAAAGATCAAAATCATACAAAACAATATCTCTGACCACAGTGGAGTCAAGCTGGAAATTTGCAAGGGACAGAGACCCAGACTCCACACGACAATTTGGAAATTAAACAGCACACTCTTAGAAAAACAGTGGGTCAAAGAGGAAATCTCAAAAGAAATCAATGACTACCTTGAAACAAATGATAATGATAACACAACATACCAAAATTTATGGGATGCAGCAAAAGCGGTACTGAGAGGGAAATTTATAGCCATAAATTCATATATCACAAAGAAGAAAGAGCAGAAATTGAAGAATTAACTGCACATTTGAAGGAATTAGAAAAACAACAACAAAGTAACCCAACAGGAAGAAGAAGGAAGGAAATAACAAAGATAAGAGCAGAACTAAATGAAATAGAAAATAAGAAAGCACTTGAAAAAATAAACAAGACCAAGAGCTGGTTTTTTGAGAAGATCAACAAAATTGACAAACCTTTAGCGAGACTAACAAAGAAAAAAAGAGAAAAGATGCAAATACACAAAATAAGAAATGAGAAAGGTGAAATCACCACTGACCCCACAGAAATAAAGACTATCATAAGAGGATACTTTGAAAAACTATATTCCAACAAAAATGACAATTTAGAGGAAATGGACAAATTCCTAGAAATACATAAGCAGCCCATACTGACGAAAGAAGAAATTGATGATCTTAACAAACCAATCACAAGCAAAGAGATAGAATCAGTCATTAAAAATCTCCCAACTAAGAAGAGCCCAGGGCCAGACGGCTTCACAGGTGAATTCTACAAAACATTCCGGAAAGAACTAACACCAATCCTGTTGAAACTATTCCAAAAAATCGAAACAGAAGGAACACTGCCTAATTCCTTCTATGATGCCAACATTACCCTAGTACCAAAGCCAAACAAAGACCACAAGAAAGGAAAATTACAGACCAATTTCTCTAATGAACCTAGACGCAAAAATACTTAACAAAATACTTGCTAATCGTATTCAACAACACATTAAACGAATTATACACCATGACCAAGTGGGATTTATTCCAGGTATGCAAGGATGGTTCAACATAAGAAAATCAATCAATGTAATACACCATATAAACAGATTGAGAGAAAAAAACCACATGATTATATCTATAGATGCAGAAAAGGCATTTGACAAAATACAGCACCCTTTCCTGATAAAAACACTCCAAAAGATCGGAATACAAGGAAACTTTTTGAACATGATAAAGAGTATATATGAAAAACCGAAAGCCAACATTGTTTACAATGGCGAAATCCTGAAATCCTTCCCTCTAAAATCAGGAACAAGACAAGGATGCCCATTGTCTCCGCTCCTATTTAACATTGTCTTGGAAGTACTGGCTCGAGCACTGAGACAAGAACCAGATATAAAAGGCATTCAAATTGGAAGAGAAGAAGTCAAAATTTCATTATTTGCAGATGACATGATCCTATATATAGAAAACCCTGAGAGATCTACAACAAAGCTCCTAGAACTCATAAATGAGTTTAGCAAAGTCGCAGGTTATAAGATCAATGCGCAAAAATCAGTAGCATTTCTATACACCAATAATGAGCAAGATCAGGAGGAAATCAAGAAACAAATACCATTCACAATAGTAAATAAAAAAATCAAATACTTAGGAATAAATTTAACTAAAGAGGTAAAAAACTTATACTTCGAGAACTATACAAGATTGTTCAAGGAAATCAAAGAAGACCTAAATAAATGGAAGAATATTCCCTGTTCATGGATAGGAAGACTGAATATTATTAAGATGTCTATCCTACCAAAACTGATCTACACATTCAATGCAATCCCAATAAAAATCAACACAGCCTTCTTTAAGGAACTAGAAAAACTAACTATGAAATTTATTTGGAATAAAAAGAGGCCCCGAATAGCCAAAGACATATTGAAAAAGAAAAACGAAATAGGAGGAATCACACTTCCTGACTTCAAAACATACTACAAAGCTACAGTAGTGAAAACAGCATGGTACTGGCATAAGGAGAGACACACAGACCAATGGAATCGAATTGAAAGTTCAGATATAGAACCTCATGTATATAGCCATATAATATTCGATAAAGCCACCAAACCCTCTCAACTGGGAGAGAATGGCCTATTCAACAAATGGTGCCTGGAGAACTGGATAGCTATATGTAGAAGAATGAAAGAGGATTACCATCTCACACCTTATACAAAGATCAACTCAAGATGGATCAAAGACCTAAATATAAGAGCCAAGACCATAAAGACCTTAGAAAGCAGTGTAGGGAAACATCTACAGGACCTTGTAATAGGAAATGGCTTCATGAATATCACACCAAAAGCACGAGCAGCAAAAGAACAAATAGATAAATGGGACTACCTCAAAATTAAAGCCTTCTGCACCTCAAAGGAGTTTGTCAAGAAAGTAAAAAGGGAACCCACACAATGGGAGAAAATATTTGGCAACCATATATCTGATAAGAGACTTATAACTTGCATATATAAAGAACTCATAGATCTCGAAAACAAAAAGATAAACAACCCATTTAAAAAATGGGAAAAAGATTTAAACAGACACTTCTCCAAAGAAGAAATACAAATGGCTAAAAAGCACATGAAAAAATGCTCCAAATCCCTAGCTATCAGGGAAATGCAAATCAAAACTACAATGAGATACCATCTTACTCCCATAAGATTGGCAGCCATGAAAAAAACAGTAGAATACAAATGCTGGAGAGGATGTGAAGAAAGGGGAACACTCATCCATTGCTGGTGGGAATGCAGAAGGATCCAACCATTCTGGAGGACAGTTTGGCAGTTTCTCAAAAAATTATCCATAGATTTGCCATATGACCCAGCAATACCACTGCTGGGTATATACCCATCAGATCTGAAAACAAGGACACAAACCGATATATGTACACCAATGTTCATAGCAGCATTGTTCACCATCGCCAAAAGTTGGAATCAATCCAAAAGCCCATCAACAGATGAGTGGATCAATAAAATGTGGTATATACACACAATGGAATACTACTCAGCTGTAAGAACCAATACACTACAATCGCACGTGATAACATGGATGAACCTTGAGAATCTTATGTTGAGTGAAGCAACCCAGGCATTGAAGGACAAATACTATATGACCTCAATGATATGAAATAAGTTAACTGCCTCAGAGAGCTAGAGTCTGGAAAAGTGGCTTACTGGAAATCGGGGGGTGGAGGAAGGATGTGAGTTAATGTCTGTAGGGGTGAAATCTGTGATGAGCTGGGGGTAAGTATGAGCACAAAGAAGGGACAAAATGGGGGCAAGGGGTTACCTTCGGGTGGGGTTTTCTGGGTTTGAGGGGGGCTGGGGATGGGAAGAGGGGTAATATGGTCCAAGAAATAGGTGGGAGGGAGGGGCAACATACAAACATGGGAGAGTGCCAGAAGTTCGTTGAGAACTAAATGTTGAGTAAAACGTATCAAAGTATAAGTAGGAGGGTTCCCTGGTTAGGACGCTCAGGGGGTATGGTCTGATGCGGGACGGACTCCGGAGGGAATAGCTGAAGGCTCATTTTGCCAAGGTGGGTTCTACCATTGGGTGGGGTGGACCCATATCCTGGGGAAGACTAATGCCGTCGAATAGAGAGAACTGTATCTCTCGTGAGAAAGGACGGCTCCCAGGGCATTAGATTGGCAGGCGTTGTGGGCCCTAAGGGGAGGGGAAAATGGACGTGCAATGGATGGAACAAAGGTAAATAAGGGTGCAAAAGAGGAGTTATGTGAGAGTACACGAGGATGAATATAAAACAGCTAATATTACACCAAAAACATATAGGGGACGACAGACTAATAATGAAAACCATAAGACAAAACATAGGATAACTAAAAAATTTAGAAAACTGTACAGCCTAAAATATGGACCACATAGTAAGCACAAATGTCACCTTGTTTGAAAACTATAGTGTTGGAATCTGTACATCAGTTTCAGGAAATATGATATGAATAAGTTAAAAGATTATTGCTGTGCAAGGGAAAAGGTTTTATGGTGGATCTGGGGAAATACTGTATATTGTATATATGAATTTCGGTGATCTAAGACTCTTCTGAAGCTGACATTATGTTGGGATTCACTTTACGGGAAGTTTTGGATCACAGAGTGGTTCAACAATGGCAGCGGAGGAATACTGATATGGGATGTTATTGACAGGATATATATGGTTGACAGGGAGTTATACAGGGCATATGCCCAGGGTATATGGTAATGTCTATATATACTCATAGTGGAAACAATTAAAAACAACAGCTGGGGGGGTACTGGGCTCCTGGCCGGGGGGTCACTGTTGTGGACCCTGGGAGAGCAGCGGCAATCCTCCAGGTGCAACGGCAAGAACCAGGAAGGAAGGAGGGCCCAACAGTGGGCTCTTAATACTAATGGCTACACTTTTGAGCCTATGCACCTGCAATAAGAACAAGGCCTAGAGTAGCATTGTGCCTGGGGGTTTCCTCCTGACAGCCTTCATGTTACTCAAATGTGGCCACTCTCACAGCCAAACTCAGCGTGTAGATGTGATGCATTCCCTCCAGCGTGGGACACGACACCCGGGGATGAGCCTCCCTGGCACCGAGGGATCACTACCACATACCAGCTGAAGAAGCAACTAGAAAATGACCTTGAATTAAAGATTCAATGCGGAACAGCAGAATATACCTGTCTACATATAATAACATGACTTCGGGAAGCGGTTTGACCTAATGTAAGGGGGAAATGGAAAGAAGAAATGAGATTATAAGGCTGTGAGTCTCTAAAAAAGAGTCTGGAGGTTGTCAGAAGGAATACCCCTATGTACAACTGAACAGAGTCTAAGAGACAGGTAAGGTAGATACAACCCCAGCTATTGGTTCTTTTGAGGGATAAAGAGACCCACGGGTTCTATGGTCATGGCAGAAAGGGTTCACTGCCATGACAGATGGCCCTTCTTTGGAGCTGGTGTTTCTGCGTGATGGAAATGGACTCAGAGGGGATCTCTTTTCACAAGACTTGCATGCTACTTTATTGGAATTGTAGTTGGTGCTGGGTTTAAGATATATGTAGGGGATTTGAATCTCTGGACTGATAATATGACACCCAGGCCCAGAGCCTCAACAGACTTCAGCTCCTACACTTTGACTTATTGGACTTACTCCACTCAGCTAACATGGAGTAGAAGAAGGTCAACCACCACAACATGGAGCCTAGAGTGTCTACAACTAGAAGCGGGAAGAGTGCATCCAGTACCCATGTGGAATCTAAGCCCTCACTTGACATAGGTGTGCAATGGACACAACCAATCCAATGTCCACAGAGAAAATGTGGAATCGGTGTGGGAACGGTAGCCATGGGGGCTGCTGGGTGTGGGGAACGGGAGGAAGAGATGAGATGTGGAGGCGTTTTCGGGACGTGGAGTTGTCCTGGATAGTGCTTCACGGACAATTACGGGACACTGTAGATCCCCCCAGGGCCCACTGGATGGAACGTGAGAGAGTCTGGGCTATGATGTGGACCATTGACTATGGGGTGCAGTGATGCTCAGAGATGAACTTACCAGGTGCAATGGATGTGTCATGATGATGGGAGAGAGTGTTGCTGTGGGGGGAGTGGGGGGCAGGGGCGGTGGGGTTGAATGGGACCTCATATATTTTTTTTAATGTAATTAAAAAAAATAAAAAATAAAAAAATAAAAAAAAAAACATTATGTTAAGTGAAAGAAACCAGACACAAAAGGCCATGTGTACAATTCCACTTATATAAAACATCCAGAATAAACAAATCCACAGAAACAAAGCAGATTAGTAGCCAGGGGCTGGGGCAGGGGGAAGGGAGAGTGATGGCTAATGAACACAGGTCCTGTGCTAAAACTGATTGCGGTGACAGGTGCACAACTCTGGGAATATACTTAAAAGCCATCAAATCATATACTTTAAAAGAGTGAATTTTATGGTACATGAATTATATCTCAATAAAGCTGTCATTTTTTAAATAATAACAAAAGCAAGACTGAGGCATACAGGAAAAGTACAGGCGTCATCTGAAGCGGCGGCTGCAACCAGCCAATCGCTGCCACCAGGCAGTGTGGGCTCCAGGGCAACTGGACCTTCCGATTTAGAAAGCCAGGACTCCCGATTTTTGTGAATCTCTCCATGTTTAAACATGGGCTCTAATAAACAACATCAATTGGGCCCAACCAAAATCCACCTGGGACCTGGCTCAGATGAAGGGACACTGGGTTGCAACCTCAGCGCTCGACCTTAGGATCCGCATCTGCACCATGAGAGCAAATGAAAGGGCCTAGTATTGGGGCTCAGGTGGCATCAGGTCTGTGCAGTGTTTGACACTGCCTGGCACACGGAAAGTGCTGGATAAATGGCGACTATTGGCTCAGCAGAGCTGGAAGGGATCTAGGGAGAGCCACACAACGTTCTGCAAACGAGGACCCTCGGGGAGGTCCTACAGCCTCGGTTGACCACACGCCCCTCTGCGACCGTCCCTCACGAGCGCTGCTCTGGCCAAGTGTACTTGCCGCTCCCACAGGGCGAGTGAGTGCTGTGTGCACACCTCCCACCCCAGCCCTCAGCCCCCAGCAGGCACGGATGGGGGTTCGGTCAGTAGGAACTGACTGGTGACCAGTGGCAATGCCCCTCCCCCCGCCTGGCCTTAGAGCTCGGCCCTCTGCCCGATTCCTGCCCGGCCCAGGCGGTAAGGGAAGACCGGGCACCAGAGGATGCGGCTGGCATCAACAGGTGGAGGGGACAGAGGTGGCCTGAGCAGCAGCAACAAGGCCAGAAGGGAATGAAGAGGAGGGGCCCACGGCAGGGGAGGCGGAAAGGGGCTGGGAGGGGAGACAGCGGCCGCCGGCGGGCAGGGGTCCACAGGCGGAGGGGACTCTGCCCCAGCGGGCCAGCTGGGTTTCAGCAGGATGAGGGTGCTGCTTACTTAGCCAGCGTGGGGGCAGGCCGTGCCACCCAGCTCCAAAGAACCCAGCTATAGCCGGAGGTCAAGGAGCTCGCCAAGGTGGTATCCTGTCCCCAGGGCCTCAGGGTATCCAGTTTAAACTTGTTCTTACTGGAAAACTTCCACCCTTGATGGCTCAGGGATTATGGCCCTGGATTTCTCCTGCCTCTTTCCAAAGCAGACAGTAAAGCCTTGCAGTTAATGTTAGCTGAGAAGTAAACCTTAGCCTTAAAGAGGCAGCAGGGGAAAGGAAGAGAGTACGAGCCTGGACTATAGTTATTTCCCAACTGGGCCATCTTAAGTCGAAGAAACTTTAGGGCTGAAAGGACCTTCAGGATCATCTGGGACAAAGCCTTCCTTTCACAGCAGAGGCCCAGAAAGGCGGAGCAATTTGCCCAAGGTCACACAGCCTGTCAGTGCAGACTGAAATGGACCCCGGGCCCGCCCTGTCAACAACAGGTCGGCTCTTCCCCATTCCACACTGGGGGACACTTCCAGAACGACAGCAAGGCAGGCTTCTCACACCCCACTCCCCGCAGGGTCCTAGAAAACCTGCACTTGCATAGCAAAAGCCCAAGGTCAGCCTCACCTCTTAGCAGCGGCTTTTCCTACCTGCCGAAGGCTCAGCTCCTCCCGCTCCTCCCCAACGCCAGAGAGGAAGGCCTGGAAGCTGGGGCCAGCTGAGGGCAGAGGTGGAGCATTCACGCAGGGAGGTTCTCCGGTTAAAAACAGGGAGAGGGTGAAGGGGGGAGGGCGGAGAGACGGAGATTGCAAACAGGAAAAAAAAAAAGACTACACAAACATCACGTGGGGGACAGAGGCTTTCACAAGGCCCCAGAAAGGCAGATGGGCGCGGGAACCCGACCACCATGGCGCTCACAGCCAGGTTTCCCGACCTAGAAAGAACACAGACCTTGGAATCCCCCAGACTGGGGGTAAAGCCTCCTCTGGCATATCCAAGCTGTAGGACCTGGGGGGGAGCTGCCCCCCAGCCTGGTTTTCCTCACCTATGAGACATGCCGAGCGCAGTACCTGAGGCCCAAAAGGTAGCGCAAGAGCTGCTGGTGACGCCCCGGGACTTTCCTCCTGGTATCTGAACTGCCCTTGGCCACTGTGTGAGCATCCTCAGGGCAAACGGCTCCCCGTCCAGTCTGGGGTCAGAGGAGGAGTTTGGTGGAGACTGGCTGGGGGGCTGACTTTCTAAAAAGCATCCCACCCACCTTCCCGGTGGGCAGTGTGGCCCAAGGGGGGTGGACTTGGCCCTCTGTTCCAAGGGGGTGCCAAGCTCCCCTTCCTTCCCACTCCCAACCCCGCCCGGGGGACGGGTGGACAAGATGACCGCTTGCCCTCCCCTCGCCCTGTGCCTGCAGCTCTCGGTCCTCCCAAGTTCTGGCCGTCATCCTAACCTGCTTGACCTGCGCAGTGGCTGTCACCTGACCTAGTCACATTTCTGGAGGGGGCTGGAAGGGAGGAAAGGGAAGAGCCGATGTGTATCCCATGCGTTACCAGTAAGGAAACTGAGGCAGGGACACTGGATTGTCTTTGCTGACTGGCAATCAGTCTAAGGTTTGGTTCTCAGGCAGGGCTGGGAGTGGTGATGTGCTAAGTGGGGCGAGGATTTGCTAAGGAATGTAGGGGCAGAAGCAGGGGGGAGCTGAGAAGGAAGCTTTCCCATACTGGGTAATAAATACAGAACGGATGCCCTTGTCCCATGAAAAAGAGAGACCAGATAATCCAATAGAAAAGGCAGGTGACCACATCAACCATCGTCCTCGTCACCACCAACGGCTACATGGTGCTTTTTCCACACCGCGCAGGGTTCTAGACGCTTTACGTACATTAACTCACTCAATAGTCACAATAACCTTGGAAAATAGGCCCCCAGTTATCCCTGCTTTGCACATGAGAAGGGTCTGAAGGAACTTGCCATGCCCCACACTGCCTCTCACCCCAGCACCTCTCCACCTCCAGGCCCACCCCCTCCTCCTCCAGGCCCACCCCCTCCGCCTCCGGGCCTACCCCCTCCACTCCGGGCTCACCCCCTCCTCCTCCAGGCCCACCCCCTCCACCTCCCAGGCCCACCCCCTCCTCCTCCAGGCCCACCCCCTCCACTCAGGGCCCACCCCCTCCGCCTCCCAGGCCCACTCCCTCCACCTCCAGGCCCACCCCGTCCACCTCCAGGCCTACCCCCTCCACCTCCCAGGCCCACCCCCTCCACCTCCCAGGCCCACCCCCTCCTCCTCCAGGCCCACCCCCTCCACTCAGGGCCCACCCCCTCCGCCTCCCAGGCCCACCCCCTCCACCTCCCAGGCCCACTCCCTCCACCTCCCAGGCCTACCCCCTCCACTCCGGGCTCACCCCCTCCACCTCCCAGGCCCACCCCCTCCACCTCCAGAGCCAGCCAGGCAGGCCAACTCTCCAGCCTCTGAGCCCTCTCCAGCCACCTTCCGCCCGCGCACATTGCCAGGCACCTTAACCCCAGAGGTTCCAGAACCTCGGAAACGGCCTCCCCGGGGGCTTGACTCCCTCTGGAGGGGTCCAAGGACAGGGATCTGCCACCCGGCTAAATGCTCTGGGTCCTGGGTCTTCCGCCTCCTGCCAGGATGAGATCCCGCAGGAGGCGGAAAGGCCAGAACTGTGCAGTGAGACTCTGGTTTCCACTGACTCAGAATCCCAGCAGAACAGATGGATGGGGGGATTTCTGAATGAGTAACTAACCACAGAAGAAAAAAGGTATGCAAATCAGCCTGGAACCAAGTGCGAAAGAAATAAGGCATGGGCTTTCCAAAACTCAGGCTGAGGAAGTGGGAAAGGCTTGCAAGGCCCAAAACGCGTTCCTTCTCTGTTCCTGCCTCAGGGCAGAGCGCGGCCTTTGTGGGTTTCCAGGCTGCTCCTGATTAGAAAACTACAAGGTTTTACCCCATGGGCAGCAGCAGAGGGATTGCTAAACACATTTGGATTTCCTGCACTGAGAGAAGAGAGAGGCCCTAGGATACAAAAATCAGACAAATGATCAAACTCCGCTTCCCGTCCTCTCCCCTTGTTCTGTTTCTGCTGAAGTGCTTTTATTAATGGGTCGCTTGCCACAAGCTCCCTCCAGCAGCTTGTAAAACTGAGTCCAAGAAATTCGTCAATGTCTCAGGCATCTCAGGCTAGGAAGCGACCGCGGGAAAACTCAAACCTCCGGGCAGCGCGCGGCGGCCCCTTCCCACACCGTGGGGACAAGCAGTTGAAGCTGGCCGCAGGTGCAGGCTTCTTAGACGAGCCTGGGAAATGGGAGGGGGAGCTCGGCCGTGCCTAGCTGGAGTCTCACTTTGTCCATTATTCAAAACGCAGCTATCTTTCCTCACTGGAGCGCAGTCTCCCACAACACGGCCCCTGCTGGAAGAGGTGAAGATGGGCCGCGCTCACGGCTTCCACGTCGCTCTGGCTCTCGGTTTGTGTGTGTCTCCAATGGAGATGTCACTCCCGAAATCCATGCCGAGCCTGAGGCTGAGTCCAGGAAAACAACACGCTGGAGCGCGTCCAAGGGCAGTGGGGGTCTAGCCATGAAGCTCTCTGCGAGACAGCTGATGGAACTGGAGAAGAGGCAGGCGGGAAGCTGTTGTCCAATACTCCCGGGGTTGTCATGTGGACGAGGGAGCAGCCTCGTGCGCTCAGGCATGGCCCGTGGATGGCTCCAGAAAGGGAGAGCTGTCCAGCCAAGGATGGGCGTTCCCCTCGCTGGAAAGGGTAGAGCAAAGACTGGCCACCTGGCCAGAATCCTGGGTGACCCGTGAGGGCCCCTTCCTCCTCTAAGGGGCTGCGGGCCTTACCCTCTGTGGTGGGCTGGAACTGAATGCACCCCGAAAATCA